>NC_089214.1:14859456-15167790 GCF_963930695.1 Labrus bergylta
CAGATGTCGCCTACGTGTTTTCTCTTTTCTTTAAATTAAACTCAGTTGCATATGAATGTGATGCACTAACTGAGGAAGAGACAATTCCAGGTTCCTCAGAGAGGAGGAGCATTGCAAGGTACTTTAGAAAATTACATTTGTTATAATAGAAAAGCGGATAATTTAGCAAGCTAGCACATGCTATTTGCTGGTGTTTGACACCTGCCTGTCCAACAGAGAGCAGGCCAAGTGTGTCCAAGTGTGAGAGCTAACTCAAGGTACATTTTGCTTTACAATGACTCTTCTTTTTCACTATGCCCTTTTTGCTGGTACGCATGGCGTCTGAATGCTGAATTGTATCAACTCCCAAACTCGAGTGCGCTGTAATTGAATGAGGGAAACAAACCAACTCCCAACCTCGCCCAAAGTCAACCAAAACATCACAATACAGGCAGAGGACAGGCTCTCTGCAGACGCAGTCACCACCACACAGGTATGGAGGCCCATAAGTGATGATTGAGTGACATTACTTTTATATAAGTCTATTGTATATTTCTGAGAAAAAAGCTTCTGACTCTGGGTGTATTCACACCTACCTTGTTTAGTTCGATTGAAACAAACTAAAACCCTGGTGCGGACCTTTTGGGTAGGTGTGAATACAAACCGTCAAACTCTGGTGCACACCAAACAGCCGAACCAAGACCCAGCCGAAGAGGTGGTCTTGGTTCGCTTCCAAACGAACGATCATTTGAGATGTGAAAGCGACCGGACCTCAGTCCGACCCAGTTCTAAAAATCATACGCCTTTATGGACGACTTTTGCCACGAGCATTATGGGAAATATGGTTTGTGCTTTTGCATATAATAACATTAATTATAACAAAAATATCCCTTTAATTTACCCTTTTAGGAATTCAAAATGAACTAAAAGTCCCAAACAAACGAAATACGCAATATGATCTACAAAAGTTTAGTTCAAATTGTCTTTTTAGATCAAAGAAAAAGAAGGAAGCCATCGGCTGACGTGGCCGCTCGCTCATCCAAAACAAACTCAATCCATCCAAAAAAGCAACAAAAGTAATCCAACAAAGGTAGTCGATCGATCACTGGTATACCAGAAGAAAATACAAGAAAATAAGAAGCGATATCAGCAGGGTCTGGGAGGATGAATAATCCGGTCAGTTGGACCGTCTTTGTCTAAGGCCTTATCCTGCTTATCCCGTCGCGGGTGAGGAGACACAGAGGGAATCGTCTATATTTCAGACACTTTCACAGGCGTTTCAGCGCTCTTTTCTTTCATTATCCAACACTTTTAAACCACACAGACTCTGAACATAACAGCAGCTGCAGTAACGTTTTCCTGGCGCTTCACTTTTCGTTATTTTCCCCCGCGGCACTCTGATTCTCCTCCCTTTCCCTGCGCCACATCCTGCCTTTATAACCTCGGCCATATTCATCATAACACCGGTTGATTGCTCACACATACATTGTTTTACACAATGGAATATTTTCGTACCTATATTATATATATAATATTTTCAATAACAATGGACCTACTTTTTGTTATTCTTTGAAACATTTTTGCAATAATTAATATTTTTTACAGACACTCCATTATTATGTGGCACTGTCACAGTAGCCTATCAAACGCTCTTGCTTCTCAAAATGCTCAATACCTGGACAACGAGTGCAGCACGCAAGATCTCCATGATTGTTTACTATCACTTTGCGATTACCCCGCCCCAGATCTTTTTTTTCCAACGATTGAATGATCTTTGCACTCTTGTTTACAAATTCTGGGCCTCTTGCGAAAAGTGCACTGTGAAAACGAACCGCACCAAACCAAAAAAGAAACACTGTATTTGGTCCGGACCAAAGAAAGCGAACTAAAGGACTTTCCTGGTGTGAATTAAACACTCTATCTTAATGCTCAAAATACCTTGCCTGCCCATTCAAGTACACTCGTCGTCTGTGTTGAGAAGGAGCGCAAGCCATCATTAAGTGCAGGAAATGTGCTTAAAAAGGATATTGCCCATTGATAGGATAAATGACCACTCATGCGTAGGAGGTAAAATTTCCCATGAATCATTTATATATGTCAAAGTAGCACTGCTTCTGACACATTAATACATTTATGTCTTAAGTGAGTCACCCATCTGAGACTTACAGTAAGTTTGACAAAAAAGGGAAATATTTTCATTTAGATTGTACAACTGAGCCTCATAAAATCCACTGAAAGCTCAAAGACGTCTCTGAAAAAAGGACATTAAAGACAGCTGCTCTAATTCTCTTTGTGGTACAGCTTTTCTTAGTTTTTTTATTGTTTTTTTATGAAACTTTTTTCCAAGTGTTTCCATGGTGGTCTGTTCAAATAATCAACAACAAACACCTTTTGATGTAAAAGCCTGTGCTCACTCCATCAAAACCCATGCCGGGAGAAGTGTAGCTTAATTAACAACTAAAAATAGGAAAGAAGGAAAAAGACACCTTTACTCTGCAGCAGTGTGTCGAATGAGAAACTCCTGCTGTCAACACATTCTTGTGGAAAACATGAACAACAAGAGATATGTAGGTCAGGCTTGTCGAAGGGGAAAGTACTTTGATGGACGTTGTGAAGTTGGCCAGGGGGATAAAAATCAGACCCCCCCCCCCCCCATGTGTCGTTCTTTTTCCTCTTAGGTAGGCTGTAAGAGTTTCATTTTAAGAGATGGATGACTGCGATGAATCAAAATTTGACCACACAGTGAGGCTCCGGTAGCAGCTGACCTGTGGACTATACCGTCTTAAAAGAACATTTTCAGACGGGCGGATAAAACCTTTGGGGGAGAAGGAAGGTGAAAGGGGACAGAGAGAAAGAAACTTGATGAAGGGATACGCAGAGATAGAAGAGGTGGAGAAGAAAGTTTTTTGGAGAATGGAGAAGGTGAGATGGGAAGAGGGATAGGACTTCATTCTGTTTTGAAGTCTGGTTGTGTGAGGTTTGGACAGCTGCCACAGACAGCTTTGAATGATATGTCAAAGAATATGTCTGTATTTCATGACAGACAGATCTTGTGGAAGTGGAAGCTGGACTCACTGACAGGAAGTCAACAAAGAGCACTAGAAGATGTTCTTGAAACAGCAGTGTTGATTTTCAAGAGCTGCATCAGGCAGTGATTTATTTTGTATTATGTAATGTATCTTATTTGTTTAATTTGCAGGTCGGGCTGTCCTGAAATTTTCTAGAATTTTTCAGAAGCGCAGTTCAGTCAGACAATTTACGTTTGAATTGTTTAGATATGTATTGCAGCAGAACATAGTCTGTGTTTGGCATCTAGGCTCTGACCTAATCAATCCTCACAGTTTTAATTTGCATGCAGAAATATGAGGAGTGATGGAATGACATCTTAAACCCTCCCAGTTCAAGCCACCACCCAAGTGTACGCTTGGGTGGTGGGACTTAGCAAGAGTGCATTTCCAAGCTAGCAAGGAAAGAGCAGAGGGAAAGACCAGATATCTTGCATCTTAAATAGACTGCTAATTAGAAGAAGGTGTTGTCATGTGATTGTGGATTATTACGCATGTCAAGTAAGAAATCAGTGCAACTCGAGTTGATAGCCTGAACTAGCTTGCAGACGTTGCCTCATGTGAAAACAGCTTGTCATTTTTTGTTGTATCTGACAAAAAAATAATTATTGGCACCTCTCCAGCTATCAGGCAACACTCCCTGTTCAAACTACACATGCCCACACACATACACATTAAAGAGCCCATATTATGCCCTTTTTGGGGTTCGTATATTTAATCTATATACCTACTTTTGTATGTTCACAATAGCTAACGTCCGAAAAAAGTGTCTGTTTTCATGTACTGCTCCTCCTTTCTCCCTCTCCACTCTGAGTCTGTCAGCTACACTCTGTTGAGCCCACACTGTTAGACCCCACGTGGGCCAAGTCTGATCTGATTGGTCTGCCGATCCGCTCTGTCGTTATTGGTCAGTTGCTCAGCGCGGCTCTCGGAAATGTCCCGCCTCTTTTACCATATTGGGAATGCAGCCACTGGCTCCGTCTGAGGGGAGCATAAGCATTAGCACCTTAGCATTACTATGCTACCGCAGGCTACAGCATATCGTGGCCATGCTACAGAAGTTAACGGGCGTGCAACATGAGCTGCTGGGCTTGCCACAACGAGCCAATGGACTTAGATCAGTGATCTCACACTGACAATGACGTCGGACTGACAAATTTTTATCGAGGGGGGGCTACAACCGAGCGTTACATGCGGCTTATGCTACAGCTAACAGGAGGAGGTAGGAGAAGCTGCGTTTCTGCGGACTTTGAAACATGCACAGGACACTTGGAAAACACACTAAAGAGCATATAAAACCAGAAAAAGTGTAATATGGGACCTTTAATGGGACAACACTAATTAAAACTTCTCTCTCATGTTGCCATATAGTCCCATGATTAGATCTCTCAGGCTGCCGCATGCTCATAGCAAGAGTTCTATGAGTTGAACAACACCTTACAATTGCACCTAGAGCCTTGAGTATAGCAATTTCACCTATTTTTATTTTTGGAGATTCAAGTGACCAATTTTGGATGAGAGGATAAATATGCATCACTTTGTTTCTATTCTGAGTCCCCATGGTACACTGAGAAAAATGATTCTGAGGAGAAGTAAATTTAACTTAATTTAATCTGTGAAATCAACAATAAAAATTCAAGTTAGTATCTTTACACAAATATATCTAGTATTTAAGTCAAAAACATTTGTTCAAAATACAAGACATTGTGATTTTTTTTCGGAACACGAATAATTTAAGTAATGTGAACCAATCTTTTTAAGTTCATCCACACAACGAAAAACGATCATGTTATCTTTACTGTGTTTCCTTCGGTATTTCAAAACACCAAATACTACAATACCCATAAGCCATCAGTGTTCCCAAGCACTAACGGACCTGCGGTGATTCAAAACAGAGACGGTAATGAGCGGGCAGAAGTCGATAAGGTAAGTAAAAAAGTTTTTCAAAGTGTCGGTTGGATACTACGTGACTTTATTTTCTTGGAAGTTATCAAAACAATAACATTTACCAGAGGCTTATCATGGTATTTGATGATACCATTGGTCAGTAAGTACGTTTAGATAACTGGAAGGTAACAGTCATCTGACTCTAACGTTAAAATATGGCTAGCGAGCACGAGAAGATAAAACTGACACGTGCAGACACGACACTGTGCCGCTAGTTGGCTGGCTGCCAGCGTCGGTCCGTTGGTTGGCTTTGTGTTTGTCTGGCTATTGCGCACTTACAACGAGCCGTATTTGGCACGTCGGGGTCCGAAGCATAAATTATGCCGGCCAGTGACCTCAGAGACGGTCATTGCTCGCCGGTGTAACACCGAGGCACACGGTGCTTTGTTTAACATTAAAATTGTGAAATAGTTCATTTTTTTCTTTGTAATATGTAACAGTAACTTGATTTATTCTCTTTTTCCTCCCTATACAGACTCAATATGTCTGCCAGACTTTGTGTCATACTGAAAGGAGACATTCGCAAACTTTCTTTGCCATCAATCCCCCAAACTGTGGACGAATTAAAGACTATCGTTCAAGAGACATTTGATATTGCGAAGATTTAAGTTTGCAGTTCCAGGACCAAGATTTTGATGGACAGTTTTTCACTCTCCTTCAAACTGACGAAATAAAGGACAAAGACACCATCAAAGTGGTTCTTGTGGAACCAGAGATCATCTTAACCATTGAGGATTCTCTGAATGTCAAAGGAGTCCAAGATAGCTTTGGTAGCAGTTGTGCTGATTCATCAGAGGATGCAGGTTCTTGTTCTGCCGCATCCAGTGACACCATTATTTTGCGTTCTCCAGGAAGCGCCTCTTCCCTTCGTTCTGAGTCTTGGCCTGCTCAGTTTGAGGTACCAACCTTCTCCCTTGACACTGAGCTTATTCCACAAGCTGCCAATGAAGCTCACAAGAAGGATGGAACCCTTCTCAACAATCCTGCTGTAAAATCCAAAATTCTGGACAAACTTGCAGAGACCATCTTTGCCTACACCGCCTATCCTTCTCAGGCTCAAAGGGAGCAGGTTGCAGAGGCCTTGGTTATGAAGCACCCATGTTTGAGAGACCCAGTGTCCTTCAATGGTTTATATAGTTGGCACAACAGCTTGAAATACAATCTTGGGAATTACAGAGCAAAGGTGAAACACCTTGGACTACCAGAGCCAATTGTAAACTGTCTGAAGAGAAAATCAGCTCCAGATAAAACTCCAGCGAAAAACTTGAAGAAGGCAAAGAAATCTGAGGTAAACTACCTCCCACCTCATCCTCAAAGTGACACTGATGCGACCCTTGTAAAAGAGAGAGTGGAGCTTCTCTATGAGCACAAGAAGAGAGACAACAACACGTTAATCAGTGAGAAGATGGCAAAAACATTCTCACTACGTCGAAATGATGTTATCCTTAATAAACCACCAGTGATTGACATCAAAGCTAGATGGCCTGCCCTCTTTGAGCCTTCCCAAGTATGTATATTTTTATATTGTCTTGAATGTTTTCAAATGAAGGGTCTAATGGATTTTGAAATTTTCTTTTTTTTCAGTTTTGACCTGATTCATTTCTTAGTTTGACAGAATCCCTTGTATTGCCTTCACTGTTGCTTTAGGGTTAATTTAATACCTGTCTTCCTTCCCTTTTTTTTCTGGAATTCTTTCTGTGTTTAGTGATGTTTTTTTCCCTCTGGTCTCTCTTAGATTGAGGAAGAATTTCTGAGGATCACACTGAAGCCATTGCAGTCCACATTCCTGGGGAAGTTGGATCAATTCTCACCTAAACTGTTGAGCCTGTACAGAAGGAAGGGAGGAGCTGTGGGGAAGAAACTTGATGCGACCCTTGACATGTTAGATGAGGTATGTACTTATAACTGTTTACAGATGAGTTTATGTTGTAGCTATATGATTTCTGTGCATAACATTCTTTCATATCTAATTTGTTGTAGGACAACAGCACTGAGTCCCGAAGAGAAGCTGTAATCAGAGGCCTTATTCTCTATCTTGGAGAAAAGATGGAGGATTTAATCAAGGACTCCCAGGTAAATAAGACATACCTCTGCCATTACTCTGATTTGAAGCCCTGCCTGTTTGAGACAAAATATTTAATTCTAGGATAGCTAAAGGTAGATGTAATTATATGCCTTCAGGTTCTAAACTACTGGTAAGTATTTTAACTTATGAAAATAAATACATACACAGTACAATACAATAGGGTCTTTTTAAAGCTACTAGAAATAAGCAAAGTAAGCCTTATCTCTTTTATTTTGAAATTCATATTAATTGAAAATTGAAATTGAAATTCATATGAATTGAAATTGTTTACACATCCTTACCAAGCCATGAGTCTCCATTGGAGATATGCCAATGTTCTGTGGCTAGCACAGAAAAAAAACAACTAAACACAATGACATTTACTGTAGGTGAAATACATCTTGTAGATTAAGAGGGATTGTTTGATTTTTTGTGTTTTGTTTTTAGCCAATACCTTGACAACAGTTACCTGCTTCTCCTGGCTGATAAGAGACTTAATGATGAATAAATCTGTGCATCCCTTTTATTGATAAAGATGTAGGTTTGATGCTCTTGTATGGTGTATTTCACAGATATATGATGATGATGATGATGCTGCAGATGTCCAGGATGCCCTTACGACATTTGTCCTCAACATCTTTGTGGTCAGCAAAGCTGGGAGCGAAGGCCAGACGCAAGTTGGGATAGCCATCGAGGGAGCTGAGGTACTTTTTGGGGTTCCCAATGTGGCACATGCTTGTGCTTACCTTATGGGCCTCATCTATGCCCTGGAACTAAGCTACCCTAAGAAACTGAAGTACACCTTCGAGGTCTTTCAGGAGATCTTCCTTGAGCAGGAGGATGGGAACAAAAGAATGTCCTCCAAGGTACATGATCTTAAGGTCAGTCTTCATGCCTAAAAGCCACACACACTTCATTGAAGGATGTGAGTTTGAGTGACCCTTTTTTTTGTTTTATGCTGCACTTTCTCAGGTTACACTGTAAACTATGACTTTTTATACTGGTGTACAGTGCATTTTGTTTTTTTGAGAATTTCGTCGTTATTTTGCACTTTAAATGGCTCTGGTTAACCCAAGCAAATCAACTTGTCACTAATTTTTTTTTGAGAACCTGCTTTTGTTTTAGGTTCTAAGTGTTAATTTTGTTCCATAATGCTTCTTTAGAGGAAAAACAGCTTAAAATGTACTCTTGGCTATCTCATGTCTTGAAGATTTTCTTAACTTATAGTTACATTAATGAATGTTAAATTTAAAGTGGTTGCTCACAGTTGTATTTAAGCCAGATTTGTTGTATTTTGTGTTACCTCAGAAGTGTAATGGTATTATTTTGAAGGTATTTTTTTTTGCCAAATTGGATCTATGATGTTCAAACTTTCATAAAATAGTCAGTTTGTTTTTCAATGTAGACAAATTTTCTGAAAATGTCTATTTTGTAAAGAAACTCTGTTCTTGCCTGGAAACCGCTAGAATCTCAGCGCTTTTATTTAGTATTATATATATATTATAGCTTGAGCTAGCTATTTGATTCATGGAACTCAGGTTGAGGCCAGAAAGGCAAAACTGAACACATGAATCAAGATTGATTTACTGTGTTGCCTGTTTCACTTGACAAGTGTTTTCAGAAGATTTAAATGTTTTGTTCCGCTTTGATTGGAGGAAGTTTGGGAACAAGCAGCCATCTTTTTACAAGTGCTGCTCTGATTGGCTGTAGAATATGTGTCCATAGTCTGATAGGACAAAAACCTGATGGTTTGGAGGCCTTTCCTTTTTTTTATTGGTAAAGCCCCTAATCTTTGTCAGTTGATCTGGCAGTGCCAGGGTAAATGCACAACATTTTTGTTTTCTTGTTTGCTGTTCAGATGTGCACCATCGTCTTTGTATATTCAGAAATAAAGCAAGATGTGGCACAATAAAAAGTGATAATATCTGACATGAGAAACGCTTTTTTCCCCAATATCACTCCTTTGCTGCACTATCCACAACCTAGGAAACACCAAGGTTATGGCTTATTAAGTTTTACTGTCATTATCAGGCATGCAATTCAGATACATTATAAGGAATACTTTCTTAACAGAAAATGCAACTTTAAAAATAAAACTATCACTTCATGTGAGTAATAAGGAAAATAGTTGATACAATGGCTATTTGTGCTCAATCTCTGTTATAATTTCAATACATTTTACTTTCAGAATTAATTTTAAATATCTAAAAAAGTATATTAATACAAAAAATAGTCATGCTTGATGTACATGATATAAATAAGTTGATTTTACTTAAAAATGCCATTAAATACATAAAAAAAGTAAGTAATTTATACAAAGACTGGTTTTGTTTGATCTACATGACAAAATCAAGTTGGTTATACTTGCAAATTTCATTTACTAAATTGAAAAAATTGAGTAATTTATATGAAGACTAGTTTTGTTTGATTTACATAATAAAATCAAGTTGGTTATACTTGCAAATTTCATTTACTAAATTGAAAAAATTTAGTAATTTATATGAAGACTAGTTTTGTTTGATTTACATAATAAAATCAAGTTGGTTATACTTGCAAATTTCATTTACTACATTGAAAAAATGGAGTAGTTTATACAAAGTTTAGTTTTGCTTAATCTACTTGACAAAATTAAGTTCACTTTACATGGATTTTATTTTTCATGTAAAAAAATAAGTAAGTAGTTTAAACAAAGAACAATCTTGCTTGATCAACATAAATAAATTATGCAAAAAGTTGCCTTAATTTTTTTAAGTAGATCTAGCAAAATATTTTTATCAGTGTAGCGACTTGTCAATCACCAAAAAGGTCAAGATAGACGCACTGCTACCTCCCTATCATCAAAAATAACTGGTATATTTTGCAAAGAACAAACTGGAAAAAAGTATTTCTATTCTGTAAAGGAAAGGCAAAAGACAGAAAAGAAAAGAAGGTTCACTGGCTGAATAATAGGTTATACCACTCTTATTAAGTTTTTTCTTATAGTGCTTTCCTGAGCTTTCAAGATTACAGATTTTTTTTTCTCTCCCTTCATGCCTCCACTAAAACATATTGTCCTTGTATGTAGAGGAAGAACATTTTTGCACACAAACACTTTTTTTAAAACAACCTGCCATTGAATTGCTTTATCTCCTGGAGAACAAGTATGTAGATGCTGCTTAAACTGTCCCTAATGTCTGCAGATTCTGTCCGCATGGCTTTAGAAAGATTACAATGGGCCTCCACTAACTTGCCTTGAGATCAATAGTTCACCTAGTTTGTAATGTTAAGCTAAATCGACTGAATATAAGAAAGTAATCACTGAAGAGAGGCCGCTGGCAATGGTCTGACCTTGGATCATTCTGTTACTGAAATGGAAAGACTCCAGTAGCATTCTTGCAGTGAGAACCATGCTTCATGGATTACCGATAGTGGCCAGATTTGCAATTTTCCTGCCAAACGTATCATATTTTTTAGTTCAAGTTTTGGTGCTGCTTTCACATTGAAGCAGATTTGTCATGGGGCATCAGTCGCTCCAGGAAAAGTACATTACAAACGTCCTGGAAGGCAGACCGTATTGATAATAAAGTTAGATATCTGGCAATCGGACTCAAGAGCCAAATACATGCTGCACCGGCAAGTAATTGGAGAGTTTGTGTTGGCTGCAGCTTAGGTTTAGATAAAGTAAGGTCTCACTCCAAATTAAATTGCAAAGTTCATAACATAACAATAAAAACACATGGGCTAAAATAACACAATTTCATGATTTTTTTTTCAAGATATGACCTTTTTCCTTTAAATTTAGAGTCTATATCTCCCAGGATACGTTGCCCGCTTAGGGTTTAAATTTAACATTTTCCTCCTTCTTTTAAAAGTTCCTGTACATACTTTTAAAACATTTTATGAACATTTTATTGCCATCTTTAAATCATTATTTGCATATTGAGTGGGAAAAACTGAACAATAGTTATTCACATAAGCTGTAAACAGTAGTAACTTAATCTAATTTTTGAATAAAAAAACTACTTATAAATAAACACAAACCTCCATAGGGAGACACTTTGTTTTCCCAAATTACGCCTGACTGCAGTCAATGACAAATGCATATTTTGTTAACTTCCTTTCAGAAGCCTTTTCCAATCAATCCTCCAATGGGACTGTTCCCGCGGCATTGCCTGACAGTGCTTGGTGCCCTACAGTAACTATGTTTGGCTGTTGGTTGGTGGCATAGTAATAAAACAACTTGAATAGAAATCCCATATTATGGTGCCACTTATTAAAGACACTCTTATGTCTCGACAAGCAACAAACCTTCATAGCACTCATTATAGTTGATCATTTTACAGGAAAGTGGAACACTTGAGAACCTCAGGATTCTCAAGTTAGACATCTATCCAACTACTTAAATGTTTAAAATAGAGAAGTCGGTTATTGAAGTTGTCCTGAACAGTCTTTGTGACACCTTTGCTTTGACTGTTGTCCTATTCATAGCTCATACCGCTATTCTGTTAATCATGGACATCTGGAAATCTGATTGGCCACCCCAGGTGCCACCACAAAACAATCCTAACCTCTGATAAGCTATTTCCTTGCTTCAGGACCGAAACATTGCAAGTTAGACTGTGCAGGACTTTGCACATTTTTAAGTACTTTAAATTATGACTTTAAACATACATCTTCTTTTTGCGTCATAAAAGATTAAGCTAATGTTGCAATTTTCTTGTGTTTTGAAGTATATTTTATTGGTGAGATTAGAAATGGTATATTAAAATTTGTTTGTGCGCACATCATACTTGCATAAATCAGTGCCCCAGTTGTGGCCAGCCTAGTCATAAAAAAGACTGGACACGCCCATGCATGGTGGATAAGTGCTGGGACTAAAAGCATGAAAAGCATTTTACTGGATAGTTTATTAAACCACAACAGTAAACATCCATGCTGTAAAACAATAAATTGAACCCAATGTCACTCTCTAGCTTGTCCCATGCCACAGTGAGTACCTTTGAAATACTCAATATCTGCTTTGCACTTCTACTGATGTTCCTCATACATAGTTGGCCGACTCCTTACTCTTTTCTTATGATCTTTCATATCTGCAAGTCAGTTGCAACTCTGCTGCAATTCGAGCCATTATGATTAAAACCCTTAAAATTTGACAGGTTTGTGGTTTTGTGATATGATGATCGAGTTCATTGATGTGTTTGATTTTTGGTCATTTCTTTAGAGAAAAAAAACAGCACCAGTAGTGGGGCTATTAGGCATGCAATGTTTCGTTGTTTGACTGGACAATCTGAGAAGAAAGAATGAGTCCAGTTATACTCAGCTGTAGTTGGATTACATCAACTGACACATTTCAAATACGATTGGCCCTGTGAGCCTTTGATGAAAATATTGATTTCAGCCACTCTAAGGATACACTTAGTTTGATTGATCAGATTTTCCTATGATTCAATTTGAACATGGCTTGACAAATATGTTTTTGATATCCCAAGTTGTTCTTTAGCCTATTTTTTTGTTGTTGTTGTAAAAAAGCAGCATGAGAAGGTAACGATGTTCTGAATATTGTGGCTTAATGACATTTTTTAATAGTAATAAAGCCTGCATGTAGAGGAGATTGACATAAAATACAATCAAGACAAAGATACTCTGAGTGGCAGGACTGTAACTGCCTCTCCTAACAGCAACTCAGCAACTAAATTATCTTGATCCTTTAGTTTTCTATTGGAGTGTCTAAACGGCCCACACGCAACACGAGAAACAGCGACATGCAGCGCGCCGTTATTACCCCGATGCTCTGTTTCCATGTTCCACTCTGTGGGTACCATAGACAGACGAAGAACGAGGAAGGAGGGGGCTCTACAAGACACTGACGCTCGCTCTTCTCACTCAACAGAACTCGTCAGCTTGTTTTACAGAGTGGAGATAATGGTGTATTAATAATATCTACATCTGTGATTCAAATATTGAGCTTTGAGGTCAACTACGGAGACAATATTTTTAATTGATGAGCCTTTGAGTGTTGTGATTTAAGTCAAAATGTGTCAATATAAATCACCACACATCCGTTTGTACATTTAAAACAAAAGCAAATAATTAAATATTTAAGGGATGCAGTGTGGCCAGCCAGCATTAAATCATGCGCGATGCAATATCTATCCCTTCAGAAGAATCATTTTGAGCATGAGGCACCTTGTTCTTCCATCCTCTCTTCTATAGTACAACCATAGCACGCATATCAAGTGAAAAATAACAAAACTGGCATACATTAAGCTGGAAAACAAAACATAATTATCAAATATAACTTATTGAGTAGCCAGCAATCGCAGTCTTTGTGGACTTAGAATGGAAGTTATTTATTCTGACTCCATGTTTCCTTTTCTCTCTGTCCAATCATCAGTGTTACCCTCATCAAAGCAATTATGGCTTTAGATTTAGATAAAGTGGACCCAGCCTTGTTAAGTTTCCTGCATTCTCAGCATGTTTTTATTTTATTCCGTATGGGAAAGATGAGCTGGGCAGCCTGATGACAATAGAGAATGAGAGGCAGGGAAACTCCGTCTGGCTCTGCAGGCAATGAGCGATTGGAGCCCCACAGAGTTCAATCAATAGCATGTGTACGGCAATCTGTTCACAGTGTTTGTGCCCAAATACTGCTGCTCTCCTTCTGCAACCTGTCTTGTATTGTAATGTCAAGCTTGCTCCCTTTTGAAGAATTTTTCCAAACAAAATGTTTGATGTTTGACAAGATTGCTCGCATCTTGTGCACATACCTCCGTGGATGCTTCTGGGAAATCTAGAGTTGGTTCTAAATTTGTGTGCTTTTATACTAATTAATTCACTAACAATATTACATTTTGGCAAGCACACAAAAGCAGATGCATAGTACAGCTACACAGCTCTATCCAACCTGTGTTTGCAATCTATAAAAGTCTCAAGAACGATCCTTTCAAAGTGGTTACATCCTTTGTGGTACGATAATTTATTTTCAATTAACATAGCATAATTAGCACTTGAGATTTAAGGGCACTGCCTCATCTGAATGACCAGCAGTAGCTGCAGAATAAAAAGCCATTAACTGTGCATGATGGCATGACGCATTAGTGTACAAATTCTTATTTCTCTTAAAATAAATCCATCTGGACATCCGGCCTTTTCTGACAGATTGTCTGGGTCTGTGTCACGGTGGCCAGTCATATTCTCAGCTTCTCCTCAGGGAATCCCGAAAGGCCAGATGGAGTATTGAAAGCCAGGCAGAAATTGTACTGAGACCATTGGCACAGGCTTTATATTTTGATTTCTTGCCCCGTCCCTTCCCCTGTTTGCTTCTCTCTTTACTTGGAATGCATAACAAAAAAAAGACCTGAAACATAATGAGCTGCTCTCATTGGATGATTTTAAGGAGATGTTAAATGACATGGCGGACACATCTTGCCGTATATGTTCTTCTTGCTGTTGTTGTGTCTATATAATCCATGTTTTGTTTTGATTTGTTATTTCAGATCTTTTCAATGTATAATTGTCTTGTTTCTTTGTTGTATATTTGTGTAGCATATGGCTTCCCAGGTTAAATACATGTTAGAAAAATGGCCAATCCATTGGATGAAAGAGAGGTCATAAAAGAAGCTGGAAAAAACAAGAAAATTATGGTTAACAATACTTGTTTGCACGTGCCACAAGTCAGTCACCAAGAAGCACTTCAGGTACACACACGGCCAAAATAACTTCTGAGCTATGATCGTGTTAATGACATAGATGAAGCTGTAATAAACATGCAATTTATTGTTATCTTTCCAGGGCCATTATTAAATGGGAGAAGATGAAGCACCCAGAGGGTGTGCCATGATTAAGGACCTCAGAAAATTAATCCAGCTCATACTGGCTGGCCAAGAGCGCAGAAAAGTGGAAGCATTGGTCATACGGCTGGTAATGACTAATGGTGATCTTTTCCAAGCATAATGAATAATTTCACCCAACCCTGACTTACATTTTCAGTTGAAACTGAAAAACAACTTTGGCTCATTAAAAGAATGTGATTGAGCCATATTGTGATTTTAGAGGATTATACAGCTCAATAAATGCAGCTTATAAACACATAAAGTTATCAGACTCAAGATGTCATTAACTTTTGGTGTCCCAACAAGCAGTTGTCAGATTGTACATATTACTAACTGAAAAGTTTAACAATTTATAATGAACCGCAATAAGCCCCTGTGGTCTCTCAAAAACACCCGAAAAACTGGGACATGCTGTATGGCTATGATCCAGTGCGAGCTAGAGCTGTGCGGTGGAATGTTTTCTCAGGGAACACTGACAGAAGGACGCAAACGTGACTGGCTGTTAGAGCAGGGACGGGGATAGACATTTGGTAGTAGATCATTTTTGAAAAATACAGTGCACTAAAGACGACCATATGAATGCAGGAAGAAAACTGTTTATTTTAAGAAATGTAAGCATTACATCATGGCTCATTGAACTTATTTACCATCATAATCTTAAAATCCTTCATTATTACAAGAGAGTGAAGGAAAAAGATGTCTATTAAGGACTCTGGAACAGTGCAGTAACTATTGACCTAAACTGACTTTTGGAGCTTTTCTGAAAAGTCAGATTTGGAGTAATTATATAGCCTTGGTCAACGTTTCTATTATTGTGTTTTACATCTGTTTGATTTTGATTTATTATTTCAGGTAAGATAGATAAGATTAACTTTATTGTCCCAGTGGGACATTTGCCTTGGATTTCACAGTGCTCTGATGCAGTCAATTAATTAATCAGTAAAATATGTCAGTTAACTAATCAAAATTAAACTGTGATCGTAGTAAATTACTATGTAATAAGTATGAATAGTAATTAACAACTGCAGGTACAGCTACATATCTACACCCACACTTGCCGCCACATACTCATACAATCATACACACTTCACAGCTTAGGTGGTGTTGAAGGCTTTGATAGAAAAGTTGACAGAGGATTTTTTCAAACGGTTGTTCCTGCCTAAGGGAAGCTTGTATCGTCTTCCTGAGGGGAGGAGCTGGTACTCACATGAGATTTCTTTTGTGCTTGTCTGATTATGGTTTGTACAAAAATATCCTGCATTTTCATGTGACTCTGTTGATTCGGGCCTTTGATTGAGCAGTCAAATTTCAAAACCATGCAGAGATACAATATCAAAGGAAGCTTTCTACTACTGTATGGTAGAAGAAAAAGCTGCACTTCCTGGGACACACACAAGGTCCTGAGTCTTCTCTCTCTGCTCTCTGCTCCAGAGTGCTGCAGAGCCCCTACTGTATTAGCTTTTATGTTGTGTTTTTAATAATTGTATCACCCTCTTTCCTGCTTTAGCCTTTTAGGATTTTGTATGTTATAAGTCAATTTCAGTTTTTATTTCCTGTCTCTCTGTTCTTTCAAGAAGCAATTTAGGCTGCATGCTTTATGTATGAAAAGTGGTATTTAAGGGGCGCTGGTGGCGCAGTGGTTAGTGCGCACGCCCCATGTATGGAGGCTGTAGTCTCAAGCGGGCGGCCAGGGTTCACGTCCCACCTGTCGTTCCCCACTCTCTCTCCCTGATTCCCGACTGTGTCCACTGTCCTGTCTCTCCATTAAAGGCATAAAAAGCCCAAAAGTAAATCTTTAAAAAAAAGAAAAGAAAAGTGGTATTTAAAAAAAAAGAGTTGAGTTTTACATCCAGTTCCAAAGTAAATGCTCAAACCCCCTTATGATTCATATTTTTTCTCCATTTACATTGCTGTATTCCAGGTGGTTCATTTATAAGCAATGATAGCTAACCTGGACACAGGATAATTCCTGGATGCCAGCAGGTTTTTCTCAGTTAAAAGAAGCACACGATACTACCTAGAAAACAGGTTTGTGTCATATTTAAAATGGCAGGAACAGTGGAATGACTAATGCGTATAAGAGCACAATCAAGCCCAATAATAAATGCATCTGGGAAACCATTACGGATGCTTTCATATTTTTGTTTTTCCAGAGATTTAACGTTCCTTGCTTTCAATTCAACGACATTTAGGCTTAGTTTTTGGTCATTATTACAAGATTTTATACCAGTTCATCTTACAAAAAAATCAACCATGGACCACGAAACGTGGTCGGTGGAGCACAGTATGGCCAAACAAACAAAGTGAAAAGGGAGAAGAAGAGCTTGTCTCGTTGAATTCACAAGGTAAACACAGAAGATAAAAATATAGACCATCCATTTATCAGCTATCACACAAAGGAAAACAAAATCCCAAGCACAAGTCTTCAAAAATGTATGTCTGCATTGATTTTTCTTTCAGCATACATACATTTTGTTATCATTAGCAAAACAAATCAAACATTGGTGATGTGTGTCCCAGACAGCCTGTCAGAAATAAATAGTTCTGTTCTCTGAAGTGTGTTGACTAATTGTGCCATGTGATATTAACATCATTTTCTGACACATCAAGTCATCATGGACTGAATAAAAAAACACGGCAAAATATTTGAGGGGCAAAGCCAACTACAGTTGGACAGAAGACTGCTCACACACTCCAGCTTGCCATGAGCAGCAGTATTTGAAGAGCATTTTTGAGTTTGAAATTTAAATTGTACAGTTTGAGAGTGAACATAAATGCGGGGAGAGGGGGATAAGAGGTGCTGCAATAACCCCTAAAATCAGCTTATAAGATCATGTTTGAACTTCTGTTTATCTTTTTTTATGGGATATTGTAGTGTACATACACTGATGTTAAGAAACACTACGGATGTGAAGTTCATTGATGCATGTCATGGTGTTATTGTCCGTTTAATAGACTGTAACTTGTTTATAAAGCTTCCTGCAGAGAGATACAACTTGTAGTTTTGTTGTTTTTTTAATTAGTGTATAAATGAAGTATTTCAAAAGTGTTTTCAATATAAAGGAATTGAAGACATCTGATGGCATACTGCGAGTGTGTGTGGTTTACCAGCTGCACAGCAGCAGAGAGGAAAGCACTTCAGAGGGTCATCACCGCGGGCCCAAAAGATCATCGGCTGCCCCTCCCGCTCCCCCTCCCCTATATAGTTCCCGCAGCCTCAAAAAAGCCCAGAGCATTCAGAAAGATCTATCTCACCCTGGACACTCTCTGTTTGAACTGCTGCCCTCAGGCAGGCGTTTCAGGACAATTAAAACCCAGACTAACAGACTGAAAAACAGTTTCTACCCGAGAGCTGCACTTAACACTGCAAAAACTACAGCATTGTGTAATCTGTAATTTCAAATCTGTACCCCTGCTGCGAATGCGTGTAAAAGTGTGGTGTGATGTGTTTTTAGAATCCTCGTTTTAATTTTTTTAAATATTATTTTAGAAGCTCTTTTGTAACGGCCACTTTACTGAAACCGGCATTTTATGAAGGTTTTTGCACTGACCACATTTCAATGTACGTGTACAATGACAAATAAATATATTCTATTATAGTCTATTCTATGATGCTGAGTGCTTTCCAAGGTTCATTGAATGGACGCTACCAATATCTCATTTTGTATACAATATGGGCTCAGTATAAATTTGGAGTAGACATTGGACCCAGATGTGAAGCCTGGACAACCATTCATTATAACCCCTCTGGGTATAAAAAAATGCGAGCACCAAAATGCCTGGAACATTAACACAGAATGGCTAATGGTAAGTGGACTTGAGTTTATTTAGCGTTTTTCTAGTCTTCTGACTACTCAAATCATGTCACATCTACCAATTTACAACCATACACACACTAATGGCAGTGGCTGCTATGTAGGGAAACCATCAGAAGTAACTAATCCCATTCATGTGCATTCATACACCACCGACGAAGCAGCGGGAGCAATTTGGGGTTAAGTGTCTTGCCCAAGGACACCTCGGCCATGTTGCTGCAGGAGCTGGGGATCGGACCCCCGACCCTCAGAGAGACGACTCTACCAACTGACCCACAGCCGCCCCAATATTTGAAATTTACAAATGCTAGTATGTTCGAAAATGAACAAAAAAAAAACTGTAGTCAAGAATCAACGTGTGAGCTCTTTGCAGGTCCATTTACAAGTAGCACACCTAACAGGTTTGCCAACATGAATACAATAGACTGGTTCCAACTTTTTATTTTCCAACAGTCATGACTGGAATTATTTATTGTAAAGAAATGTTATCTGATTATGAGTAAAATAACTTTTAAAGAGCAAGTCTTGGGGCGCTGATGGCCTAGCGGTTAAGCCACGCCCCATGTAAGAAGGCTATACTCCTCCAAGTGGTCGCCCCGGTTCAAGTCTGACTTGCGTCTCTTTTCCTGTATGCCATTCCCATCGCTCCCTCCTGATTTCCTGTTCTAGCCACCGTGCTATCTAAATAAAGGTAAAAGCTCAAAAATAAATCTTGAGAAAGAAGAAAAAAATCTGTCCTGTACACCACGTTATCATGCAAAACAAACACAGCAATTTCAACAATTACAATGGTTGTGTCCAAAACCACACAACAACAAACTGCTTACTACATCATGAACTAGCAAACAGCATACTGCATTCTAACCTCAAAGCCAGGATGCCATCACCTTTTTTGGATCACCGTCTGCATCACATCTGTTTAAACAGACACAGAAGTCATCATAAGAATACCGCTGATAGAAGCTAGTATGACATTAGCGCAGAATACGTTCCTCCTGTTTCTTGCTGTCCACACTGACTGTCTGACCAGTATACACCAAAGCCTGCTGATACATCATTGGTCAATGCAGCCCGGACTACAACTGTACAATTAACTTAAAGTCACAACCCATGTGTACAGATTATACATTTCTATGACTTGAAAGAAATAAATTTACACATTTTTAAGCACATTCTTGTAAAGTAGTAGTAGTAAATATTTTTTCTATTTATACATATTTTTGGAACACACACATTTCTATGTAGAATCTGTACATAGAGATTGGAAACATAAGAATGTGCTTCCTCACCTTGTCAAATGACTCAAATAACATATTCCTGGTCTGAGCTACATCAAATGAGCTAGCGCAACTATCATGCTGTATATAGAATGTAACATCAATATATATGTGCGGTACTTTTACAGCTACATAGTTATCTGAATACAGTATGGTTACTTCTATCTGTAAGCCACCTGTTGGCTTGTTGCAACTCCTCAATTGGATAGTCTAAATAGTAGCAATGCATTCTGGGGATGGTTGGGTATGACTAGCGCGCTCCAGTATAATACCTAAAAATGATGGCCAATCTAGTAAAGACCAAGGCCATTTTTTTGCATTTTGTAATCAGAATAGACTCCATACTCCATGTGACATAATACTTAGTTTGAGAAAGTAAGCAGTTTCAGACACAGCCAAGGCCCAAATGAACTCCCCCTTTTAAACGTGACATGGCAGGGTGGACATCAAAAATTGGTGCTTACAGAACAAGTAGACTAGTACCCAATTAGGCTGAATTAGGTCACATTTCTTTTGTAATTAATTGGTTCAGTATGCCCTTTGAATATCAAGAGAGTCATGCACAGAATGTCCTGTACCCAACTGCTGGGGATTAACACATGGACCGTGATTACCCTGGTAGGAGGGTGGATCGATAGAGTGCAGAGTGCCTCTTCAGCTCAGCCGCTGATAAAAAAATTAGTTCCAACCCTGAAGATGAACACTCAACACTGATGTCGTCATCGCCTAAAGTGCTGCAGACCTCTTCAAGATAGTTACATTACCCCTATAGAGAAGAAAGAAAAACACATGTGCACGCTGTTTACTCTTCTTACAGATGTTTCTAGTGTAGCCCTTTGTCAATCTTTAAGGTTTATTTGGCTGCAACTAGGAAGGCAAATATCCGCTGTTGATGAACTAAGTTATGGTGTACAGCCATGGGGAGTTCATAGGCAGAACTGGAAGTAACATTACTACTTTGTGGAGACAAGACTTGCAAATTGCGATGCAGTAACTGTGAATTATGAATATTGGAATATCCGGATCCCAGTTTGGGCTTGGTTAAGCATGACCGCTAAAATTCCAAATCCATGTCATTACAAAGGCTGCATGAAATTATTCCTCAAGAGTCAGTCAAGAGTGCAGTGTAAATAGAAGAGAGGGGGTTAAGGAGAGAGCGAGGGGGAGAAAGAGAGAGCGGCTGACACACAATTTTCAAGGACATTCCTGAACAATTAACTTGCGGTTTTTGCTATCTACCCCATTAGTCTTGGGGGGGTTTGGAAACAGCCATTGATTTTGGATGTCAGCCACTCTCATTTTATGGAAATTGCACTAAATGGCAGGGAAACAAAAACAAATTGAATTTTCTCTGCTGTTACTTGTAATGTGAAATTAGATATGTGCCCATGTGTGACTGAACAAGCCAACCACAGAGACAGAAAGCGCAATGGTGCAGTATGGGTAGGCCACATGCCATATACATTTTGTTAAGTGCTATGACGGAGGGGAAGATGTATGTGTGAGGTATAATAAGAGGCAAGTGCATGTACACAATTTCACTTACTTGGTATTTTACTCATATGGATTTCAATGTATTTTTGGTTCTGTGTTTGAACTTGACTTTATCTTTTTTTTAGGACCCACGGTGACACAGGTGTCACACACACTTTAAATGTTCCTTCAGTTTATCAAATGAGGTCCCTAAGTGACACATACTGAACATCCTGGAGGGGTCATGTGACTGATCATGCAAATTAGTTTCCCAAGACAACATTTCCAAGATGGCTGTGTGTCAGGTCATCACATGGGACAAAATTAGCAAAATTCAAAAAGCATGTATTTGGTACTAAAAGTAAGATCCAAGCCACTTAGCAATTGTAATGCTTAAATAACATGTTCTTTAATACATTTAACCAGTTCTGATCACATTTTTTTAACAAATTGACATAAAACAAATCACAAAATTATCATTGTAACGCTATACCCTATTCCAGTGATATTTCAATGACATATTTTATGAACAATAAGAATTATGCATAATGAGGGGCATGACTGATATGACTACAAGCGAGTGTGTTGTTCCTTTTTCTTTTTTACACCAACCTCAGCTCCAGCTGTTACTATCCATCAATCCATCCACTTCCATTATCTTTACCGCTTTTCCTGTTGGGTTGTGGTGAGGCTGGAGCTGATCCCAGCTGTCATTGGGCAAGAGGCGGGGCACACCCTGTACTGTTTTCCAGTCAATCACAGGGTTCACATATAGAGACAGACAACCAGCCCCCTCAATTAACCTAACAACTATATTGACCCAAAGTTAGATTGAGACAGAATTTTCAATATGGCAAACGCCTTTGATGGTCTTTAAAATCCCCCTTTAGTAAACAGGTGGATGACGTCAACCTTGCCCCTTTATGCTCTGAGTATGTGAGTGTGTGGCGGGCGGGTCATCTAGCTGTCTGTATGGAACAACTTATATTCCCCTCTGCTCTTCAGTTTACTTGTTGCCTTGAATTGAGGAGTCTTTTTACATAAACCAGAATCCCACAATGATAATGTACTTAGTGGTTTATAACTGTTTTCTTTATATGAATGACATAATTTGTGGGAAGAGCTCATAAAAACTAGCATAGCAAACCGAGCTGACTACTACATATGTTTGAGGAAAACCCTCTAGCGGGTGAGTGTGTGTGTGTGTTCATTTAATGCAACCTATCTTGAGCCTGTAGTTCAATAAGCTGTAGGTTTGCGTATCGTAACTGGAGGCCAACTACAAGTTTGAACTTGAAACTGGTGATATAAGTAGCATTGAAATTGATCTGTCAACTCGTGTTTGTTAAGCAAGCGAACCAACCCACAAGTATGTAGCGCTCACAACGGCATTGGCCACTCGCCTGCCTGCAATCAGCTCATCTCCCCCTCTGCCAACACACCTGTCATCCATCAGCTCGTCACCTCTTCACTATCTACCTTGGCATTCCTCTCCCACTCATCTCTATTGTTCTCGTTTTGCCTTTTTGGTACTCTCATGGTTCACTACATGTACACTATAGATGCACATACACATCTACACACACACACACACACACACACACACACACACACACACACACACACACACACACACACACACACACACACACACACACACACACACACACACACACACAATTTACGCATAAAATCAATTAATGGAGAATGGCCTAAAACCCTGTTGAGGTCTTGTATAGTTGGATTCTCCTGTTAACA
The DNA here is from genome assembly GCF_963930695.1 of Labrus bergylta. Classification (NCBI taxonomy): domain Eukaryota; kingdom Metazoa; phylum Chordata; class Actinopteri; order Labriformes; family Labridae; genus Labrus; species Labrus bergylta. The sequence continues at coordinate 14,882,647 of NC_089214.1, forward strand.
TGTCTAAAGAAATAGATACAGAAAGATGAAAAGTGAAAAAAAATACAAACACGCAAAAAGAAAAGAAGCCAATAAGAGGCTGATTAAATTGAGGAAACTATTTGTTTGAAATCTTTGATTTCCTTGTCCTCTGACAACTTCCAGCCATATTCAGTCATATCATCGAACTGCATTAAGGCCGTTAACTTGTTATGTAGTCTGCATTGTTCATTTGCGTCCTCTGGGAAGCCAAACTGACATAAAAAAAAATACATGCCATTATAAATGAGCTTTGGTAAAAATCTGAGATTTGGTAATAGGATAGCAACATGATTACAAAAAGCTAGTTTATGCAGACATATTATTTAACAGGTTGTATATAGACCAACAGTTTACCAAATATTTTTTTCATTTACTTGATTTTCCATACTTTATTATTCCCTGAGGAATACACTCTGTTATTGAGAGACATGCTACTAACACACACAGGCCTGAAATAACACGTGCAAAAAACAGGACCTGTGGACATGCATTAATGGAGAGATGTCAGAGCGGGGCTGCTACAAGCTGCCAAGCAGGGAGCACACCAGAGCAGTTGAGGGTTTGGTGCCTTGCTCAAGGGCACCTCGGCAGTACTCAGGAAGTGACCTGTCACCTCTCCAGCAACCAGACTAACTTCCATATTATGATCTGCAACTGGACTTGAATCTACGACCCTCCGGTTCCCAACCCAAGTCTCTACAGACTGAGCTACTGCCTTAACAAAAGGTGAGTGCGCCTGTTATGTTGCTAAATAAAACACTTATTCCACAACAAACCACATTAAGTCTAAGATGAGCTATAAAGTTGATTTGCCAGCCACTGAGGAATGTGTGATGCACAAAATAATTTAAAAAAAATCATTTTCCATTTGTTTATGTGAACTTGTCTAATTAACCAGCTAGTTTGCTTTAACAAACTGAACCATAATCCTCCATCTCAACAATTACCTGGTTTGAACAACGTAGACAACAGATTGCAAAAAGTAAAGAAATTACGCCCAATGTGTATAAAACCATAGTTTTCTAAACACTAAAAGCATTTTATCTTAAAAAAAAAAATAGTTTTCATGAAACTAAGAAAAAATCTTCCACATTAGTGCTTGTTACCTCAACTGATGAGTAATCGAAGGTGATAGTTCAGCCAACCACAGCGTCACAGCAGTTAAAAGCTTTACTCAGACTCACAGCGTGTGAGTGCATCCATATTTGTGAGCACGTGTGTGTTTGTGTGTGGGCATGGATGTAATATTTACAGGGTGCTGTCTTGCCAGACGTTAGGTATGCCGAGCTGGTGATGTCAGTATTTGGCCCAGGGGGCTCCAGTCCCTCCTCAGACAGTCAGCACTCTGACTGAGGCTGTGGGGAGCTCTGCCACTCACTGGCCCAATTCTGTCTCTCCATCTTCCTTTTCTGCTCTCGGCTGCCAGAATCTGCGATGCACGGATAAATATGCATCACTCAAAACATATAACAAACCCACACACACACAGGAAATGTACACGCATACACTGGTGTAAAGGCGTAAACCTTCATATGTGCATGTGGATTTTGTAATAAGGATGTTGCACGTTTATAAAACAAGCCTGTGATGTGGATTACATATCTTGATATCACAATACAAAGTATGATGCGTAAACAAAAATAAATCTATTACTTCATTGGTATTACTTCATGTTATTAACAACACATGCAATTTGTCTGAATGTCCTGGGCGGCTTACACAGCGCCTGAAATACCGGCAAAGCTGCACCAGCTCTGTTGACACATTTATATGGAGCCAGTGCAATGAGATGGATCAAATACAAAATAACTCCTGGCCACAAGATAGCAAGTTAGTAATGCGTTGCCATGAGTTAAGTATTTTTTTCGCCACGGTTAAAATGAACGATCAAAGGGGTGCAGACGGCCTAGTGGTTAGGTCGCGCTCCATGTACAGAGTCAATAGTCCCCAAGTGGGTGGCCCAGGTTCAAGTGGGACCTCAGGTTATTTTCTCTAATGATTTCCTACTCTATCCGCACCTGTCCAAGAAAAGGCAAAAGTCTAAAAATAGTTTGAAAAAGATGATAAAAAGACGTTGCTGTCTCTTGGTACCTCCAGTTCTGTGTGGTATGCTCCGCCTCCGTATTCTTATTGTCTTTGTACGTTGAATGAAGGTGATGAGCGGATGCACACTTTGCATCTGGTGATAGTCGTCAGCATCAATCTGTTGACAGATACGGAGTTGCCATAGAAACAACAACTGAAGAACTGGAGGACCAAGAAACAAGAACATCATTTGATCATCAGTCTCAATTAAACCTGTTCTTGAAGCAGTGTGTGGAACAGCACTGCAGACTGTAGTATCTGTCAGCAGATTGATGCTGTAACTTCAACATCAAAGACAGTAAGGCGGTAAACATGTGCTAACGTATTGTTTGCTGCTGGAGCATACTGCATGTAATGGACACTGGACATATGTGTGTGATGTAGCTCTTAGAAACAAGTCAACATGAGTGCTTGTGTATTAGAGAGTTGAAGGCAGTGTGCATCAAAGTAAGATGTAAGACTTCAAATTCTAGAGAATCATCTTGTTATAAAACAATGATGTTAAGGAGCGCTGCATGGGTCCTCAATCAAGCTGAGCAGCAAACAGGTGCTCCATGGGGAGCGTGGAATGAAACGATGAAAACATCCAGGCGACCCCGATAAATGCCCTGATGAGCTGAAAATTGTCCGTTTGCCACACATTTTTCAGTTTACCTGTAGCCATGAATTAATAAAGGCTTTTTGACTTCTGTAATGGAACAGAGTGCCTCTGATACATTTTTGTGTTTGCCTGCGTTACTCTTTAGATGACTTTTTTTACTCAAGTGATAAAAAAACAAATCACACCTAGACTATTGTATTCACACCTCTTGTAATGCTTCCCTGTCTGGCAGGATATTTAGACATATTTTATTACTTTGATGAAGGTATGTTGAACATTTGTTGTGTGCATAATGATGGAACAATGACCCCCCCCCCCCACGTTGTATCAGTCTGCAGGAAATTCTAGAAACAATTGACAGATTACTATAGACAACTGACACTATCAGAGGTATTGGTGTACTTCATCTATATCTCCCATAAAATAAGTTAGCTGAAGCTTTTAGAAGAAGCATATGATATACTTTATTAACCCCGAGAGGAAATTCAATTTTACTGTGTTGTTGAACATGTCCTAAATTATCAGCAATGATTATTTTGTGGCCAAGACTCCTGCACACCTTATCCCGTGACTACAACTTTTCTAACTTGTGGTCATGACGTAATAAACTTGTGGCCACAGGATGAGAGCTGGTGCAACAGAAAATGGATTTAGGTACGATAAATTTCAACAAGTATGATACGTTTTTTGGGGTTTTTTTTTTTAAATGAGGAATCACAACAGTTAAATTAATTGTGTTTAATCCCTACCCTTAGTTTATACTGGAGTCAACTCCATTTGAGATACAGAGCTAAATACTGATGACTGGAGAAATGTTTGACTTTACAGCAGAATGACACACTTCACAATAAGTTGGTGAGAAAGGTTTAATAACTACAACAGAAAAACAACAGATGTTTCATAGACATGCACAAACAAAGCTTAATGCTGAGTGAGTTTTGGATTCACTTTCATTCAACTTCGATTACACGTAAATTATCAAGATCATGCTATCAAGATTTTGCTAACGTCCTACAGCAACTTTAGGTCATTGTTTTTCAAACAGCTAGTTCTGCTGCCCTCCAGTGGCCAAAAAAATATTCCATAAGGCCAAAAAAAAAGTTATAATGACCATACCAGATATCCACGAGTGTATGAATGTGTTTGAAAACAGTTGCTAAAAATGACAAATCTGGCCATACAAGTTTATTTTTTAATTCTCAATCTCAATATTGGCGACTAGTATGACTGAAATTATAATAGTTATTATAATCATGGACTGGAACTAGACCCTCAATGATAGTGGATCAGCATATTCCATGAGCTTGATTTCTCAACATTTCTGCAGAGCCTTTGCGAAACAAAATTAACTTTCTGTCTCACTGCCTTCCTCCAATGTGGATCATAAAACCTTCAACTAAGATTTATAATGAAAAACCCAATAACTTATTTCTACTAACCTAATAATTAATTTAAAAACAAATCTTTACTCAATCATGTACACTGTAGTCTCTTGATATGTTTCAATTTATGGAGTAGTTAAGTTAAGGAATAGTCAAGAGAGAGCCTTACATGTCTGTGTAAACATTGCACTTATTTCTTCCCTTGAACAAAGGGCAGGGTTATAAGTTTGTCTTCCTCCTGAATCTTTCTTTGTTACGGCCAAAGTGAAAAGAAAGCATTCCTCCACATTGCACTGCTTAAAAAGAACGGAATAAAACAAATGAAACTGTTGCATATTTATGTACAACACAGAAATGCTTTATATTGTGATACAAATACTGGCCTTTTTGAAATATGTCTAACCTTGTGTTGAAGAGTTTTCAGTTTAGCCTATCAGCATTAGTATTCAAATGCAGGTTAAGAGTCAGTACAGATTTATAAAACTAACATGACCTTCAGTGTTGCTTTCATGTCAACAAAATAAACTAGAATAAAATGTGAGTAAACATTGACATTGTCAAAAAGGATGAAGTCATTGTCAGGCTGCTTGCTGCTCCTCAGCTCATTGTTGATACTCGGAAACTGAAAGTTCCAATACAATCACAAACGCATCACTGAACATCAACAAATGTCAGGAACAACCGCCGAGCAGCCTGCAGCAGACTTTGTCTAGGCAGTGTTTAAAGAAAGGATTCATAAAGCATGACAGCATAGTTTGTAGAACAATTCAAGATAAAGAACAACAAATGCAGTTTGTGAGGGTAGTTCTCTCCCAGCAGAGGGACTGACTTCGAAGAATGCAGAGTCAAAGTCGACTTAACGTTGCACCCATCTTAACTACATTCTTCTTCTGCTCATAATTATAAACTGATCAATGTTATTATCTAACAATACACAACAGTACAGAACAGTAGACACAATTATGTTTACATTATATGGACTACATTGTTAGCTAAACAGGCAATGGCCATAACGAGGTGCACTGAGGTCATGTCTAATATTTAAGAGGAATGAGGTGACTTTTGTTACTTCTTGCTCTGTTTCAGTTTAAAGAATAAGTCAGTAGCTTTTCCTAAAAAATCTAATTTATTTATTTCAATTATTTGATTACATAAATTTGATTATGGACTTATGGAAACAGGTAAATTATGCAGTTCCCAAATCTGAAGACATACACATAAAATCCCAGAGAAACAAAAACATCACATTTCCAGAACTGATTTGAGTTAGATCAATCAGCACTGAGTGGGCTCAGCACAAGCATCACAACTATAAAAAGCCAATGTCTAGCTTCTCTTCACAGTTGGGATTGTGGCTGATAATTAGCATGACCCCATTTTAAAAAGTTACCATCATTACTTTTAGTTATCTTTACTATGCAGCGTACATTGTAAGTCAGGTTGGTACGGTGGCCCTGAAGTGCAAAACACAACAACAAATAAGAATACACAACGACAAATCAAAAACACAACAACAAATAAGAAAACACAACGACAAATCACAAAACACAACGACAAATCACAAAACACAACGACAAATAAGAAAACACAACCACAAATAAGAAAACACAACGACAAATCACAAAACACAACGACAAATCACAAAACACAACGACAAATCACAAAACACAACGGCAAATAAGAAAACACAACCACAAATAAGAAAACACAAGGACAAATCAAAAACACAATGACAAATAAGAAAACACAACAACAAATCACAAAACACAACCACAAATAAGAAAACAATCCGCAACGATCCTTGTCGACTGCAGGTACCTACCTTTTCTGTTAAAATTAATGTCATTGTGTTTTTTGATTTGTTGTTGTGTTTTGTGATTTGTCGTTGTGTTTTCTTATTTGTCCTTGTGTTTTGCACTTCAGGGCCACCGTAGTTTGGTGTTCCATGTTTCTTTCTTTTATAAGTTTCATAATTAAAAGTTTCAACTTACAAAAAGCTGATGGGACCAGCACCTAAAGCTATTAAATAAAATGAGTGTTGATTAATTGTGGCATGAAACTCTACCTATGCATTTATGCGTTTATTCTATTGAAGTGTACTTAGATTTTCTTTGAGGGACTCTTGAGTGTTCATTTTCTGTACATTAAATCCTCCTGTTTTACTCTGATATATATCATTCAACTAATGTAAGCCTAAATGCACAGCAAATTGTACCCTGTGCTGAGTAAGATTAATGGCTGATTCTAATCCATAATGTCATACACCAGTGTTTCGATGGGACGGACCATTAGGGCCTCTCCTTTCAGTTGATTAAATTCTTGTGCCCTCGAGATCTGTCCGGAGGACACAACTGCCTATAGATTTAGAGTGTATTCCATTTTTCTCTTGACCTGAGAGCATCTCATGAATGCAATCTTTTGCAGATATAACCACACGTCAACAGTTGTAGCATGTGCAAAAGTCGAAAAATGTCAAATGTTTGTCAGGAAAAGTCTAACTAGAAATTGCTGTTTTTATATAACCTAATGACTTCACTCTTTTTTTTTAAGTTGTGTTAAATTTTTTGGAACGGATTTGGAGTGAGACGTGTTGTGAAAATGGTTACGAAGTGAAAATATACTGTCAGCTTTCCTCAGAACAGTAAGAGTCTATGCATGGGGGCTGCAGAGATGTGTGAAGACCACAAATCTGTAAGTATCGTCAACTTGTGTTTCCTTCCTGTTTCACATAATGGTAAAAGTGATGAGGGCAAAGACTGCATAAAATAAAGTTATAGCCCTCTCCATTCCAAACCTCTTTGCTTACCAAAAGTCTCACTCAATCAGAGTGAATAAATCAAAATGAATACAAGAAAATAGTAATTTTGCAGTGAAACAAAGCACCAACACCAACCTTCACTTGAGTCCTGAAGGAAATTTAAGAAATGTATTCAAAATCAGTTTAAATAACAACAGCAAAACTTCCAGCCTTGTTGTCTGCATTGATTCTCATAATCTTCTTGGGTAGACATCACATCCAGAAAATTATTTTTTGAAGATTAGTTTTTGTATTTCTTGTGTTTTTATCAGAGATAAAGGAGAGTGGATAGAGTCAGAAATAGGAGAGAGAGAGAGAGAGTTGGTCAAATGAACAAGGGCCGCCCGCTTCAAGGACTACAGCCGCTGTACAAAGCGCAAACTAACCACTCAGCCACCTGCCCCCCACATACAGATATAATTAACAATTCTGAACACATTTATGATGTGTATTGTAACTCACTCACAAAGAGACATTACCTCAGATACAACAAAATTCCTACCCCCAGACTTTAATATAAATGGACAAAGCCTGAGTGACGTCAGCCATTTGTTCCTGCAGGGGGCTCCGGAGGCTCATCAGCAGAAGCCGCTATGCTGGAAATCCTGTCTCAGCCTAACTTTCTGTCAACCCACCAGGTTGTGCACCAGTCAATCATGTCAGCTGTGCCCCTAACTATGGATAGCACATATAGTTCATAAAATCAAAACAGAGCCTCCCCAGTACAATGTGTGCCAATGAGGACAATAACTAATCAGACATATTTAGTTTTTTGTACCAGGCTGATAACAACTCAACGGACACTCGAAGAACTGCAGGACTTTGCACTTCCGCATTGGCTTCATTTTTCAAGATCGGTGGTTGCCGCTTGTTTCTCTACCACAGATACAACAACGTTCCCGATATGTCTGAAGATACAATGCATTTGCATGCCCATCATGGCTGCATAGTATGCACACAAACCACAAGTAGTATAGAGGCCATATAGTTCTGATTGCACTGCGGCAAACATGCCCATCAGCTGACAGAAGTTAAGTTCACTTTCAGTCAGCATTCATTCCCACTTACTTCTGTGTATGAAAGTCCTTGTCCACAGATATTGTACATTTTCTGACTCCAATGCCAGTTTTGTTTAGTCTTAACTCCCTAAGGGAGGATCACTTGAAGGTCTGCATTTTATAGAAGTCTTACACTCTGTACATTTTTATCCACAGGATGAACAACAGAGATCACTGAAATATTTAACAAACATCTGTTTGTTGCACTATTTATTGTGTCATATGTGACACAGAATTGCAATTCTCCTTCACTTTCAAGAAGGATATATTCATGTCATTGAGCACTACCATGTCTGTGCAATGCAATGTAAACTCATATTCTATTCATGAGATACATTTTTATGCTCTTAAGCCTCATACTGGAGTCCCATGGGTATCAGGTATCAAGCTCCTAGGAATAGCATTTATGACTACATTTGAACCCTGACCAGTACCTTTTCATCCTGGATAAACTAATGGCTACAACGCTAACTCCCAACATCCCCAGGGTGACTGTGGCCCTTCAGAGTTCTTGTTCCACCATACCTACTAAGTATATTTGAGCTTCTTCCTTTCATACGCATCGTCTGCTGCCTTCCCCATGGCGCTTTTTTTTGCAATGGAAGCAACCACAGGGTGTCTAACAGCAAGGTCAAGTCCAAATGGGCTGCAAAGGGACCAGGACACAACAATAAAGTTGGTAATGCTGGGTAAGGTTGTAAATGTTGTCATCCAATATAAATAAAAAAAACAGTAATAGAGGCTTGTTTAATTGGACTTGACCTTATGCCTTGTGCCTTTCTTGCCTCTTAACAGAATGGTACCCCATGTAGGTAAAGTCCATTTAATGAAATATTTGGTATATTGTTCTCTGGGGGCTCAGTTCCTGGAGATGTGACAAAAAGTGTCATGTTCCAGGCTGAACCTTAGCAGCAGGCTAGCTGTCCAGATGGTGACAAGTAAATGAATCATTCACAAACGACTACATTATAAATTGAATTGTCCCATCTGTCTGAGTACTAGCAAGGGATGCTAAGTCAGGGTAGTAGTTGTCAGTAAGTGAAAATATTATTTTGGATCATCATTTTTTTCCCAAGTAATTTCCAGGTGATATAGAATGTACCTTTGTATGATGGTGATTGAACATAAAAGTGTCTTCAAACACAGCATTATAAAAATGAAATTTAAATGTTTAACTCATTTTTTTTTTTGTCATTCTGATTCTCAAAATCAGAAACATACTGAAAAACAGTGAAAGTGGTTTGTCTATGTATCCATATATGTGTTGTGAAATTTAATTTTATACCCATGATAGAACACAACCTGGGGCACAACGTCTACAAAAAACTCTAAACATAAAACAGCTTTCACTCGGTATCATGTCACTCTTTAAAATGCTTTAGGATGGACATACCTCTGTGTGTGAGGTTGATGTGTCCTATCATTGTTATGCAGATGACATTCAGTTGTACATGTCTTTTATACCCCAAAATGTATTTAAGGTGTCTGTTTTGCTTGACTGTGTGAACTCCATAAACGCTTGGATGTCAATTAATTTTCTCCAGTTGAACACTGATAAAACAGGGGTTCTTATCTCTGCTCCTGAGCATGTTGTTCCAGAGTTGAAGATATGTCTTGGTTTCCTTTTCTTTACTGTTAAACCTGCCCTGCGTAATTTAGGGGTCCAAATGGGTCAGGCTAAGTCTAAACTAGCATGTAAACAGTTTGGTCTGCTCCTCTTTTTATCATCTAAGGAATATAGCTAAACTCAGTCCTGTTGTGTCCAGAGTTGAGCTAGAGATGATTGTTCATGCTTTTGTTTCATCAAGGCTGTATTATTGTAATTATTTGTTTACATATCTTAGTGTCACTTCTGTGAACCACCTACAAGTGGTCCAAAATGCTGCTTCTAAGCTGTTGACTATATCTTCTAGACAGTCTCATGTTACACCTATCCTTATGTCTTTACATTGGCTCCCTGTCAGTTACAGAAAACAGTACAAAGTTCTTGTTATTGTGTTTAGAGCCGTGCATGGTCAAGCTCCGGATTACATCACTGAGCTGCTGAGGCCATATAACACCAGCAGGTCCCTGAGGTCCTCTGACCAGGGTCTGCTGGTTGTTCCTTGCAAGAGGCTAAAAACCAAATGAGACTGTACCTTTGAGGTTGTGGCACCTACATTTTGGAACTGTCTTCCCCCAGAACTGACAGCGTTGAACTCTTCCACTTTTAAAAAGCAGCTGAAGACCCATCTGTTAAGACTTGCCTTTGTTTGATCTGTCTGTATTTGATTTTATGTAACTGTCTGTTTGTAATGCCTCAGCTCAATTCTTTATTGTGACGCACTTTGTGATGTCTGTTGTTGAAAGGTACTTTATAAATAAACTTCACCTACTTACTAACTTATAGTCTAACAGAATACTGTTCATTTTTATACAACGTAATATGAGGTCAATGGCGCAATCATGTCTTTTTTTGCATGCATGATTTATACACCATAGATGTTTTACTGAAGAAGAACATATGACTCAAACTTCCATTCTCTCCATTATAATCCAGTGGCTGTAGAAATTTCAGGTTGATTTGAAGCCAATTATTGGAGCCGTTGGATAGAATTTTTAAGTCGGGATGAATTTCAGCCGATCAGTTAGTAATGTAGTGCGGACTGAGGCACTACAGCTGATCACGGCTCTATCAGCCGCTCCTGACTGTTAGGCTGATTTTCTTGTATGTTCAAAGTTTTGATCGTATGACTGCAAACATTGGCAAAGTGAGAGCAGAGCCACGAGCTGATTCACTGACTGCGAGAATTTCTTTTCCTGATTGTGCCTGCACAAACTTACAGTCAACGTCCAAACTCACTGTGGCAACAGCAGGCCTGTTTAATCCAAGTGCCAAATCCTACAGTTCTTCGAGTGCCTGCTTTGAGCCCTGGAAGTCACATACACACCACATTTAAAAAAAGCCGGTTATGACAGCAGAAATCAATGTGTTTACAGTTTATTAAAAAAAAATATATATAGGTCTGATTAGTTATTGTACTCATAGGCACACACTCTACGGGGGATTGACTTTTACTAGAATGCATCCATTTGATTTTATGAATGATACGTGTTATCCATAGTAAGGCATAGAGCTGACTTGATTGACAGGCGGGTGCGATGAAGCGACTTGTCAGGAGGCTTAAAACCTTTTTTAAAAACCTAATTTCCTGTTTGATGCTTCTGTAATTAATCTAATATCATGACAAATAAGGATCACACTTTGTTATCTTATAATTCTATCAATTCAAAGTTGAAGATGAAAGTATTTCTTTATTCTTAGAAGCCTCACTGAGACTCAGATATTAGTAAATAGATATCATTTTCTGACTGAGCCATCAAAATGTTCCTTTGAAACTGTACTTTATAATTAACGTTCACTTTAATTATAAACTGTTTTACAAATGATTTTTAAGGGCAAATGTAGCTTCAAATGAAATAAATGAAACCGAGACATAGGGGATATGTCTTTATAAGAGATAAGAATTAAACAACTTGTATATTTTTGCAGATGATGATGTCATAAATTTAAGAGAACAAACTTGGAACAATAGAAATACTGTACCTCTAAGACTAACTTCTGATGAAGTTGCTCCCACTTTCTTGTCACCGTTTCGTTCAGTTTTACTTCTACCATACAGCTGATTGTGCAATAAACGCAATACCTTTAACCTTTAAAGGTACAATATGTAGAATTTGATCATCATTTTTACACTAATATAACTAAATTAATAAAAAAAAATAATGAACCATTGTTCTATTTTTTTTTCTGTTGAGTATCAACATTAGCTCAAATACTTCCAACAGTTATCAAAGCCAGAGAAATCTGCAATTTTATAGTTGCAACGAGACGTGGCAGCCATGAAAGAGCCGCCATGACAGGCACAACAAGTTTACCGTTGCCATGGATACTGCTGATTCTACGTCAAATACATAAGGAAGCTGGAACTGCTACCTAAAGCTGCTGTACTGTATGTGCTGCTGTGATAAAAACGTCATGTACTGTTATACTTGGAAACATTGTCGGTAAACATATTCTCTGTTTCACTTGTTTGTCTTGACTACGGTCAAGTCAGAGTTTGTTTTCATCAGGGGTGGGGGATGCGTATCAGAGAAAATCACTCCCATGATTCCCCGCCAGCCTAGACTTTATGTTTTGTTATTGTTTTGATTGAGAGCCCCCTGGTGGCGAATGTATATACTGTGCTGTTAAATCTTTCTGAGTTTTTTCTCAGAATTATTCAGTCTTTACTCGCCCTGAATGTTTTCATATACCAACAAATACTCTTATACACAGTCTTAAATAGAAGAGTAATTTATAAGTTGTCTAAGAAGTTAAATTTGACAGCTGGCACAAGTTAACACTCTAACAGAGTGTCCAGTCTGCAACGCAGCTCAACTTAATTTATTTATCTAGATAATTTTCCTGCATTGTCACTAAACAGATGTTATGTTTTGCCTTTCCTCTCTCCATCTGTCCATAGTTTACAGGGTATAGATCATTAGGAGAAATGACTTGGGCTCAGAATGTCCCCAAATGTTTCATTCCATACTGACTGCTAATTTCTGAATCCGTCTTCCATCATCTTTGAGGTAAAAAGGAGAAATCAGTGGAGTTAACCTGCAGCAGCTCAGTAAAGTTTGCAAAGTCTGTTAGATTAGTGACCCGCCTTGGAGCACAGTGGCCTTGGAGCACAGTGCAGTGGCAGACAAAGGAGACGTGAAATAGGTTTTTATTGGAATGAGGTTTTGAATAAAAGCCGCCCCCTGTCCACCTTGGCTATCATCTGGAGAAACATTTATACTGCTGAAATTTGAAGGGCTGACATGGAGAAAAAAAAGGGTGCTTCACTGCTGTTATCTCAGCAGGCTGCAGCTCAGAATGTATGGAGTAATGACTCACTGGGAAGAGATCTGATAACTTTGTAGTTTTAATGGAAGTCCCTCAGAGCACTCTGACATTGACATGGAACAGATAACAGGTTAGTCAGATTTGGAACTGGAGCTGAGTGCAGCTTTCTCATTACTATCACCCATCAGAACCACAGGACAGGAAGGCGAAGTGTGCAGGTTGTTATAACATAATGGAACCTAACCAGGGTGGAGCAGTAATATGTCAAGCAGAGGGGTCTTGTATCCCCCCTGAAAGGCTTTGTTCCCCATAACACCTTGCACTGTACTGTACATTATTCTGTATTACGCAGCTTCATGCATTCTCCCCTTCTCTTCTCTGTTTACACAAACGACATCTCCTGCAACAATGACACTTTTTAGTTATGTAGATGACGTGGCCGTGGTTATGCAACTGACTGACACCACAGCTCTGACCTAATACAAACAGGCAGTCAACAACCTGTCCAGACATTTGGTGAAGACTCACTGGACCTCAACATCACGAAGACTAAGAGGTTGTGCTGTGGGGGCAGAGGAAAAACACCATCACCTTGTAAAGCTTGTAAAGCAGGTTCAGTCTTTGAAATATCTGGCAACAGAGATTGACACCTGTCTCTCTTTTTCACAGCATGCTGACAAAAAAAGCACAACAGAGACTCCACCTGATGAGGAAACTATGGACTTCTCATGTCAGCAAACATATTTAACCTCTGGTTTACCAATCACTTATTGAATCCATCCTGACATTGAATATCTCATCCTGATACAACTCTCTCACCACCAAACACAAAATCAAACTCTCCCGCATCGTTAATCAGGCCAGCCAAATAATCGATTCACCACCAACTACCTTCTCTGAACTGTGTGACTGCTCTGTGACCAGGAGAGCCGACCTGATCACAGAGGTGTCCCTCTCACCCCCTCCACCACTCCTTCCAGTTACTGCCATCAGGCAGACGCTACAAAGTCCCTCTGGCCCGGAAACACATCTACAAAAAAATCCTTCATTCCCTCCGCAATAACCATTCTGAACAAAATCCAATAGACCCCCTTTTCAGAAGCTGTTGTTTTTAATAGTACTCTTTTAATGTCTGTACTGCACTTTGTGTTTTTAATGTAAGTTGTGTTTATTATTTGAGCCTTGTCAAAGGAGAATGTATGTGTCTGTTGGGCCAGACAATAAAGTCTATCTATCTATCATCTAAATGTCATGTCATATTATCGATTTATTGTTATTGGTTTTAAAATAATCATTTGTAATTCGCTTAAGATAACTTCCCTCAGACTTCTACAATAGGAAAATCTGGAGGGTTTCATGAGAACATTGGTGTTGAAAAATGAAACCCATGTGATTTGTTTGATAAGTTGTCCATTTTGATTTCGCGAAGGATAAGTGTAATTCACAATAAGGCGCACGTGTAGCTGACCTGATTGACAGGCAGGCGCTGTGTAACGGTTTGTCAAGAGGCTCCAGCTCTCCGCCTGGTGTTAGGTTGACTGAAAGTGAGGCAGCATTTCCAGCGTGGCGTCCGCCATCGATGGCATTCCAAATGCCCCTGCAGAAACAGATGGGTGATGTCACTCAGGCTTCGTCCATTAGTATGAACAGTCTATGTGACTAAGTGATGAACAGGAACTCACACATCACTGCAGAAGCACTTGAATGTGGTTTCCTGCCTTGTTACATCCAAACTGTGCTGACTTTCTGCACCGTTTATCAGTTTGTGAACACCGTCGTATCCCACATCTTGTGTGTTTGGTATCTACGTGCCATCTTAAATTTTGACAAATTATTTGTCGTAGCTTGCAGCTTTTTTCTATATAATTTTTTTTTACACAGATAACATGCAAACAAGAAATTATTGTATCGACTTCTTTCTGTGGATTTATGTGATTTTGGTTACTCCTCTGGAGTCTGTGAATAGAGCTGAGTTTCTAACAATGATCTGATCATCACTGCAACAGTCTAGAGAAATATCAGACCTTACTGTAATTGACCAATCAGAATCCAGTGTTCTGCACAGACTGTAATAAGCATCACAATGAGCTCCCCTCGTTGTTAGAGGCCTTCATAGGACTTTTAAAGGGGAGACAAGAGAACTCAGCCCAGCAGTGTGAGGATGTCAGGGTCATTGATGAGGGTGGATGATGGGGTCCCCTGCAGTAAAGGCACAGTGTCACAACTGGCCAGGAGCTCACAGTCATTGCCAGAGAGATGGATCCCAAAGGGGGTTAAGAAGAACAAACTGGAGCCAGGAGCAGGGAAAGGGAAGGAAGCCAGGACTAAGTTTGGTACCAAAGTTAAATAGTCAGGGTTGAAGTTTTCTCAGACATGAGGGCATTATTTTTTGGCTTTTTGTGCCTTTAATGGAGAGATAGGACAGCGGATAGATATGGAAATTAGGGAAAGAGAGTCGGGAATGACATGCAGGAAAGGAGCTACAGGTGGGACTCTAGCCCGGGCCGCCCGCCCAGAGGACCACAGCCCCCACACGCGTGCACTAACTGCTGCGCCACCAGCGCCCCATGAGGGCATGATAATGATACTGTCACATTCCTGAATTGAAAATGGTAATATTGACGGTGGCAGAATATATTTTTTTTTAAAGTCTGTATTTCTTTCTTCAAAGTCTGACATAAATAATTCCCTCTCCTTTGTTTATGCCCTTTCAAACAGGTTGAAATAAAAGGGTTGCTAGCACAATTGTTCTAATTATCTTTTCTCCCTTTGAAACTGATAGAA
The DNA here is from genome assembly GCF_963930695.1 of Labrus bergylta. NCBI lineage: Eukaryota > Metazoa > Chordata > Actinopteri > Labriformes > Labridae > Labrus > Labrus bergylta. Next base: position 14,898,248 of record NC_089214.1, read on the forward strand.
AAGAAAAGTTTTGCCAGTATTGAAAATAAATCCTTTGATAATTTTTCAAAGTTTTCCCTTTTTATTTATCTGTGGAAAAAAAAGGCAGAACTAATGTTTTAGTTGGAGAAAAAAATCAAGTTAAGTTTATGTGTCTATGTATGAGTGTGTATGTATGTTTCCAATAGTAGGAGAGACTACATTTAGTTCAGGCAAAAATGGATCATCTGTTTTTCTTTCATTATGCAACCTGCCTCGCACGGCCATATTTTGTTTGTAAAAAATCGAATATGCAAAGAACCCACTGACAAGCTGTCAAAGAAATGCAGTGAGAAAAGGTACACTATCTCCCTCTGTGGAAGGGGTGGAGTAGAAGTATCAATGTTTAAAAAGTGAAGTTCAAATACATAAATCCCAACACCATGTAGTCTTACTCCTCAGAATGTTTTCCTTGTAATAACTCTCCTCTGTGCTTGGTCTAAACTGAAGCTTGGAATCCTGCTGGAGGGTTTGCCATATTGTTGGTTCTAAATGATTCATCTTTGTTTCTAAAAATGTTTCTACAGCTCCATGAAGTCGCACAGACCATTTCTTCATATTACTTTGCCTTGTTATTAGGGGTGTAAAGGTACATGTACTCGGACCGGACCGATTCGGTTTCAGGACTTTCGGTCCTGCATCCAAATCTGACCAATGATGATATCATCCCCTGCACTGTCCTCTTAATTTAAACTCATTGCAAATACATTGAAATGTACTAAAGTGGACTAAATGTATGCAAAAAAGAACATGTGGACATGGATAAAGGAATAAATAACAGAAAAAGAATGTTGAGAATACATTTTAATCTCACAAACACGAATCCCCACATTCATAAAATATTCAAAAGTTGTTATCAAAAAGATGTTTACCAGCATCATCTGAGTCAGGATTTGTGACAAGCTCTTACACAGAGAATTCTAGAACACAAGAGAGTTGGGGATTTAAAATCTTAGCTCTTCAGCAGGGGGAGGCAGATTAGATGTACAGGTTAAATAGCAGCACGGCCCCTCTCAGCCGCTGAGTTAGAGACATCACACTATACGTGGGATGTTTGATGGTTGCTCATCTGCCATTCTGTATACAGAGCCTTTCAGATCAACTCAGTGGTAAACATGTTTCTGATATCAGAACGTTAATATTTGATGCATGTTTGGATTCATGTAACTGGAATGTGTTTTAATGTAACAATGTTTATGCATACATTTTTTTGTCTGTATAAAATGTTCTTTACATTTTCAAACATTTTACACAAGATCTATGTCATTAACATATAATGCAAATGCACTCAAGCATTAAAATAAAATGATACAAAAATGATTATATTTTAGGACAGACTAGTCCTGAAATCTTCCCGAGTAGACTTCCCCTTCTAGATTGGAGTGGGGTCTTAGATGGAAGGACAATTTGTATAAGGGACGACATGAAAAGGGCGGATGAAATGTCAGAGTCCAACACTGAGATGACTAAGATAAAAGTCTTTGCCAATCAATGCTACGTGTTAATGGGCGTATTCACAGTATTGACTTAAGCACTGAGAAATGCATATTAGCAAGCAGAAAGAGAATGAAACAGCTATATAACGATCACACCAGTCGCTCACCATTTGAAAAATATAAAACGTCATCACCACTCACTGCTACATGGCAGTGAATTTTATATAATTCAGGGCGTGACTGAGCTGAATGTAAGCTGCTGCGTTGTAGACGTTTACCAAAAGGCTTAAGGCCCGCCTCAGCTTCTCATCTTTCCCTGTTACTAGGTTGAGCGGAAGTTCGGTTTCGACCACATTCTCATTACAGCAACCTGTGCATCACTGAGACTATGTACATGTTCAAGGGTCAAGGTTCATTTATTGTCATTCAGAAACGTGGTACATGAGAGCGGAATGAAATGCAGTACTCGGGTCCTGAGCAATAAGGTTAATTTATCGCCAGGAGCGAGAGAAGCCGCTGCACTTCTGTGCGCCGCCATCAGGACCTTTTTTCAATGCATTCTATGGTTCACACAGGCAACTTCTGTATAAGTGTGAAATCGTCACAAGTGGATGAGCTTTGAAGCTTCTTAGGGATGTTTTGAGCATGATGTGTTGTAGGGACTTGGGTTGGGAACCGGAGGGGTGCCGGACCAAGTTGTTCTGGTAGCTGGGCACTTCCCTCGTACTGCCGAGGTGCACATGAGCAAGACACTGAAACCACAACTCCTCAGGTGTGCTCCCTGCGTAGCAGTGTGTAGGAGCCCCACTCTGACATCTCTTCACTAATGTCCACAGGTCCTGTTTGTGCATGCGTGTGATTCGGGCCTATGTGTGTGAGAAGCATGTCTCTCAGTAAGTGTGAAACCAGAATCCCTCAGGGAAATTTCAAAAACAAAAAGTCAAATTTGTTCACATTAAATCTTTTTTATTTTTTATTTTTTATTTTGGGGTATTTTGTGCCTTTAATGGAGAGATAGGACAGTGGATATAGTTGGAAATCAGGGAGAGAGAGTGGGGAATGACATGCGGGAAAGGAGCCACAGGCTGGATTTGAGCCCGGGCCTCCATACATGTGGCACGTGCACTAACCACTGCGCCACCAGCATCCCACATTAAATCATTTTAATCTCCATCTATACATCCATTATCTCTACACTGATTTTTCTAGTTTGGGGTCGTGGGGGGCTGAAGGCGGTCCCAGCTGCCTTTAGGCGAGAGGCTGGGATACCCCGAACTGGTCACCAGTCAATCACAGTGCTGACATATATAGAGACTGCAAACCAGCCACACACACATTCACACCTACGGGCAATTAAGTCACCAATTAACCTAACAAGCTCGTTTTTGGACTATGGGAGGAAGCCAAGAACAAGCAAACTCTGCACAGCTCATTTATACATCATGTGTTGTTTATAAACCTGGTCAATCTGATCAAACCTCACTTTAAAATAATAATCTACGTTTCCCTACTCCTATCATTGTACGTATTCTGGATCTTCATGTGCAGTTTTTTTCCTGTTTAAAATTTCAAAAATTCATCTTTGTGGCTTGAACGGGGGTTACTTCAGGCTTTCATCATAGTGTCAGCACTGACAAAGCCTCACCAAGCTGGACTGACTCGTCAACCGGTGGCAAAGAAAGGTTGCATATGGATGGATCATTTTTAACACAGCGACTGACTGACACGGTGGCTGACAGCTGTCTCTGATGTATGGACACCCCACCGCCCCCGTTACTGAAGCTGACACACTCTCCTCAAAGCTTTTTCCTCCATAAAGGGCAAGATTGATCGCAGGCATTCAGATTTTCCCTTCTCACTTGTCCGTCGGCGTGTGTCTGAGTGGATTCACTATTTCAGTGCTCTGTATAAATAGTGAACTGATATTGCTAAAACCCGTAGGTTTTTATCTGCTGAATGTGTTCAATAAAAATGAAGTCACTTGCCGTAACTCTGTATCAGCACATTTCAATGGTAACAACGATACATCCGCTTGTCCGACATGTTTGGTCCTAGTTCTATATTTTTCCCTCCAGCCAGGTCTCCCTAACATTTTGTGGGAAAATTGTTATGTTGAAGCTGAGGCCTGAAGTTTTACTTTTTAAATGACTATGAGAAGGAATCATATCTATGAGTGGTCATCTGCAAATGCAGGCAAGCGAAAATGATTTTAATGCTGAACAGTTTCTGGTTTCTGTTTGTAGCCCTTTAGTATTGTCGACATTTCAGCCAAAGTGCAACCTCCGGTATTGAAAAATGAAGCCAAAGTGGAATGGCATAAAACTGCAGTTCATTGATTGTCTGCTTGATGCTGGCTCCAAAAGACATAGAAGTCCCATACACACCCCAACTTATTTTTATAAGTCATCCGTTTTGATTTTATGAAGGACACAAGTTACGCACAATCAGGGGCATGACCGATCGAAGCAATTGGTCAGGAGGCTTAAGGCCAACCTCAGCTCCGCATTTCCAATATGGCAACTGCCATGAATGCGCTTCCAAAATGGGTGAGTTCACTCTGACTTCGGCCATGTTAATATTAAGTCTATGGTTTCAGCAGTCTTGGGAGAACAGTACTTGAAGAAGCAAAAAAAGATGTATGACATTGCCCAAAGTGCAACCTCAATACCCATCAGCTGTCATTTGAAAATGTTACATTACTTTTTATTGATATTGAAAAGTAGGTCTAAAGAACTTGCATATCCACTCTGGGTGAACCAGGACACATTCAAATGTACCTGAATCCCTGGAGGCTGGATCTTCATCAGAAGCTTGCTGATCGTTTTTTGATCGGATTGCACTTGGTTGCAAAACAGACTGTGTCTTATACTGGTGCAATTTACATTCTCAAGATTATGGCACCATTATAACATGATATTCGAAGTTCTAGCTAGAACTAATTTCACCAGTCACTAACCTCAAGCTCAAAAATGAAAAATCATTTTTATTCACCTATGCTACTTTCTTCTTAGCTCCTCTGTGGCCAACACTCTTCCAGCGCGCCTAAGGCCAGATCACACTGAAACAAGGCTTCTAAAACACCCATCCATTACCTGCCTGCCCATCTGGCCTTCTTGCACATTGCTGACTTGTCAGGGCATAAAACCCAGGTGGAGTTCTGGAGCTCTACCTGATCCCTCTTGTCTGTTTATCTCAACTTCCCCATTGTCCTCTTCAGAGATTTCTGAGTAGTTGTATGACTTGATCTGTAAAGTGACTGATACCCACAGTAATGATCTAAACATGGCAATTTTGGTCACCAATCCTTCAGTTGGTCCAACTCTTTGGTTCAGCATGAAATATCCACAGGAGATGGAGTGCCATGGGTACAGACATTCATGGTGCCCATGGGACGCATTCTACTAAGACCTTGTTGATCTGATGGCTTCATCGTAATAAAACCAGTAGGATAGTCACCAGTCATTTTTAATGACGTGATGGTTGTGAAACTTAAGCCCGAGCCAGACTACAAGTTCTAAAACACAGGTTAATAAGATGAAAGTACATTCCAAGCATTAGAAGGTTAACATGCTTTCTATATCTATTTTTTTCGGAGGCAGACTAACAGGTTGTGAACACAACAAACCGCACAGAAATATGTGAAAATCTTAACACTTCGTTAAAGCAACTTTATGGAGGAATTTGGTTTGGTGCACTTTGGCGCCCACTAAAGTCTGTCCAATGTCTGGCTCCTTGCTCAGTCACTCGGGCTGTCGCAGTCACCTTGAAAATGAATTTACCGCCATATTAACAAGCCAACCGCAGGGAATGGAGGCCACTGTCACAACTGCACTTGAAGTAACTCCACCCACATCATGTTCATGACATAAACAAGGGCAACTCTACTTGTACCTACACCAAATGTAACTATGCCCCTTTGGGAACAGTTCACACAGCTAGTGCATGCCAAAAATTGTTAAAAAATGCACCTCTCAGTTGAGTTCATGGAAACAACAGAGTCGGTTGTTAAAACTATGTGGGTCAATTAATACAAGTGAAACCTTGTTTTTATAAAAGATTAAATTATTTTATTCTTTAAATAAAGGCACATTTATACACATACAGCTTCTACTTGCATGCTTGCAGAACATCATGTACAGATAAATGCTTGAAGCAGAGTGTTACTTGTAGAGTTACAGACGTCATCACATCTCTGTAGAGCACATGAATCCTTAAGGCAATTGGAAGTGCATTTATCCAGAGCCTGCTATATATTTTATTCCTCTGTGGCATAGAACTCAAATTGTTGTCCAAAGAACTATTGAAAACCCATCAATGAGTTGCACACTGTTCCACATCAAAACATAATGTTTAATCTGATCCAATCCCTCCCTGTCCAGGTGGTTGATATGATCCCTCCGGCACCAAATCTGTATTTGTCTTCTACTGAAAATAGTGCCAAATTAATGCAGATTTTCAAATATTTGGAGGAAGAACAGTGAATTGCACTATTTTGGAAATGATTCAAAGGTCTAACAGCGTATTTAAACAGCACGGGAAGCAAGCAAGCGTCAGCAACAAAATCAGCTTGGTTCAATCGTTTCCTATTTGAACGTTTTAACAGCCCGCGAGCGACACAATGCTGTTTTTTATTTTCCTCCTTGTAGCTCATGTAGACATGGACAAGGAAGAATGAAGGAGGGGGCTCCACAAGGCACTGGTACTCTCTTTTCTCACTCAACAGAGCTGGTTAGCTTGTTTTACAAAGTGGAGATAGTGGTGCATTAATTATACCCTCTATGATTGAAATGTCGTGCTTTGATTTGCGTCAACAGCAGAAAAAAATAATAACGTTTTTCAGCTCACTGGGTGCAGTTTATTTACAAGCCCTTGACTGTTGTGATTTGAGTCAACAGCTCATCAATACCAAGCACCCCCCTTCGTTTCCCTCACCCCTCCTGTCCTGTTTCATTGATTGCTTGATTCGCTTGTCATATTTTTTGTCTTTTAATGAAAGAGAGAAAGTCTTTGAAATAATAATTAAGAAGTCTTTAGAAAGTTTTTTATTTGCCTTGTAAAGTTGGTTGGTTGTCCTTCAGCTGTACTACTGGGACAACACTCTGTTACCATGTGTATTAGGCAGGACTAACAGTTGACTAGGGAGGGGTTTACAATTTTTTAAAAATGTATAAAACATGTATGAGCCTCTGAGTGACATGTTAACAAGCTGAAAGAAGCACCATCTTTTTATCATTGTTATTTTATTCAGGAAGATTTAAGAACAAATTAGTTGTTTTTAGGAAGTAATTTCTTCACAATAAATGTAAAAAAGTCATTTGATTAATACAATATTGATGTGTGCTGAATGTCACATATTATTACCTTTAAACTGAATAGATATGTAGACAATAGCAATACAATAGTATCAGCCTTTAGTTATGAGCATATGCATCTGTTTCTTTGCAGTTCATCTGCTTCAATCAATTATGTGCTGTCTGTTTAATTGTTCATTTGATAACATGATTCTTTTCAATTTCTGTTTCTGTTTTCTTCTTCTGTTTTTCCTTTTTAAATCCGGTATATCATGCTGTTAAGTTCCCTGAATGACATCAACCACTTGCTGAATGTTCAGTGGGGTTTTCTTTCCCATAAAGAGAGGAGAAAGGCTTCAATATGTGTCGAGAAATACTGTCCTGATCTGAGCTTGAATAAGAATGGCATGAAAGAGTGTGAAAAGATCAATTTGGTCTTCAAAGGTTAATTTGTGCAAAATCAGTCTTCCATTTTCCAATTTATTCAAATTTTATAATGGGTGTAAATTTGCTCCAGGCTGTTCCTCCATCTGATACTGCGTGTCCCGCCGCATCAAATGTGGCTTCCTATGGTTTCATTTATAGATGATGAGGAGTCAAGTGGAGGTTCTGCTGGGGGCACATAATGTTTCCCAGTCCCCTGAAAAGATAATTCTTCTGAAAAAAGAGGCTTTAATGCATTCTTTCTGCCTGCGTGACTTTCTGAGTCACTGTATGCCTTGCGTTGGAACGATACGCAGTAGAGTGTCTCATGGTTTGCGTGTTCCTCTGTCATCTGTAGCATTTGGAAAGCATTGTGTGATCACAGCAGGGTGTTTGAGGGCAGGCTGCACACAAGGAAACAAAGCAGCCTCATTAATCCCCGCTGATAGAAGGTTAGATGCTGTATTGCCGCAACAAAGATGCCTCAGCTGTTGTGACAGCTCACAGCACAAGAGGGGTTTGCATCCTCGAAGAATCCTTTGACGATTTCCCTTGATTCATTTTTGTGAGGTTCTTGCTTTTTCCTTTTTCAAATTGTTACATGACAGTCACACAGCCATACATCAGCTTACTGATGGGTTTTGACACTCAGGTCTAAATGCTTCCCGTGAGCATTCAAATAAAATGTCCTTGGATAAATAGAGGAACAATTTCAAATGCGACGGCTGGAAACTCTGATTATTCGCAGTTGTGTTTTTCAAAGCTGTGTGAGACCTTGTGTCGAGCAAATAAATGGAAAGTTTCTTATAAATCACAAATAAGATGTCTGAACTGACATTACGGTTTCTAATAAAGCTGCCAGAAAGAGGTTTTGTTGAGGCCGTTGGATTATCATTTCTTTGTGAAAGGTCTCTAAATATGTTTTGATTGTCTTTACAGACAGGTTTTCCATGAACAGTCTCTGAAGTGTCTGAAGCCTTTTGCTGACAATTTCCCTGACTCAATTGATCCTTTTTGGGCAGATCAGTTCATAACCAGATGCAAGAGGTGCAAACAAATCTGCATATCCAAGAGGAATAACTCGTGTTTTCTTCAGACCCATCAATCAATCTCTATTTCTATTGTGCTAAACCATCACAAAGTTATTTTAGGACACTTAACAAAGAAAGCAGTGTTTAGACTCGTAATGCTATTTAGAGCGGTCCAACACGAGTTGACCATGATCAAGCACTAAGCAACATTTGGCAATCATGGCACAGAGAAAAAGTTTCTTTCAACAGGCAGAAACCTTGAGGAGAACCAGACTCATGTTGGACAGCCAGCTGATAAAACTGTGTGGGCCAAAGAGGTGGGATTGAAAGAGATGCAGAAAATGAGATACCATCAATATATTAATATGTAATATTAGCAAAAACAGTAATGATGGTACGTATATGTTCAATTCAACCCTCACCTATGGTCAAGAGTTATGGGTAGTGAGCAAAAGGATGAGATAGCAGATACAAGCAGCCAAAATGAGTTTCCTCTGGAGAATGGCTGGGCCTTAGAGATAGAGTAAGGAAGGACCTGCAAACAATATGGTATTTCTCTGCTTGCAGGTGGGATTTCCACATTTTCTGCAGGTGGAGAAGATTTGCTTTTTTTCTGGGCGGGAAGAAAAAACATTGTCTAATCTTGGGGCTGGTGTGTCCCTTGGGATTGAGCATCCGACACCAAGAGGGCGTACTATTGTGTGCAGGAGAGTTGGGGGTCTCCTTTCCATCTGTGGGGTTTGAAGTTTCTTCCCCAAGCTCCTGAAGAAACAGCCCCCTCTCGAAACTTTTTCCCCGTTGCCATGAGCGATTCACAGCAGTCCATAGGACTGGGGAAGTGGACAGCTCTCAGTCACGTCTCCAAAAGCTGCGGGGGAAGCTCTTGTTCGTGGCACTGTTTAGTGCTGACCAGAGCCACTTCCCTCTGCAGCAGCTCCTCTGACTGTGTCATAGGTGGAAAATAAATAGTTACATGTGACTGTGACCCCCTTGAGCCCCTATGTCAACTTTAGGATGACTCTCTACCCTTGGTTCTTCTCTGCAGGAGTGCCATGCCAGCTTGTCGTCCCTCGATGCACCTGCATGCACACTTGTCCAACAGCAGGTTCATATTGGACTATTCCTCTCAACTGTCGACTATAAATAGTCTTCAAAAAAAATAATGATTCTTAATTAATAATAACATCAGATAGTTTAGATTGCTTTCTTGCTGAACTGACTGCTTTGACTTTTCACCCGACGCGTTGTGGCTCGTGGCCTTCATCAGGATCATGAAGGGCACGAGCCGAAACGCGTCGGTCTAAATTTTTAATAAAGTTGATCTTCTTACTACAAGTGTTGCTGGAGCATTTTGACCTCTTCTAAGCCCTTCACTCTTTATGCGTCTTGTCAGTTGGTGAAGTTTGTGCCAGAAAATCCTCTTTTTCTCCTTGACTTTTCATCCATGCACCAACTGGATCCTACTTCAGTATTACCAGAGATGTGTTTTAGTCACCACAGGATTCTCAGGTCAGCAGTCTTTAGAGAGCAGCAGAACCACTTTGTTTCCCATAATGATTTATTACACCAGAGATACGATATTTATTATTGCAGAGTTATAATAAATCTTTGTTGCTTTTTCTAGGCCATTTAGCCGTTCTGATTATGGCGCTGCTGTGAAATAGCAGGTAGCTGGTAATAGCTGACCATACTTATCAGGACCAAATACAATTCCATCTTCCACGTTGAGGGCTCTTAATTAGAGTGATTTGTGATTCCCTTCCAACCACTGCAGGCCTGCAGAATACATGATGACTTTGAAGAGACTTAAGTAGTTTTTTCAAAATAAGACATGTCATGCTCACTATGTGACCAATGCTAAGGAAAAAGTAAACGCATTAGGAAAAGATGGTGAGCTTACAGTCAACACCCTCTGCATGTGCTGTGAACTTAGTTTCAGCAGGAATATCTGCACAATTTGACTCACGTGGGAAATCGAGAGCAAATGTGCGACAATGCTGGTGTTCAGTTCACTCTCAATAAGCACACTTCTAATCGGACCGCAGGAAATGTATGTCTTATAAAGCTCAACAATTCACAGTCTGAAATGCCATTGCAAATAGCAAACATAACAGAGCGGCTCTCTATCTTTGATTCAAATCAGACAGCAAATATTGATATGTTTTGTGCTTTACAAATGCTAATGCATTTACTCACATTTATCCCACAGTTTCTGAGTCCTGCATGAAAATAAGACTTTGATGTCCCTCATCTTCTGGGAAGTTGTTTAATCAAATATTGAAAATTCAACCAAAGGGGCTTCAAGTATGAGTTCATCAAGAAAACACAAAGGCATGTCAAAATTATGAGGTAGCATGAGATTAAAAAACATATTAAACATGTAAGATATGATACCTATCCAAAGGCTTCACAAACTGAGACTTTCACTCATACAGAGGGTATACCTTTGGCACTGAGCTCTAATTTACTCATTGCGTAACTCATGAAACACTGAGGGCCTGATTCACAGAAGGATTGCATGCTTTTTGGACCTGCGTCACTTGTGCAAATGAGTCAAAAACACATCATCAGATTCACAAAACCCACGCAAAGGGTTAAATTCATCTCCTTATCTGTGCTACAGAGCCGACAGCGCCTCTGTGCACCAGTGCTGTTTCATTACACGTTTTGGGTACAAATATGCAAACAAGCCTCATCGCCCCTCGCAGTTAGAATGAAGCAGGTGGTAACTGTGCTGCAGTGTCGATAAGGGGTGTCAAACACAAACATTCCAGTGATCAGGAAAGCTATTCCACATCTGTATGATTTAAAAATAAATAATCTGTACATAATGTCTGTGAATGTTACTTGGACATTAATTTTGTGAATATAATCAGGTCTTAAATCAGTTGGTGGGGGGGGGGGTTATTTTTCATCAATCCAAACCAAGCAACTGTTGCTAATGTGTGTGCGTATGAGACGTCATGACAAACAGATGGTATTTGATGAACGTTTTGAGTTTGTAAAAAGCCTGGTTTGTGGATTCAACTCTAAAGTGTACTTTGTGCTAATGTATGGCACATCACTGTTTGTCAAGATGTGCTGGTATTTGAATTCCTGGAATTAGAACAGAAAAACAAGACAAATGATGTAACACTTCTCTGGAAGGACGACTTCAACATACTTTCCTTTAACATTTGAGGCAGTTGTTGCTCAACAAGGTGCTTACATCCGTCTGAAGAGGATGTTTGTACTCTTATTGTAGTTGCCATCGCTATTTTCATAAAAGCTACTTCACCAGGTGCTATCTTTTTGTTCTTCAGCAACACGTTTATTGACTGAATCATCAGTCCTCATTCAGACGGGCATTTTGAGTTGGAAATGTCCCTGTGAAGTTACACCTTCAGTCTGAATGTTGCAGAGGGGCAAAGAGTGGACGAAGTGATCCCCCTCTGTACCGTCTTTAAAGGATGTAACAGAGGCATTAAAGGGGGGCGAGATGGTTTCAGGGGCGCCAGCGGAGTGCAGCGCTGTGTGTGCTTGCATGTCTGACTTTGTGTTTATGTGGAGGCTCCCGCTGTTATGCGCTTCCACAATGCTGCAATGTGAATTCACAGACTGGGACACTGTCGCAGAATCAACATGAATGTACCAAGACCCCGATGGGCTTTCTTGTGGGGAAGGAAATGATGGTGCCTTAAGGATGTCATCAATACTGAAGCCTTTAGAAGGACCTTGTGTGGGAGCATTTGGTGGCTTGAGGTTCAGTAGCTTTACGCTTCAGAATTTCAACTCGAATGTGTGATGATGGGAGTTAGCTTAGCAGCATCCAGCTCTAGGTGTGAAGAGAAAAGAGTGACGCGGGGAAGGGGCTAGTTGAATAGAGAGAGAGAGACTTTCTCCTTTCTCTCTCCTGTGTCTGCCTCTATCATTTTGCACAGCTCGCTTGCATGATGACCTGCGGAGCCTCTGACAAGTAGCTACAACATCTGCCTTGATCTGAACAATCTCTTCCGTACAGAAACACCTCCTGTCTGTCGACCTCAGCTGACTCCAGCTTCTGCTACAAGACACATCTCACTGGAGCCTATTTGCCATTCATTTTGATCTTGAAAGACACCGTAATGAATAAATATATGTGGTGAAACAGTGCATAATGCATGGCAAAAAAAGAGTGGGTGGCATGAAGACTGAACCCCACTCAAAGGGGGAGTTGAAGAAGATAAGATAATAGAGCGTGTATGGATTTGCAACACAGGCATCTGTGACACAAGCGCACGCTCACACGAACACACGCATGCACACACTGCATAGTGATTTAAGCAGAGGTTTTGTGGCCTGTAGCATCTTCAGTGGCTTATGAACCAAGGGATCGGCCACATACTGTGAGTTAGAGTCGGTCCTATAGCTTGGAGATCAAAGAAAAAGACACCCACACTCACACAAAAAAAACAAAAAAAAAACTAAAATCTGACACAAATAAGAGCTGGCCTCAGATTCTCATATCTAAACTTTACTTGACAGGAATTTTTACTTTCTTAATCCTGAATCCCTGTCCTCACGACCAGGATTTGTGCCGGTCTGCAGCCAGCGTGAAGAAAACACTCTCCACCAACACCTGCAAGGCTACAGGCCGAGACAACAATTTTGGTTGTGTTTTGAAGGACTGTGCTTTGACACCTCTCTGAGACAGACTGTGGTCCCTGTGTGTTTTAAAGCAACAGAGGATGCAGTCTGTTCTAATCTCCAACTGGCTCTCACCCACCTAGACAGCAAAGACTCTGATATGAGAATGATTTTCATTGATTTCAGCTCAGCATTCACAGACTGGGCCCCAACACCTTCCTAGACCATGAGCAGTAAGGGTCGGCAACAATATCTTGAGCACCATCGCACTAAGCACATGGGCACCCCAAGGATGTGAGCTCAGTCCCCTGCTCTTCACCTTGCTGACCCATGACTGCACACCACACATAAGTTTGTAGCGGGTCTCATTTCCAACAACGATGAGACAAAGCAGGTCAGCCATCTGACCACGTTGTTCAGAGATAACAACCGCCTGCTTAAGGTGGGCAAAACCAAGGACATTAATATCGACTTCCGGAGAGACCACACCCAGCACCACACACTCACCATCAACAGTTCTGCTGTGGAGAGAGAAAGCAGCCAAAATTTCTGGATGGCTATACTGTTCTTCCCTCATCAGCAACACCGAAGCATCTGAATACTGTAAAACTTTTAAAAAACACCATATTTTTCACTTAGTCAGTTCCTTATACTTATTGTTATTTAATTCCGTGTCCATGTACATTTGTTGTTGCTGCTGTTTTAAAAGCACATATTTTTTCGCATTATCTTTGTACTTTTGTATATCCGATTTGTTTCCTTTATATGTATTTTACTTTCTATCTTTGCCATGTCCTAGTAAAAAAATAACAATACATCTGATAAATTGAAAATGTTCCGACATTTTGGTTTCTCGTCATAAAGGAGTTGGTGTTCGATCCTGAGGCTAGACCAGTTGAGAACCACTGCTCTAACTAAAATACTTGTCACTATATAACAAACGTAAAATTCGGCATGCATTATCTTTTTTTCCAAAACTAATATTCATTTAAAATTATCAGTACACAAAGTTATTTCAAAGACAGAATGCTGCATTTTTTGCAAACAAAACAAAAATAATTCACATTGATGACGACTGTGTGAAAAATAATCAGCAATATTTTCAACCGTTAACAAACTCATCCCTTTCCATTCATTTTTGTATGGCAATAGAATGAAACAGAAGTATCTTAATTCACCAAAACTGGATTAGCTCACAGTTAAAATTTAGCAAATTAGTATTAAAGTACTTTTTAAGTGTGAAGTTTATTTTTCTTTCACTAGCTCAGGGAAGGAACAAAAAGTCTTATACAGGGTTAACAGTTCAGTGTTCTCCTCAGCCAGTTACATATTCCAGAAATGTATTGTCATCATTATAAGTGGATACACTGCAGATCTTTCAAACGACGCATTGCACTGAATGCAAAATATTTCAGATGCACTAACATCCTTAGAGTTAATATTTGTGCACATGCCTCCTTCAAATCAAAGTCACGCAGTCATTTGCCTGAACAAATTGTTCTCCACTCTTTTATGCACAAACACACACGGCTGCAGCTTTAAGCTGACATGGTGAAGCACCGGTCTGTTGTTTGCCTGTGATTATCAAGCCCACTCATGTTCTATTTCTGCCTTGCATTAACCTTTGAAATCATAGCGTGTCTCTCACACGCACGGCTTTCCGCCGCTATCACAAAGCAAGCTGACAACATAGTTACCTCCTAACCACTTGGTAACATATGTAGTTCATTTGTCCTTATGCGTGTGATTGAACACTTACTGGTTTTGAGGCAATTCTTGTTGTCGCCACATTGTAAAGGCACTGCATGACAGCTTGTAGGCAGATTATAACAAGGACAGAGAGGAAGACGAGATCAATGGATGCACAATATTGAAGAGAATGTTGGCAGGGGAAACAGATAGGATGGAGATAATAAGGAGATGGGTAAACAAAGAGTTTGAAAGAACAACCTCCCAAATTTCAAACAAGGTTTGAAGGAGTTATGAAAAGATAAAAGGAGAAATGTATGAGAAGCACTAGTGGCTCCCACAGGCTCAACCTGTTACTACACCCCACAATGTAAAAGCGTTGGAAACATTAATGATGCAATCTGCAATTACAATTTTCCCCCAATGTATGATGAAATGTCTTCTTTATAACACTGATATTTCATCATGAAGATGGCACAGGAGAAATATTCATTCCATGTCCAATAATTAACGGGAGTGGTCAGGAGAATGCTTGAGGTCTTTTTAAATTTGATGACAATCTGTCCTACAGACTTGTTTTTTTTTACTCTGTAACAAGAGGAAATACAGCAAAGGTCAAGGGGCCACTAGAAGCATTTGAACACTCTGTGGATTTAAAAATATATTGGTCTCTATAAAAGTTTGATCATTGTGCATTCCTGGATATCTGAAGAGGTAACTGAGTAAGTAACCAAAAGTCGCTGATGTCATTTGTAACCTTTGATGACAGCAACAGGGCCTACTAGAGAGCACCATGAACACAAATAAATCATGGAAGTTTAAATTATCAAATCAGTTATGCTGAAAGAAACAGCAAAGATGCTTAAAAAGTGATTAATTTACATGATTTACTTCACTGTTAAAATCAGGATGTACTAGAATTTTTGTGTAGAGTTTATCTGTTACCTATTAAGTAGTGCAAAGCCGAGTGCAGACTGCACATTTTTGGGCTGTCCCAGACGAAAGATGAGTGGCAATATCGTCGGTCATGTCTCCAAAATGGTTGCCCTACGTTGTCCTGCGTAGCACTGTGAGAAAGGATCAATGATGACCGATATCCCAGTCTGGCGACCAAAGATAGCCTGCGACAAATACCTGACAGTGTCAGAAATTGACACTGTGAATACTTTTGTGATCTAAGTCAACACTAATCAGTGTGACCATACAGGACCCAGAGCTGTAGAAAGTGTATGCTAACAATGATGTGACTTATCTCAAGCTCTCTTTGCAACACTTGCACCCCAATAGGGCCTCTTTTTCCAAAAGTCATGACCATGTACCTCATCGCACAGTGTACAGGCATGTCATACACCAACATTGTGAGAGCCGTGTTGCACAGTGTGGCTTGCAATAAACGTTTAAGAAATATGCACGTTATGTCTGTAGGAGGCTTTATCCAGACAATCTAGAATTGATTGCTTTTGTCTCTTCCCAACTAAGAAGGGAGATACCAAGGGGTTTTCCAAGCTGAAACCTTTGGCGTTTAATAATGAATCTTATGGGGAAGTGTAAAAAAATGCACTTCCTTGAGTTTCCACTTGAGGCTGGCTCCAATAGCCCTGAAAGTCACATACACACCCATTAAAGAAAGCCATTTTTAATATCAGAAATACACATGTCCACGGTCTAGACTTTAGTGGTAACATCAACTGGACTTCTGCTCTGAAAGTTGCATACCTTTTAATTAAAACCCACTCACGGACACAGAAAACACAAGGTACTATCACATTACTCCTGCACTTGCACTGAACATGATATGCTTAAACTCAATGAACAGAGTACAACAGATGTGGGGGGTTCAAACGGAGCCAAAAACAAACTTTCAGCCTGGGGCCCCTAACGGGTTATTGAAAACCATGCTTCTGACAATTTTACAATGAAGAGCATGATGGTAATGGTTTAGGAAGACACTGGTGTGGTCTTTTAACATTTGAACAACCATTACAGCTCCAAAATGCTCAATCAACCGCTCAGAAACTGAGAGGCTCAGAGGCTAATGGTGCAGCAGAGTCCTGGCCTTAAACATCCTGTTTGGCTGTGCTGACTGGACATGTAAGCTGTGCAAACAAAAATGACAACCATTTGTGGTTGTGTGGGTCATTTTATGTCTGTTAGTAGGGGTGTGAGAGTATGTTTGCCATAGATGAGTGCGTCCAAGGTGGGCTGTGTATTTTTATATGAATTAGGACAAGCAAGAGTAGCATCATTACTTTACCGCTGAATAGCTTTCTTGGCAACTGTTAGAAATATGATCAACCCAGTATAGTTTTTGTTTGGATTCTACATTTTCTAAAATGTGTCTCATTGCAGACATAGCTGTGGGGTTGGAAGGATCCACAGTCCAAAATGGTGAAAAAAACCCCACTTAATTGTTACAAAATCCCAAAAAGGGTGAGCAGGTTGGCAGGCCAAGAGAGCATGCCATGATTATCTGTCGATCTCACCTTTAATTTGAGAAGGTTTCTGTGTTCACCAATTCCATTTAGAACATTTTCTGTTGAGTAACGTGAATTATTGGTTGAGATGTATAGTTTTAAATTAACTGCTGGCTTGTATTGGCTGCAAGAGAACATAGTTGTCTTTGCAATTCCAGTCAGAGGGAACACTTCTGATTAGTTAGAACTAAATCTCAAAAGCATCAAGTACAGCAAATAATTAGCTCATACTTATCAGAGGAAAGAAAGAGCAACAGATAATTAAGAGTTAAAAACACCAAAAGTTTTGTATCATTTTAAAGGAAGAATGTGCGACTTTATGATCCAGTAGATGTCGCCCTCGAGCACCAGCATGAAACCAAAACAAACTGTTGCTTGGCCACACCCCTGCTACTCTGAAGCCTCTGCTCTCCTCCAGCTGCACACCTCCAACCCCTCTCCACTTGCGTTCACATGAAGGAGTTTTGAATTAGAACGCACCATAAATAAGCACCATTAAACACAAGCATCCGATAAAAATTGTGGCCTGCATTGTTGTTTAAGCAGGCTAGTGTTAACAAACTTTGGTTAACTCATAGGTTCACAGTGTACATAAATTGACAACGAATGACTCAGAGAGACATTTACAGAGGATATACTTGATTACTGCTATATTTATGTGTCAAATGTTGGACCTTCTTCCTTTAACTCAAACCCTGAAAAACCCCAGACACAGTTTTAATCATTTGGACCTCCCCAAACTTCGTAATGTGCCCTTGACACCAAATGAACTTGACAAAATCCTCCCCCAGATGTCAAATGATAAATCACTCTGGCATGACGGCTTATTTTCTAAATTGCATAAACACATCTGACAACCTTCTTTTAACGCTGTCACATAAACATGCAAATAAGCCAAAATGTGAGCATTTAGATTTGAGGTCAACAAAACAACAGTAAACCTTGCTGCAGGATGGAGCATGGAATTACATCAGGGTTGAGATCAGACCATCTCGATGCAGTCGTTCCCTTTGACCGAACGAAACGTACAGACAGAAGATCCGAGAGGAAATCAGGTGGATAAGAAAATCGAAGAGAACCTTTTTCTCCTCCTCTCACCTGTAATAGTACACATCCCTCGTCTTTGCATGCGGCAGCTGAAACACCCCTCAAAGCTCAGTCTTTCTCTCGGCTCAATTTTCCTGAAACAGTAACTGAGAATCATTAACTAAAAAGCCAGTATTGTGTGGAAGCCATTTATAGGTACATTTTGTTAAGTAAATGTGCCATCGCAGTGAAATGGCCTACTCCATCTGCACAGCAGGTTAAAAGGAACCATTGAAAAGTTATTGCATTTAATTTAGCCTGGCGATATGAATGATTTATTTAAAAGTCCCATTACAAGAGGAGAAAAGAAGCCCAATTTTGTGAATGCCTGCTGACTGGAGTGGGGGGTTACAGGCAAATTTCCATCCATTAGTAACCATACAAGTGTGAAAAAAAGGAGATTAATTTCAGTGTGGTAATGAAACCACAGTCTTATAACAGACATATTTATTTGAAGCTTTTAAAAATGTAACACAGATAGATGGTTTACTGTGTGTAAAATAATTGCCTGTATCATAAGAGTTCATTAAGTGAAAGTGGGGTGTGTTACTAACCATCACACTTGGCCTGCAGTTGCTGCAATCATAAAGTAGTGGAGATCTTTCACACCTTAGCAGTCTCAGTGACAGATTTATTCCCCCAAAGACACACACACACACACACACTGATGCATACACTGTCTCTCTTATCTAATAGACATGAACAGTATCGACAGTACTTGACAGACCTCTTAGAAAGGTTACACTTGCAAAGCTAAATATTGAAGCCAGTTAGAGCTACAAGTATTTAACTTTAACATTTTGATGATTGTTGAAATATTTATTTATTGCTTGATTAGTAGAATCTTTACTGTCAGACAAAGTCTTGCATCACATTGCCTCCATTTGCAACTTACAAATTAAAGACAAGTTACAAACACAACATTCGAACACCATATCCAGAGAGCTTCGACGGGCTTCGATCCGGGATTTAGCACCATTTTTAATTTTAGGATCAACTGGTTTACAAAAGAGTGTTTGAGTCTAATTTGTCTGCTCGCCCTACATAATCTCAGTCGGAGGAGGAAACTGACTTCCAGGAACCCTGTTGTTTGGATGTTACTGCACTACCTGATCAATAAATCAGCAATGCTACTGAGAAATGCAGTTAACACTACTATTTGTAGTGCAGTTACTTCCCAACACTGGCCAAAACAGCCAACTTCAACCATGAAGAAGCTTTGATGCCACCTCTTGATGTGAGCCTTGTCCACCATGTCCTGATTCCAGGCTTTCTTTAGCTGGTGAGAGATGGCGAGCCTGTCCTTTCAGGGTACTGTAACTTTTTTTTCTACCACTATTACATTTTAAAATCCAACCATTATCTTGTTATTGGCTTCTCCAAAGGTGAGACCTGGCAGGTACATAGACACTGGAGTGTCCTCAGGACTTTCCAAGCTGGTTTGGTTGAGATTTTATTGAGTGTAAATTGAAATGTGCATGAAATATAGTGCTAAATATAATGTTGTCTGACCAGAATCATTAAAAAGCAGCTGGTGGGCCATTGACTTGTTTTTTGTTGCCTGGGGGGGGGGGGGGGGGGGGTTGCTGGTTATTCAGGGTGTACACACACTTGTGGTCAAGTGCTGTTTAAAAAGGTTAACTGCCTCCCCAAAATGACTAATAGAAATGTCCCAGAGTGAAAAATGATATTAAAGCATTGAATCATAAGTTTATGTCCTACAGGGGAAGACATAACTATTCTAATGTATTCAACAAAACTGCCACTCGACCGGAATGAAAAATTCTAATTCATTGAGGTTAGAAGTTATGATGATTGGATATGGGCAAATTTGTCTTTTTTTTTTTTTAAAGTGGTTGCTCCATTTTGTTTAGGACAATAGGCTGAATGAGTGTTTCTCCATTTCATTCCTTAGGTCGTATTTATTTTTCTTTCATTTGAAAAACTCAACCAGTTTGGGATTCTATGATATCCTATTATTGATAGAAACGGCTTCAGAGCTGTTATATGCATGTCAATGATACAAGCTCTAGTAGAGTATGACCTCCAGGGTGAATAACAAGCGGCTGGAAGCTAACAGCACTTTGATAAATGTCAGTCACTGTTCTGGTTCATTTGCGTGGGCTGATTTAGGTCTTGCTTGCTGATCAATGCTCAAGGCAGATATAAATGAAAAAGTGTTGAAAATACACCGACATGTAAAATTCATTCCAGAAGCTTTCAATCTCACCCCTGCCCCCAACGTGGACAACCAACCATGTCTCATCTCCATGTCAGTTTGTTGCTTCGCTCTGCCTCGATTACCTGCTCAAATTTTCTACAACCCAGGACGGCATTTCATAAAACTGTGTGATGGAAAGGAAGGGTCAAGTGGTAGAGATACTGCGGGTGCTAAATCATAAAATGTTTTCTACAATTCTTCTCAGAGCTTTCCCTGATGCTGCCATGGGACCTAAATGGCTTGAATTTATATTCATAACCTGGCTGCCAAGCACACACATGAAACAGATACAACAGAGGACATAATGGAATATTTTTTGGTCTCTGCTGAGCAGATGGAATAATAGCAAACACTGCAGGCCAATGAAGCAGTCGAGGAGGGGGAATTCAATAGCGGGGTTTTAATATCAGAGAGAGAGAAATAGTAAACATGAGCAGTGCCAATTTTCAGAGGCGGCCTGTGTATAATTCTTTAATGTGCTATTTAAAAAGAGCTCAACTTCAAGAGACTTCATATGGGAAACACCAAAGGCCATCTGAAGATGAATGAAAGAAGGAGGTGCTTTGCCAAAAAAAAAAAAATCTGGGCCAAAGTTAAGGCAGGGTTACAGGCAAATGTTGCAGAAAAATATCAATGCTTTCTCTTATGTTACTTTTCTGCATCTCTCACTTGTTTTGATGGGTTCAAAGCTATTGTGATCATTTGCTGTAGTACAGAATGATAGAGAAGAGAAGGAATACAATGTCATTGAGTGCTAGTGAAATGCACGATCAAATGGGATCATGGACACATCAGGGTAAATGTCACTGCTCTCTATTTTTGTAGCATTACGGTGTAATCTGTTCCTCATCATTGAGGTTTGCGGGTTAGATCGACTTTACTGAACCTGGAGGGGAAATTTTGCAGCACTGTGACTTTTCAAAATCCCTCTAATCCCATTGTAATTCCAAGACATCATCGGAAGGAACTAAATTTACAGTGAAAAAAAAAGTTTCATTCTGGCCATATAATTACTACTGTATGTCAGTGGGTGAGTTGGTCCTCCTCTTTGCTCCAGGCTATACTATCTGAACAGCTACTGGATGGTTTGCAATTGAACAAAATACAAATCTATGGTCCTCATTCCTAAGAGTTGTGGTGATCATCACATTATTTCTACAAGCGTCTTAAAGTGAATGGATTGTAGATTACCAGCAGCTGTGAAATGACCTTTCTCTTTCTGAATGGATGGATTCAAATAAAGGTTTTGTGATGGTGACAGGGTTGAAAACTTTTTCACCTACCTGCTATTGTGATTAGTGGATTCAAAATTCTACCAGTCAATAGTTTGTTTTTACCTGCCACTTTATTTTGACCGGCAGCATGATGTAATGACACACAGTTGCAAGAAAAAGTATGTGAACCCTTTGGAATTTCCTAGTTTTCTGCATAAATTGGCCATAAAATGTGTTCTTATCTTCATCTAAGTCACAACAATAGACAAACACAGTCTGCTTAACCTATACCACACAAATAATTTTATGTTTTTATGTTTTTGTTGAACACAACATGTAAACATTCACAGTGCAGGGTGGAAAAAGTATACTTTTTCTTGCAACTGTATAGTACTAAACCAAGGCTCGTGGTATTCAAGTTATAGGCTTTATTATAAGAGGAAATGTCTCAACTATTAAAGAAAATACTGACATGCTCTTTGTCTCACTCACAAACAAAAAATAAATTTATTTTAGTTTGGGGCTGGTTGCAGTTATCGTTGCATCCATGTCCTCACAGGCTTCACTGAGAGGCAAGAGAATCAATCTGTTGTTTTAAAAGAACGAGTTTTAAAAAAGCACATGAACCTATATGAGGAGAGTCATCACAATTATTAATGTTTCTCCTGGAAAGTGTGAGTCTCATTTTGAAAAACTGTGAGTTCACGTCTCAGGACGTTTTAGCTTCTCACTGAATCTGGGAGGTTTGGTGTTTTGTTTTTCTCCTGCATTTGCATTTCAGATGAGTCTATGTTGTGTTACGTTGCTACCACTGAAAACACCCATTTTCCTCTTTAAGCTGTTTCACAATAAAAGCCTGTCATCAACATTAAAAGCTGGAACTTTAATTGTGAAGAACTTGTTGGATACAGAATGTGTTGAATGAACACAGCTTTAGCGGAGCTACGATTAGCAGTGATTTTGGATAATGCCCGCGAGGGTAACAGTATTTACAGCCGCTCCTATGACCATGAATCAATTTCACAGCAAGTATTTGGCGGGTGCCAGGTGCTAGTTTCCAACTCTGGATGTTGATCACCTGACTTCTTTGGTGGTTTCTGTTAATCCAACACACACAGCAAGACACCTCGATCCATGTGTAAAGCCATAGCTAGAATGACAAACAGACATGGTTGACATTTCTGTTTTGGTTTGAAACTGACCATTAAATATAAAGCACTCCTGCAGAGTGTAATTCACACATTGGAGTGAAAACTGCTCTCTATTTCAGTTTGCACTTGTATGGCAGTTGCAGTGGTTTCATAAAACAGTTTCTATTGTTTCATAAAACATTTATAGTAAAGAGCAAAGTATAGTCTGTCATTCGACGGCACAGGAGGCTCTGTACAGTGAAAATATTTTTGTTCCCAGCCAAAGTCACCCTGTCCTCCTCTTAACCTCAGCTCGGCAAAACAAAGAGCAGCACAACTGAGAAAATAACCGCAGCAGTTCAAACGTCTGATTAAAAATTTAGACTGATCAAATCAGCCTTATTTATTCCCAGCGCCAGAGGCTACGCATGATTGGCTGAAAACTAGCATCAAGCTGTACTTGATTAGTGATGTCTGATGAGCTTCTTGAGGGGGGTGCTGTTGATTTGGGATGATGAAACTTAATCATGCTAATCAATGGCCTCCAAGGGGGTGTGGGTGGCAGTGGGAGGGCCTAACAGATACAAAAAAAAAACCTGTCTCTCTGTAGCTTGAGTGCCTTTCCTGCCAATGTTGTGACAATGAGCTCTATTCCAATTGTTTTGATCATGCATTGTGTTTATATTAGGATTTTATTGTTTCCCTTGTATTGCAGATAGTGTCAATGTTATTCTGAGCACGAACGCTTTCATTTTTCACTCCGGAATACTACAAATTTGCCTGAGGGTTGTAACGCTTGTCTTCGTAATGGCTTTCTCTATTTTATTTTCCCTTCAGCTGCTAAATCTCGGATTCACACGAGGTTATGCTGTCACCCTAACTGCCCTGTTTTCACCCAGCACTGCCCTCATCCTTTTAAGATTTAGACACTAAATTAGTATACGCAGGATGCCCTTCCAAGCACCCGGAGGACCTTTGTTCTGGAGGGGGAAACCATTAAAAGCTTACTGTTAAGTATTTTAAGTGAGTAAGAGTAAAGAAAGTTCCTGACCTTATCCTTCCCTTCACTCCTACATGTTGCTGAGCTTTTGAACATACATATGATTAACACAGGGATCAGTGCGTGCGTTTGATGTGGAATAAATGTTGATGAAAGAGCCTGCAACACCATTGTATCCCACTTTTATTTGCATAACCTGAGCACTCTGCATTGTACGAGATGGTATCTCACTATCAGAAACACCTCCCTGTGTATTCTTCAAAGCGTTTATTCTATCGTGCCAAACATGCATTGAAAGGAACCTCCTCATGCCCCATTAGAACTTGTAAGTCTGCCAATTAGACACAAATCTCTTGAAACAGAATATTGGGGGCTATCATAATGAGAGGAGGGATGGTTCAAGTGTCCATGAATCATCTGAAGAGGAAGTTTGGTTGAATAGTTGAAACTATTCAGGAGTCTGACAGTTCCAGTGGTTGAATTATTTATTTAATCCTACTTCTGCATGATGTACCCATTAAAATTCCAGGAGGTATAAGTGACATGACTTAAAATGGAAAACACACACACATTTTCAGAATTAATAAAAGGAGCTTCACCAAGGGAGGGTTTAAATTAAGATGCAATCACGTCGCATAGCAGGAAGTGAAGGGTCCAGTGTTTTGAAAACATGACTTTGCCAGAAAAGTAAGAATATCTAAAGAATAAAGGGGCCAAATCCATTTCCTGATTTCTCAATTGAGTGCTGCATTGAGCGGTGTGTGGCTTATGGTGAAATGTTAAGGTTTATATGGTAGAATTACTCACATAAAAATAAATATAAATGTAAATGTAATAAATGTTTTGTAGGTGCCTCTTCCCCCATTGGTTCTTGAAGAGGTGGTTTGAACCCCAATGATGGTGGCCACTGGGGCTGCACGATTCTTGTTAAACTGTTAATCAAGATTTATCTCCCTGAGAATTGAGATGACGATTATCTTGCGTGATTCTTATTTTTGTTAAGGGAGTGCTTTTATTCTGAATGCAGAGGTAAATAGGAGCAAGTGCATTGGCGTCACGCAAAAATTAGATTGCAGATTGCTCAGCCCTAGTGGCAGCCCTATTAGAAATGCCATCTCAACTTAACTTTCGATCAATGTTTTCACATGCAAAGAAATGGAGCTAAGGAGGGCCTTAAGTTCACAGACTGTTCTCCTTTTCAACCAGTTAAAATAAGTCTAAGAGGTCCCCGAAACATGTCTGTAAAGTTTCTGGTTCTAAATCCACTCTGATCTTGTCATGTCTATAAACCCCTCTATTTCAGCCCAGCTCAAGAACAGGCTGTTTCTGTGTCTGTACCTTTAAATGCATATCCCATCATGCCCCTTTCTGGAAAAGCTTAGGTGGCTCTTTACACTTTGCCCTAAAGGTACACTCAGAGGGCAGAACAAACATCTAGCTGTGGGTGTGTCACCCACCTGTGGGAGGGGTTACTCCCCCACAGAAGATGACAGATACTTTACTAACTTTGTGTCTTATTTTGAGTCATTTTAGTCAGAAACAGACAGAACACTCCTGGATTTTTCCATAATGAACGCTGTCAACGTTGTGGTCCCGAATGCTCGTCCATGAACTGTACTGTGCTGAAGCACACCTCTTTGAAGCGTGCCAGGGCCGAGGAAGTGTATCGTGCTTAGGCATGTATCGGAGCACTAGCACTAGTCAAACGAACTGGACTTATGGGTGAAGCGAGCTTGGGCATGGTACGGATTGCCAATGTGAGAACACCCTCAGAGTCAGAATTTTGAGAAAAAAAGTCAGAATTCTGAGATTAACATCAACACCCATCAACTCGAAAGGTTTTTTTCATCTAATTTCGACCCCCAGAGATCATAAGAAAATAACTGAAATGATGAAAATAATACTTGTGTAAAGCTGTACCATTCAAAGGTAAACTTAACATGAGCTAGGCTCCATTGAACCAATCATGGCATCAATAAAATAAAAGTTTATCCCCATTGGAATAAACACAATTTTATGTTAATGTGCATCTGCTCATACTTGAGCCATTTGAAAAGGCAAAAGAACGAAACAAAAACATCAGCTTCATCCTAAAGAGGCAGTTAATATTCACAGGAGTGTAAATAAAAATGCAGTCATTAGTTCCCTGCTGGTAGAGAAGCGATGGTTCAAAGAGTTCTTACATAATGCTACAAATAAGGATGGAATTAAAAGAGAGCTGCTGAAGATTGATTACAGATTCAGCAGATCAGACTTGAACTGCTGATGCACTTTTGTTTTTGTGGCAGATGAATGCACAGACATCTTTCCAAATGTGTTGAGGTGTTGACTTTGTGGTGAGATGATTAAAGAACGCTTCTGTTGACTTAGAGCTGACATGTTTAGGAAAAGGGATACCAAAGGAAGTAACGAGGTTTTTGTTTGTCACTTTGTTTCTGTCTTGCCTGAAAAAGGGGCTGGAGTGATGCTTCTTGTTGTGAAATAATCACTGTACCTCACTTTTCTCTCTACCTGCTGCAACATCCCATCAACTGCATCTGGTGTTATTCACTGTGTTAAAAATACACAGATTTACTAACCCATTTTCCACACCTTGAATCCAGTTTGAGGCATATACGTTATAAAAAGATGAACAACACAAAAGCTCCCCTAATGTAAAGCCAAAACATCTGGAGACTGGAATGACAAATAGGTCAAAGTGAATCAAAATACACATCACATACAGTTTGTTGTCTTCGTGATAGTTAGTATTTATAATTTCTACTTATGTCAAAGTGTTTCTTTCAGCTCCTCAGAGCGGACCGTGTAAAGGAGCTTTCTGGGAAGACGAGGGGAGGCGGAGAGTGCTTCCACATTAACGAAGGTTGGTGTACAGATGTCACAGTGTTGAAGAAGTCGTGCAGCCCTAATCTGGAGAGTTTTTTCATGAACTGTAAACCTTTTTATTCGCCGCAGGAGTTCTCCTCCTTTGTTCTGGTCGGCTGGTTTGTTCCCATGCAGCTTTGGGACTCTCTGACCACTGTCTGATTCACCTCATCCCGACCTACAGGCTGAAGTTAAAAACTGCTAAGCCTGTAGTAAGGACTGTTAAGAAATGGACAGAGGAGTCTGTAAACAGGAGTTACAGGCCTGCTTTGATTGCACTGATTGGAGTGTTTTTGAAGCTGCATCAGCAGATCTCAATGAACTCACTGACACTGTGACATCATACATCAGCTTCTGTGAGGACATGTGTGTGCAGACCAAGACCTTCTGCACATACAACAACAGCAACAAGCCCTTTACAACTCATCTTAGGAAGCTGCGTCAGGCCAAGGAGGAGGCCTACAGGGGTGGGGACCGGGACCTGTTCAAGCAGGCCAGGAACAAGCTGACGAGGAGGAGATCAGGGTAGCTAAGAGGAGCTACACTGAGAAGTTAAAACAAAGCGTCTCAGCTAACGAAGCTTCTTCAGAAGTCTGGAAAGGCCTGCAGGACATAACAAACTACAGAAACCCCCCCGCCCCCCCCCCCCCCCCCCCCCACCCTGCAGGTAACAATAGACTGGCTGAGGACCTGAACAGCTTCTACTGCAGGTTTTCACACCCATCAAACAGCCCATCAACACCATCCCAACACTCAGACTATGATCTACCTGCTCCCCCCACAATCAGAATCAGAATCAGAATCGGGGTTTATTGTCAAGTACATTTCCACATACAAGGAATTTGACTTGGTGTATTGGTGCTAAACAATTAACAGGGAAATAAAGCAGAACTAATAAATGAAATAAATCTGTTACATAACTTCATATTTATTATCATGTACATCTCACCATTTTTTGACTACTCACCACTGCACTATTGCCTTATCTAGCCTTGTATATATTAGTATTTTTGCTCATATTATGTTTAATGTTTAACTTTGTACATTGAGATCACAGTTACTGAAGACAAATTCCTTGTGTGTGTAAGCATACATGGCCAATAAAGCTGATTCTATTCTATTCCATTCATTTTTTTGTAAATAGTGAACTTCAAAATATGAATTTGATGCAATACAAAAGGGGTGTGATATCATGATTGACAGCTCTGTTGACAATTCTGTACAAGAGAAGCAGCGAAAAGGAAGAACAGTGAGATCGAACGTAACTATAACTAACACACAACAACATAAGATGGTTAGTCATTTCAAAGGGAGCTATGGTTAGTGTAAGGGACAGGATTACTGATGCGGCTTTCCTTTTGTACAACAAGGGCAGGTCAAGATGTGGCCTCCATCTTCAGTCAATTCTTTGAAGCTTTTACAGTAAAATTATTTCACAAGATTGTAAGATAGTTCACCAGGGAGAGAGAAACAGACGATACATAATGCAGCATCATTATTGTGACTGTAAATAATTACCAAGCAGCAACCTCCAGTGTTGAAAAATCAAGCCAATGTGGAAGTGCAAAATCCTGCAGTTCTTCCAGGGCCTGCTTGAGGCTGGCTCCAAGACCCTCCTCACATACACACCCCATTCAAATAAAGCCTGTTTTTACAGCTTTCAATTAACGTGTTTACAGCCTCGTACAAAAAATGAAATAGGTCTGATTAGTCATTGTCCTCATAGGCACAGACTGTACGGGGATGGATTTTTTAATGACACATCCGTTAGGATTATATGAACGAGTTATGCCTAGTTAGACGCGTAGCTGCCCTGATTGACAGGTGGGCGCTATGCAACGGTTTGTCAGGACCTGCCTGAGCTCCAGCTCTCAGCCTGTCGTTAGGTTGACTGAAAGTTAGGCCGAGACAGGATTTCCAGCATAGCGGCTGCCACCGATGAGCCTCCAGAGCCCCCTGCAGGAACAGATTGGTGAAGTCACTCAGGCTTCATCCATTAATTTTTACAGTCCATGGTAAATACAAGACAAAACACTTCTGGCTTTGGTAAATCATAGTCTATTCCCACTGCAGTCAAAAGTGACCTAAATCAGAGATTTTTGGCTCATATGTGACTCAGGTCAGATATTTTTAACGACAGTTTGAGCAGCGAAAGTCACCTGGACTCTGCTATTTAAAAATCAGATATAGGCCACCTTCATATTTGGTCCTAAATTAGATACAGGTAAGATGTTTTCAAATGCAACCTCAGTCTGCACAGCCAGCTTGGAATGCATCTGACTTGGACGTCCGTACTGAGGTGGCAGCCATTTCTCCTTAAAAAGCAGTCATTCAAATTTTGACTCTCTGCTCATAGTCCTCCTCACTATCATGTGCTCATAGATTCCCTCCACTTCCACTGCAAATAAATGAAACAGTAACAGTCTTTTACTTCAGTGGTTGCCATGGTTACTCCTGTAAACACAGTGCTGCGCGTGACGCCTTTGTGTTTGTTCTTTTGCACAGGGCTGTGACCAGTTTACCAGTCTGATATTGGCCATTTCTAAAGATTTATTTTCGGGCTTTTGATGTAGAGATAAGAAAGTGGATAGAGCTGGCAATCAGGGACAGAGAGAGTGGGGAATGACATGAAGGACAGGAGCAAAGGTTGGATTCAAATAGGTCACACACTTGGAGCCCTTCCTACTTGGGGCGCACACAATAACCACTAGGCTACCAGCACCATATTGGCCATATTTTAAAAAGTAATTTGAACAAACAATGAAGAAAATCAGATCTGACAGATCCCAAATGAGCATTGATGCTTTAAAGGTGAATGTAGTTATAGTCTCAATATCAAGAAAAAGCACAGTGACTGACAACACTTGAATCTGCCCTAGAATTAACAAAACAGAGTAACTTTTATCTCGGGGTCTTGTTTACGAGTGAGGGTAGGATGGAACGTGAGATTGACAGACAGATTGGTGCAGCGTCAGCAGTAATGCAGGCGTTGTGCCGGACCGTTGTGAACTACGATATAAAATACAAAAGTACTTACTCTGAAATCCACCTGGTTCATCAGCTTGGCACCTTTCTGGTGACAAACGTCGTATGTCTGCGACATCCAGGGGCTTTTCTCTCCCACTGAGTATTCTCATTGACAATTCAGATCCAATCCTCACCAAAGTGAATCTGTGATGATTCATGTATAAAATTCAGTGGAATAGTGTAATTTCTGTTAGCTCACTTGGCTCACATGGAAGCTGCCATCTTGTTTTGTGTCTGTCGACCAATCAGAGGCTGTTTCTGCCAGCAGTTTATATGTAAGGGCCAACGAGAAGCCAGTGCAGCCTGAAACAAACTTCTGAACTTCAGGTAATCCTGAAAAAAAAAGTACAGTATATGCATATCTTGCTAAAGTCCTTTCACAACTCTTACTTCCTCTGAGTGTTGCTGTTTGGTTAGGACGCATGAGAACGTCCTTGGTTCATTGACATACTGTAAAATGTCCACTCCAGAGAAAAGAAGAGTGTGTTGTTTAATAGATTATCTACACTAAGCCAGAAACATCACCCTTCCCTTCTCGCAATGATATCAGAACAAGTGGAAGGAAATTGCCTTCTTAAATAAAATAAAATTCTGGTGTCTGAATGGTGCAGAGCAGCACAACATGAATACAGAGTAGTAAAAAGCTGCAGCTAGAGGCAGAAGCTGTTTTTCCTTTTTTTTAAACAGAGTATGTACAATGATTATAAATATTCAAGAATAAATGTTGATGTATGTATAAAACTGCATCAATCTAATGCTATTCTTTATTGTAATTTACTACATATATATGATGATAATGAACTTGTGTGTGGTGCAGAGATTGTGAGAACTGAAATTGAAACTCTTCATTCAGAATAATGAAGTAGCAGACAATTGATACTGCTTGCAACAATCACATAATGCTTGCTTTCACAACATTAAACCTTTTTTTTTATACCTTTGTAAATGTGCCTAGTAGCTCTGGAGTTTAATAAAAAAATAATACTCTTGGTTGTCCAACAACTTTGATGAAATTTCGGGGTATGTTGCATGTGTTTACTTTTCCTTTGCTAATGAAATAACAGCTATTACAGCAACTGCAATAAAATTCCAGAGCATGTTGTTTTCATCAGCCCACAGAGTGCCACAGTTTTTGTCCTGCACAGAAGTTAAGTATGTGGCAGTGGTGGTCAGATATGATTGTGGGTGTACAGAATGCAGCACTCCAACTCCCATGCACAACTATGATTATACAACTTACTAATTTACCTCTTAATCAACTTCCTTGGTGCTGTGTGACAGCCGCTGCCCGACCTTTAATAGTCATGTCTGTACTGAGGTTCTATCTCCCTTGTTCCTAGAAAAGAATCCGCTGTCCAGATTCAGAGCACCTGGGCCTGCAGCTCTCAGGGTATTAAAGCCCAACCCCAGTGAGGCTTTGGCTCTCTCTCTCTCTCTCTCATGCCACATGGACTCATCCCAACTATCAATTACACATTTCTGTCTTTGTTCTGTTTTGCTTCACAACATCCCACACTTCATTATGCCATACATCCACATTCACACGACTGACTTCACTGACGGACACACTCCATGTTTGTAGTTATCACTTCAATTGTTTATTGCAGTAAACTTGTGTCCTTCCCATATTTGTCATGGCCAGGTTATGACAGCTGCTGTATCTGCATTAACCTCTCGCTTGTGCACCTTGAGCAATGCAATACCATAAAGACGACATTAATTTGAAAGTTTTAGCTTTTGGTGCAGCTTCTATCCTTAAGGTAGACATTACATGTATCCTGGCTGTCTAAAAGTGCATGTTTGTAAGTCATGAAAATCGACTTAAATACAACACTTATAAAGACAATAATTGTGATTGTACACAAACCATCTTTGTTAGCCCTCACAAACTGTCCCTCAACTTGTTTTTAGAGAAGTAAACACAGACCCCAGAGTCACTCTGCCCCCCAATCTGACT
The DNA here is from genome assembly GCF_963930695.1 of Labrus bergylta. Taxonomy (NCBI): domain Eukaryota; kingdom Metazoa; phylum Chordata; class Actinopteri; order Labriformes; family Labridae; genus Labrus; species Labrus bergylta. The sequence continues at coordinate 14,929,715 of NC_089214.1, forward strand.
TTCTACCTCCACTTCTTCCCCTGGGCAAGCCAGCGCGGAGCTGCTGTTGTGTACCCAGACCAGGTCGTCACTCAGCCATTCCATTTTGCTCCAGCTGGGCTCTCTCTTCCTCTTTGAGTGCCACAGCAGCCTCCACTTTTCTTGTGGTTATTGTAGTGATGCCTGACTAGGACACCTCAAGGTCATCTGGAGCTGAGTACAGCAGATGTTGGCTTTCTTCAGCCACAATAAACTCGGGCTCTCAGAGAAGAAATGAATGTATGAGTTCATTGTGAACACTTTCCATAGTATGCCTGCATGTCGGATGCAGGACTTTGCTTCAGCGCCATTGCACTAGCAATAGAGTTAAAACCCTATAGAGAATGGACAAGAATGCCATACACTAACCAGAACAACTTTGAAAATACATTCTCATGATATGATAAGACCATCTTGTGGAATTATGGAAACAACACCACTCCAGCCATGGCTTCCTGTGCAGGGAAAGAACCCTGCATCTCCGCAAAAATACAACCCAAGCACGCTTCGACCCTAAAGTCCAGTTCGTTTGGCCAGTGTGACCGCTCCGTGCCGTGCTCAGGCACAATACACTTCCTTGGCTTTGGCACACTTCGGAGAGGTGTGCTTCGGCACGGTACACTTCATGCACGAGCACAAGCACGCGGGTACACAACGCTGACAGCCTTCATTATGGAGAAATCCGGAGTTTCATGTCTGCATCGGACTAAAATGACTCAATATAAGCCACAAAGTAGCTGTCATGCTCTCTGTGTTGTTCTCTGATGTGCAGATGCTGACTTTCTCTTTCTCTCTCTCACTCGTCCACCTGTTTGTCAACTAACAACTAAGCACGCTTCATAATAACATAAAGCATGCATGCGTTGTATTACGACGTTATGTACAAGAGGTAATCGTGCTTTTAGGCACGGTTAGTCCTGGCCAGTGTGACCGCAGGCCGTGCCGGTCAGCGTGGGAATGGCGCAGCGGGGGGCCAATCGTGCTTGAGTACGGCACGGTAAGGATGGCCAGTGTGACCGCGCCCTCAGTGCAATGCTTGAGTATTTGAGTCAATAAAATTTAATTTAATGGAAAAATGTAATTATTATCAGACATGTCTGATGAAAGGCAAGGGCCCGAAACATTACAGGTGGTAATTTTCCCATTAAATTGAATTTAATTGGAGCATGTTCTGGTGCGCAGACTATGAAATTCTACCCTTGGATGTTTTTTTGTTCAGCACCCAGTACTTAAATTTTCGGATGTGCGTGCTTTTTGATATTTTTGAGTATTTGTGAGTTACATTACAGCACCCTCCACACTTCATCTATGAATCTTATCTTAAAAATCATAACTGTAAACCATGTTGGTTAGATACATTTTGAAGAACTTCTACCCAGATGCAGGCCCTTCAGAACTTGGTGGTAGGTTCAAAGGGGTGAACTTGGGTTTAGGCTTTTTGAGTACCATTGAGGCTAGATGCTAAAGCTTGCTATCGTGCACCCTTCTCTTCCTCACATACATTTGTCACCACAACGTCTCCTAATACAGCAGTCTTACAAAAAAAATGTATAGAATCTTCTCCTAAACCGAAGCAGCTCTTGTCCAAGATAGGCCTCATCATAGATGGATTGAAACCTGTGAATGCTGACACGATGAGCCTCTTGAAACTGTGAGCCACCTGGCGCGAGTAAATGCAATTAAAAAACAACCATGATCACTGGGACATTATTACAGCCACTCTACAGTATGAATGTTAAAGCAATTACGTTGAACTCTAAAAAAAAATTGAGAGAAATTGCATTTTGTGAAGCCTATGCAGAGATCCAGATGACCCACATTTGTAATTACACGGGCATTCAGCCGTTTCATTTCATGGCACTGTTCTCCCTGCTGCTTTAATGGCACAAACATTCAGATGTATTTACTGCTGGCTGAGTGAGCAGATAATTTGATGACTGATGAGAGCTATTCAAAAGCACTGGATACGCTTCCCATATTTGTATGCGCCTGCATCGAGGTTGGCTGTAAATTCCGAGCTGCCACAGTTCCTATTAAAATATATCTGATGGCATTCACAGCATCAGTATTACTTTCACAGCTAATCTGCCAAACTGATAAGGTGAGGAAGTGAGTGTCTTACAGACGGCGAGCAAGTGGGATGTCACTAACAGACTCTCTATTTAATCAATGATCGGTCCTATCTCAACCCCCTTCATTCAAACAGCTGCCGCCGTGCCGCCAACAGAAATCAGATATATTTGCATAAACACCTTATCATTTAATTACAGATGAGAGTTCTCAAATCACGGCCTGAGATTATGCTTTTGTAGAGGCCTCAGTGACTAAAATGATTAAAAGTTGTGAGACAGCATAAAAATACAGTGTACATAATGTATCTTGTACATTTTCTGCATATGTATGCTTGCAGACACGGACGCTGAAATAAAAAATAAAAAAAATCTTCTACATCTCCATATTTCTGATAAAATACAGGGATATCTGTTTCAATTGGTCTGATAGGATACTGTCCTGATAATGGTTCATGTGTTCTCTGCATTTAACAACATAAATGTGAAGACTGTGTTCTTTTTAATCCAATCTTAGCTATGTGGGCTGGCCGTTTAAATCATGTTTCTTTTGCATGACTGTGCAACCATACCTCCTTATAATTCCATCTATATGCATCAAATGCCAGGCAGAAACCTTGTATCTCCCTATTTTACAATTTGTATCTGTCAGCCTTTAGCCTTCAGTCACATGTTTAACTAATGAAAAGTATGAAAAAGAGCTTGTGACTAAATACCGCAACTCCACTGGAACCTAAGGGCGTTGACAAAACCTAGTAGCTCCACCCTCCGTCCCCATTTCGAAAGGACCATGTCAGCCACATGACTAACAATGAATAACACATATCATTCATAAAATCAAAACGGATGCTTTATAAAAAAAAAAAATCACAATACAGTGTGTGCCTATGAGGACAATAACTCATCAGACCAATCTTGTTTTTTATACAAGGCTGTTAACATGTTAATTTCTGTTGAATGTGGTGTTTATTTGACTTCCGGGGATCTTGAAGCCAGCCTAAAGAGGACCTGTGACAAACTGCAGGATTTTGCACTTCAGTGGCTTCAGTTTTTCAAGGCCATCTCACAGCTCCGTCCCTCGCCAACCGCTTGTTACACAAGAACCCTCCAAAAGTTAGCTGATGGGTGACGACATTTGCTCATTGCCAAACCAAATTTAAAGAGCAATGTGGCACTAAGACCAACCAGCACAAATTTGTGTTAGTGCTTCTTACACAAAGTGGGCGTAAAAATAACTGTCAGTCTGAATCTAACATTGACTTGTAAGCAAAGGCTCTTGAAGATAAACTGACAATGTATTCTTAAGAGTGTGTCTTCACAGTTGCAAAATGTTTACTTTACTTCCATAATTATTTCTTTGTTCAATGTTCATTTATGATGTAGCATATTTACAGCTCTAGGGATGGTAAGGATACTCAAAAGAGCCCATCTGGGTTAAGGAGAGATGGTCAAGCTTGACAGTAAATGCTTGTATAATAATAGTTGTGCATGGGAGTTGGAGTCCTGCATTCTGTACACCCACAATTATCTCTGACCACCACTGCCACATCCTCAACCTCTGTGCGGGACAAAAAACCATGGCACTCTGTGGGCTGACGAAAACATTGTAAGTGAACATCATCTATGCAGCAATTATGTTTCCTCCAAAAACACATTAAGCAAAACCATTTTGAATAAAAAAATATACATATTTTAGTAGATGGGTTTCAACTGTGACCCAAAGCAACATTTTAGGCTTTGAATCTATTTTTCATCCACTCATGAGCATAAGCACATAATTATGTATAAGGCTGTGAGCTCTGTCAAAACACTTGTGAGTGCACAGCAGTATGTGGCTGAACACTTCACTGTTGACACTGACAAAGCAGAGCAGGGCTGCAGCTGCTGCTGTGGTAGATGAGGTACATTATATATCCTGCAGAGCGACATTTCTATACATCACATGCATTACAGATGTGGACGAAAGCGTCAACATATTTTCTGTATCGTCAGCCATCTGCATATCATTGAATTTAAAGAGGAATATAATGATACTGTGTTTCTGCCAGCTCCAGCACCTGACGGAATCATTTCATGTGTGCAGCTTACTTGCATGATTGTGGAATTCAAATGGGATGATGCCATTTTTCCTCACATTTGTATGGCTAACTCTGCAGGCCTGTATCTTCTGAGAATTCAACAGTAAATCAGCAGTAAGTCGTTGTTTTTGTACGTCACAGACCCGGATGTTTGTGTGGAGTAGTGATCTATCATATATGAGATGACATCATGTGTACAGTCTGTGCACAGTTTGAAAGAAGGAGTTTGATATTTTCTGTATTTTAATTTATGATTCTGTAAGAAATATTTACATGATCTTGTATAATGACAAAGATTAAAGATAAGTGGTGATACTTAAATAATTTGCAAATGTTTAACATATAAAACATATAAACCACACAGAACTAAACAGAAATAATTATTTAAACAAAAAAGGCCAACTGGAAAAATAAGGCTTATTTATTTATGTCAATCTCAAACTGAAACAATGTCCAAAAAGTCCAACAAAAAAATCCATTAAAGGTCAAAAATGTAGAAACAAGGAGCCACTGGGAACACGGTTAGGAAGACATATGAACTGACAACAAGAGGGCAGGTACACTGAGACTAAATAGCCACCGGTGTAATCAGACACAGGTCAGACTAACGACACAGGTGAAGACAATCAGGGTAAAACAAGACAAGAAACACTGGGGACAAGAACTACAAAATAAAACAGGAAACACTAAAGAAAAAGACTAGGGAAATGCACACACACACACACGCACGCATGCACACACACACACACACACACAGGTAAAAGGGTTACACGGTAGCACTGGAAACTTACACCAGAGATTACACATGGATTGAATACAAAAAAAACAAAAAACAGGAAATGTATTCTAAACACAGAAATTAACCAAATCTAAACATGAACAAATCATGACAGTGGTGAGAGAGGCGATCTTGGCCTGATCATTTTCTCCCGACCTGTTGGATGAATTGCGGGCATGTTTGAAAATGTGTTCGGCTGACAGTGAATGCTGAGCCACTAGCCGATTCCTTGATTTCATGGGCTTTTTTCTCCCCTGAATACGCCAGCGCAAGAAGGCAGACAGCGTCTAAGAGCACTACCGCAACAGCGGACCTTGACTGTTCAATGTGTCCTCCCCTTGTTTTGAAAGATATGAACAAGAGAAAATTAGGCAGGAAATAGCTGGGACCTTCAGCTGCCTGGTAATAGGCTATCAGCTCTAGAGTTTGGTTTGCTAGTTAGCTAGTGTCTGTTTGTAATGCTGAATGTGTGTGAGACAGCAACAGTGGTTGGAGCCATACAAATAAGTCAAAGACATACACATGGATCTGACTTCAACATCCATCTTTGGGAGTTATATAAGTACACTTTATTGACAATAATAAATGATATATGCAGAGTTCAAATGTACAGTGTGAGCTATTAGACCATGCATGACAATTAGACTGTAGAGTGTGAGCACATAATTCCTTAACTTTGGGTGTTCACTCACTCAGTGTAAGATGACAATTCCACCACGACATTTATACAGTCCTAAGGTAAAGAAAGTACTTTAGCGATCAACCATTTTTGATGATCTACCTGCTGTGTTTACATCAGTAGCCTACTTTAAAGTCACTGCATATATATAAGGTCGAAACTCAGTAAACCTGACCCTGCCATGATAGCGGTCTTTTTTGGGTGACATTGGGCTACAATGGAAAACATATGGTAAAAAGCACTTATTGTATATGAAAATATGTTTGCTGATAGCATATGATTCTGAGTCTTTTGACTTGAGATAATTTCTGGTCATACTCTTATTTTATTTGTGATTTTACACAGAGACTTTAATCTCTGGCATAGTGTGAAACACTTCAAAACCATCTGAAATAATTTTTCACCTCATTCGTGCACATCGTTTCCTCGATGTCTGCCACAAAGGGCCTTCAAAGCATTGTCAGTCGCAGCCTCGTGACCTCCCAGGACACGGTAATCTCCTGTGAGATGCAATCAGCCTGAAGATGCACTCTGCTCCATCAGAAAGACCAGTTGGTAATCAGAGCCCTGAAGCATCTCTGTGACAATTAGCATTGAAATAACACTTCAACCTTATATACGAGCAACTTTTAATCCTTCTAGAGCGGCAGCCTTTCTGTGCCCATTTCATATTATACGTTTAATGAATAAACAAGGCTATTCACTAGTAAGGACCATCCCACAACAATATGCATTTGAAATATTTCATGAAAAGACTGGTACTATGAATGTCGAGACAGATGTATTTATGTTCAGACATCAAGGATGTCCTCAGTTAGGATGGTCTGGGAGGATGGGCTGGCGCCTCGTTTCCACTTACTGCCAATTTCCACATGGTCCATGCGCACTGCATTCTGTCAGCGCCACAGTTTAACCCCATCTGAAAGGCAATCCCTGCCCAAATGGGTCTGTTTCTGGAGCGTTGGCGGTGTAGTGCGCGGTGCTGACGGACTGCCAATCAAAGTACAGTATGTAGAAATGTTTTCAACATAATTAGATTGGAAAAATGGAAAGAGGAAAAACAACTTGTGTCAAAGTTGTACATTATGTTCTTGAAATTGTAGAACAGTAAACCCATAAAGTTCTCAATATGTGTACATGCAAACTAAGGAGATCATCTTCAGATTTCAACATGGATTTGGACAACATAGGGAGGATGTCTATCCATCCATCATTTAAACAGATTGTCCCGTTCGGGGTCGGGGAGGCGGGAGCTTATCACACCTGTCATTGAGCGAGAGGCAGGGTACACCCTGCACTGATCACCAGTCAATCACAGGGCTGATACACAGACAGACAAGCAGCCACAATCACATTCTACAGGCAATTTTAGAATCACCAGTTAACCTAACAAGCATGTCTTTGGACTGTGGGAGGAAGCCAGAGTACCTGGAGGGAACCCACGCATGCATGGTGGGAACATGCAAACTCCCCTCAGAAAGGCTCCTTTCCATCAGGATACAGGAACCTTCTCACTGCAAGGCAACAGCGATAACTACTGCACTGTGCAGCTCGAGGAATGTCTAGTGAATGCTTTGAGTCCTTCAAATTTCTGAGCAGGTAAGTCACAATGACTGATGCAGTTTGGAGCACTTTTTCATTCGTCCAGTGTCTTTCAGTCAATGACCTTTCAAGAGCCATCCCCAGAATCTTGAATTTGATGGCATGGTCGACATTTAAGTGTTTCTGGCATTCCATTAGCCAAAAAATCCTCTGTCTAGACTTTGTGAAGACTATGTTTTAACATAATGCTAGATGGAATTATAAGCGAATGATAAAAAAAAAAAAATTGTGCTCTGTATAGAGATCTGTGAATCTAACTGGAGGCATTAGTCTTTTTTTATGTGTAGACTCTCTGATAAGTGATTGATGTACCTGTGTGTAATTTCATCTGCTAAATAATATAGAGCGATAGTATCCATATGTTTTCTCCTTTTCTTTTTTCTTGCCTAGGTATTCCTGCAAATCCAAATGCAGTTTCCCCATCGTAGAATACACATACGACCAGGGGCGCCGCCAGGACCTCCGGGCCCCATGAAAAGATATCACATTGGGCCCCTACCACAGCCTAAACTAACCCCGGAGCATTTCTCTAGCCACACCTCCATCACACAAATGACGCATAAACCCTTTAAACAGCTATGCTTATTTTTACATCCTGAAAATGGGAGATAAATAAAAAAACAATTTCAATTTTGTAATATACACAGCTTTCAGACATTTGAACCATTTCTTGTTTTACTTTTTAACTTCCTAAAGTTAATGTTCTGAAGGCTTTAACTGTCTATAAGTGATCTCATTGGTTAGATTATTGAATTAAAAATTTTACTGGCATTAATTATAAACTGTTACCATAAAATGAATCTGAATTAGATTCTTGGGGGGGGGTTGGTTGGTCTGCGTAACTAGTGGCAAAGACATACAACTTAGCTATACAAGAAGGGTTCTATCATAAACAAGCCAAACACATACTGACAGCGACCTGCTCTTGTATGGCTGGGTTACAATTATGACTGTTCATTTTTCCATTTTAGACAAAATGAACTTAGGTTGAATTAGGTCAGTGTTCAATGCTAAGTGCCAGCCATTTAAATGTCATATGGGATAACGATTCTAAAGTTTTTACAGATTTTAATTTTTTATCAAAAGTAGAATTGGCAGTAAGAAGTTTTCAGATTCCTAAGGACCATCAACCGAAGGTGTTATGGAGGACTTACCCTTCTGTTTGAGTCAAGTGTTGTGTCGGTGAGAGGTTATTTGCAGATGGCTCACTGGTCCGGGTGTTTCATTTCATTAACGTCACTTTCCTCTGGTCTCCGTTGTGCAGCTTCGTTTTGCAGCTCTGGCCTGTTCACAACAACAGGAGTCAGGTTGGGCAGTGCAGGTTGATGTTTTGAGGGCACACTATGATGGAAATAGATGAGGTTCTCTTAGGGTGAAAGCATGCATGTTGCAACACTCACACATTCCACACACCACATACACAGAGTCAAACACAGGTGGCTGCACACATACACACGCTTACCTCATTGGGTTCCATAAAAAGCATCCTCGCCATGGGAGTCAGCTCATGAGTCATTAATTTCCAGAAATCTCCAGTGTAAAAGTACTGCCACATGCTTTTGACAGTAACCTGCTAATTCTGCCCAGAGGCCCACTCTACTGAATGTGCTTGTGCATTCTTCATTCTCATATAACAATAGTTGAACAGAGGACAGCACACTTAACTTTGTTGAAATGGGTTCCATATTTTTACAGTTTAGTTTTTGCCCCTCACTACAGATTATACATAATTACCATCAGATTTATGAAAAAATGTTTTCAATAAAGTTAGGACCAATGTACTTAACAAGAAACCATTGATGAATAAAAGCTGATATCTGCAAGAAGTGACTCAATACTGGGTTCCTAGGATAATTTCTGTTGCCATGTTTTCGAAACAGTTAAGGATATTTTTTTAATTTTAAGTTTCAAAGTTTACAACGTCACTAACCTGAAAACCTTAGTTTAAACTTGTATTTTTTGTGTCCAAGATCAGGTCATACTAAATCAAAAGTTGCAAACGCAATAACTCCAAGGTAAAGAGAAGCCATTGATGTTCAAGTCATAGTCTAGGGCAATAAATGTGACTCCATTTAGGGGAAGCCAAGACACAACATGAAAAAGGCCCAAATCCCTCCAGTACCAAGTAACCACAGAGACTATTTTTTACAGATCAAAATAAAGATGATTTATTTATTAATAATAATAACAATAATAATTAATAATAATACTTAATCCCACAAGGGGAAATTCAATTTTTACACTCTGTCCAATGAACTTGAACACAAACATAGGCTGAAATACACACACATGCACAAACAGGATCATATTGACATGTATTAATAGAGAGGTCTCAGAGTGAGGGGGCTGCCCACAGCGAGCACTCCAGAGCAGTTTTGGGGTTCAGTGCCTTGCTCAAGGGCACCTTGGCAGTGCTCAAGGCAGTGCTCTGGCACCTCTCCAGCTACCAGACCAACTTCCGGACTTGGTCCGTGCCGGGGCTTGAACCTGCGATCCTCCAATTCCCAACCCAAGTCCCTACAGACTGAGCTACTGCTTACAACACTTAGTTAACATTAAAGGCTCAAAATGAGACATTTCACACATAAATATATAGCAGAAATCAAGTATATCCTCTGAAAATAACTCTGTGTTTAATGACTGTCTTCAATGAGTGTGAAGCGAGTCCCGCTGTCTGTGACGTCCGAGCCGTATCTATAGCGTGTTTACATGGAGGGAAGTGCCTGCTGGCTCATCCACATTCAATTAAGGGACTAGAGAAAAGAAGAATAACATACTGTACTCACTGCTTAATTGAATGTCACATAAGCGTTTCATGTAAATTTACATGCAGTGTGAAGATACAAGCAAACTAAAGAGTGCTTTAGCACCACAATACAGCATGAGTTGTTCTGGTTTCATGCTGGTGCTCAAGGCCGACATGCTGCTGGGTCAAAAAGTTGCATATTCTTCCTTTAACATATGAATGAATCAGGGGTTAACTTCAGGCTGAATCAGGGCCATACAAACAAAAAGATTCTAACTGAGGGATTACCTAACCAAAATAACCAGATCAATCAAAGAAACCAAAGTACAATCAACTGACCTCCCTAACTATCAAAAAGAGGAGAAATACAGTACACTGAAATAGGAAGCACTTCCATTCCAGGAGAAATAAGTTTAAATAAAGTGACGTTTCAACCCTAAATCACCTAAAGGAAGACTAACAACGAAAGCTCTGAAACAAAGGGAAGCATGGCACGGCCTCTTGGAAGAGCAGAGAGACCGGGTTCCCCCTTTGCTGGGCTGATGTCATCATGCTTGTTTAACAGAGGAAAGACCTCTGTCACAGCCTATCACCCACTGGAGCGGGAAGTTAAGACACCAGTCACCTCTTAGGGCTGGCATACCTATTTATACATACACAAAAAGAGAGCACGCACACAGACACAACCAACACAGCCAATCTGGGCAACACACATTAGGACCAGAGTTGTAACAGTGACTTTTAGAAACACCACTAGAAACACGTCAGCGTAAAGGTACATTCATCAGTCCAGGTGCAAACAAGTGGAATCGGACACTTGGTAAAAGCTCATTTGTATGTGAAAGGATCAAACTTTAATCACGGCCAGAGCAGACAAAGGCTTCCAGTCTCAGAGGCAGGATGAAAACTATCCTCTGAAGTTCACGGCTACTTCTCTTTCCCATTCTATCCAAATCTCTGAAACTCAGCAGTGAAGATCAGTTGGTTTTATACTTTTATTATAATTAGAATTTTCAAAAGGACAGCCCAACAGTTGAGAGTCCTTCCCTCCTGACCTCCACCACAGAGGAGAAAGAATCAGCAGAGGATCTTTCAGAGTTTTCCATCGGTTTCTTACTCTCTTTGCCCACCACTTCCACTGCCACCACATGCTGATACCGAAGAGATTAAATGCAAGATAAAACAGGGAATCAAGTGCTGTCACTGGGACCGGAGGCTCTATGAAAATGACTGATAGACTTTCATCAAATGGACGAACTCCCTTCTCTACTTGGAAATGCTCAGTAAACTCTTGACTTTTGATGTGAGAATGTGGCAGTATAAAATAGGTTTGGGCCCATCAGCAAATACACACTGAGAGTGTGGATGGCTCTTGGGACTGAAGGATTGGATCATTATCCCGCTAGCCTGTGGCTGGTCTGAATAAATCATTATACACTGTAGTTCAACCAGGTAGGGCTTGGAAGTCTCCTTTTAAGCAGTTTTGACACTTACACTTATACAGGCAGTCTGTATTTTCCAAGGAATGGATTTCTTCCCTGTGTCATCACATGAAAAGATTGTTCTTTTGGTGGGCTGATGTAAGTGCTCCAAAACCAGAGGAAGAAGTACCAACTAATACAATCCTGGATACGCCTTAAACAACGAAAGTTTTCCGATCTTCTAGTACTCTCATCCCCCACCAGATCAATGCTTTCCCAATCAAACATGACGTCCAGTTCATCAGCACAAAAGCTTATTTTGCCCGCTTTGCAGGTGCATGTAATGGAGCCACTCTCTGTCTGTCATTTGGTATGTAACACAAAGAAAAATGTCAGTGGTATTTCTTAGCAGTCAGTGAGTAAAACTTTTTGCTTGATCCTGCATAGCTTTCAGTCATATGGGCAGTGCAGCCGTGCACTGTATGTGTTTGCGTAGTTTAAAGATTGTTGTTGGGTAGGCTAGCTATCAAAAGTTGAACAGTTATTTTTATTACTAAAATGACATCGATACCAATCAACTTCCTCCGGACCAAAGGGGCTCAGAACCTTTTTGCACGTAGTGTAGGACCCAAATGATTGATTACAATAACAGAGACAGCACACATACAGTATGTATCTCCCACTCAAAAGCAGTGTCTGAAATCAACATAATCATAAAACACTCTTAATGAAGGGGTTATGGGGCAAATGGTGAAGAGCGCATTTTGGAGAAACTTTTTCAATTTCCATCTATATGTGTTGTTGAATGTGTGAATGTAATTTGAATGTTTTTGCACATTCACGCAGCTGTTCCATACAGTTAAAGCTGCTTTAAGTTCAGAGATATCGGTGAAAATGGGGTCTTTGATTTTTGTTTTCTTTTGGATTGTTCAAGGTTGAATTGAATATTGTGGTTTTTTACACAAAGAACCAAAATGCAAATCCCAAGTGAAGCAGATTTCTTGTAACTGATTGGTACTTGTGCCTGTTTTGCATGAATGTGTATGGGAAGAGCTGAAAAATAGACATAATCGCTGATGTCTTTTTGGCTGCTTTTCTAAGGGAAAAGAGAAATTGGTAAGTTTGTTAGAGCCAAGTTGAAAAAGAGAAGTTTATTTCAATGTCGTGAATCCCCTTTTTGCATGCAAGAGGCGAATTTGAAAAACTTTGGTAGACTTTGAAGCCACACCATAAATTTACTGGTTGAGATGGAAGATGATTTAAAGTCCAAGACAACCAAGCCACACAGTTCTTCAGTCTCAAAGCGTATCTATCCTGTTCATGTACTCAGTGGCAGTCAATTTATGTTCTTGACACCCTAGGTCACATGTTATCCTCCTTTTCAACCAGTTTAAATAAGTCACAGAGCTCCCCAAAACATGTCTGTGAAGTTTCTTGTCATAAATCCCCTCTGATCCTGTATGTTATCATGCATATAAACTCATAGATATCAGCCCTAGCTGTGGGAGTGTCACCCACCTGGGGGAGGGGTTACTGCCCTTTGTGATGTCATGGAGGGAAAATCTCCAAATAGCGTGTTTGAGCACACATTTTCCATAATTTGGGGGGTTTGTAGACAGACTAGGGACACATGTTATTGTTAGAAAAACATAGTGTATTTTGCATAATATGTGACCTTAAAAATTGGGAACTTATGTTCCGTTTTAAGTAGGGCTATCATGATGATGGGTTAATCACAATGTGATTAAGGTCCAAACTTAATGAATGCATATTTTTTATGTGAATTGTGTGTCCGCTACGATCCGTTACGGCTCCTTGCACCCTCGTCCGTCAACACCGGCTGCGTTCTCTGTGCGCAGCATTTACAGATTTACTTGTGATTTACAGCGCGAGATAATGCGATGTATGTGGTATAAAACCGTAAAAAAAACATATAAAACACATAAACACATATGGGGAACCGTCAAAATTGAGTATTTTATACTGAAAATGAACCGGATGTTGTTTCTGTGTCTAACTTCCTGTCCTGCTCAATATTTTCTGTGGTAAATTGATGAGCCATGCTCCGGTTACTGGCAAAAATAGAAGCCTTGCGTATCTGAGATGCAGAGCTGAGACGCAGCGGAGCCAGTGGAAGCACATTGAATAAAGTGATGAGCTATCAGCTCCAAACACAAATCTCTTTGACGGGTCATCTGATGAGTCAGAAGTAACCAAACGTCAAACAACTCACTTGTTTTACATTCTCTTTACCCGTTTTCATTTACTCTCAATCAGTAACGAGTTCCTTTTTATGTTAATAAAATAAAAGCAGGCGTCCAAACAGGACGTGAAGTTTTAGGCAGTACAAAACAACAAATTGAAACCATATTAAAATGTTTTTTAATGCAAAATAATAGATTTTTTAACATGAATAACATGCAATGAATCAAGATTAATTCATGAATTTCAGCGGTTAATCGTTCGACAGCCCTGGTTTCAGGTAATCGGGTTGAATATAATCCGATAAAGCCTCGAGGATTTACAGTGCACCGAAATGAACTATACTTTCATCCCATTTATTTGTAGTTTGTATTCAAGCAGATTATTTGACCATTGCGGTTGCCTTAATAAGATTAATAGTGGTGGAATACCTCAGAAGTGCTAACAATTGTACTTGAATTGCCGCAGTGTAACCGTCATAGTATAACTTTACTGTATGCTGTTGTATCTGATAACGGCAGTTGAACTCAGCAAATTCCCATGCCTTTACTGCGGAATTGAAGAGGTGATAAAGGAGCAACCTAAAGTATGCATCATTTCCTCTCCCATCCTCTCATGGCCCTTATCACTCCTCTTCCAAAACATCACTGACACTTTAAATTGAGTGTCACTCAAAGTATGGAAGAGGCCATGCACAGGTGAGGATCTGAGGAGAGAGAGGATACAAATTGCTTCAACTCTGGGTTGAAAAAAGCTTGTAATCAATTCACTTTGACATGTTCCATCACCTGCCAGCTATTACAGATATGATGTCAGTGTTGGTTTATGAACAGCTTTACAGAATGACACAAAATGCTTTCACAGCATGACCCATAACGTTTTTGGGTGTGATAGGATTTCTAGTTCCTGCTGATCCAACTGAGAATCATATTTTAAATCGATAGTATGCTGGAAACAAGAGAGAAATTACCAGTTGGTTCTTCATTAATATTTAAAAAAAAACTCATATTTGATTCAAATTGCTTTAAATTGTTCTGCAGGATGAGCTAGCTATGGAACTCTGAGTCTTTGATTTCATTTGTTGTTAGGAGGCTTCAATAAGCTTAAAGTATGAAGCTGCCACAGACTTGTAAAACCAATTTTTCTTCCTCAGCAAAAAATAAAATCCATAATTAGCCAGGGTAAAAAAAAAAATATATATATTTACACCTTCACTATGGCATGTAATGTAGTGTTGCTGTCCTGCAAGGTTCAAGCAAGGTGGTAGTGACATTATGCACATATCAGAATGTGTGACTTGTTGATCCAGTACATGAGCACCAGCATTTAATCAAAACAAACTGCTGTTTGGCGACACCTCCGCTATCCTGAAGCCTCCGCTCTCCTCCAGCAACACACCTCCAACCCCCTCACAAAGGTGCCTTTGACCTGTCTTTTACATTGCTTTGATACCGTGCAATGAGCATAGGGGGTTAGGGTTTGGTTTTCTTTTTGCAAGCTTGTGCTAAAAGAAACGACTAGATTGTCAAATGAGAACAAAGAGTTTTGTTCACTATGCAGTTAGAGTGCCCAACTCTTCTTATTTGTGGACAGGCAGGACAACTCCATCAAATTCAGATTGTTAAATACAGACAATTAACAGTGGATGATGTTTAAACCCAAAGCACACTTCTGTTGGAATAGAACAACATTTTCTTGGAGCTCATCAACGCGAATGCATGTGCTTTAGGTGAGATTTCTACGTCAATACACTGGGTGGATTACCTCTAACACAAGTGTGAAGAATCTAACCCCTCGCCATGAAAAATACTTTGTGACACGTCCATCTCGGTTATCAATCAATGGATTTTAACTGCTCTGTTTTAAAAAGACACTGTGAGTGGATGTCGTTCATGTCTCTGACATTAGCAAGGTTTTTCTGGATGTCCATCAAATGAAGGTACAAATACCCGGAACAGATAACATTTCAAACAGAGATCCCACAGCATCCATTTGATTTCTGCTAAGGTAATCACAGGATAACTTCAAGGTAATGTGGGATTAAAGAGAACAACATACAAACGACAGATTACTTTCCTTTCTAAAGTTGATTTATTGTTTACTTGTAGCCTGTTTTGCTGTCATGGTGATGAAGTGATAGGATATGCGATCGGGAGTCTGTACATTGTGCATTTTTTATTGACCAGATGCTCTGTGCGTTCTTGTGTTCGACTTCTTGGGTTGATCTGTCTTATTCAACTTCACGTGAGCTTCATGAAATCCCTGTTGAGCTATTGCAACCTGAAAAAATGGCTACAGTTTACGATCAGGCACCAGACAAGTACCAACCAATCTCAGACCACCTCTTTCAGTCTGCCCTAATTATGATTCTCTGGTGCAAACCCACACTTTAGCATTCAAATCATCAACATTTAGCAAAACTGCTCCATGATTCAAGATAAACTGTGGCTGAAAGACCCAGTAGACATGGTTAAAGCGCCGTGGATACTTTAAACCTTTTGGATGTTGAGTACAACAGTGTTTAGGTGGCATATTTGTATTTGTAAGTGTTTGATGTAGGGGGATCAGTTTGATTCAGATCCTGTTTATGCATGCATAACTCAGTGGATCAGTTTTCAAAAGCGTTTTTTAATTGGAGTAATGTGGCAATAAACTTGATGGTCAAACAGCCAAGTACTGGCTGTTGATGCGCTGAGGGCCTGCAAGGTGTTTGCTGTCAGTGAATGTTTCTGTCTGTGACAAAGTAATTAAATGAAGTACAAACTGGAATACACAACACTTTTGGAAGGGGCACGAGAGAATCTAAAATGACATTTTCAACAGTGACTCTCCCTTCTGCCTGCCTGTCTTTCTGACCTAAAATAAATTGCCTACCAGAGAAGGGAAAATAAATCATTACAGAGTTAAGTTCAAATATATGGTGGCATCCAAAGGCTATATAGCGGCTATTTTCTCTGCCCGGCTCACTCTTCATACATCTGTGACTAACTCTTTGAGACAAGACATTTCCTGTCGTGCATATTCACTGGGAATCAATCTCAACAATCCTCTCACTCTTAAGACTGTCTCCCCCCTGCTCGCTTTGAAAGGCCTTTGTCAATACCACTGAGAAAAAACCCAGGGAAGTCTCAGAGGGGGGGCTTTAAGCGTTTTAAGCTCTCTTTCCCCCCTCTGTCATTTCTTCCCTTCTCTTTCCTCCCTTACTTTTTCACGACATATTCCATGAAACATTCTGAAATGTTGAGGTTTCACTCAGGCAGACTTCAGACAGAAGTAGTACTTAATGACTCAAATGTTCTGAGGTTTCATCTGAATGGACAGTTTGGCAAAATAAGGATTTTTATTGCTGAAGTAAGCCGATGTATCCCGTGGTTGCATATTGTTAAAGATGTGGAGAGTGGAGTTATGAATTCCAACAGTAAGCATTTCATCCATGGTTTCATCTGCTCCTCTCATAAATGCTGATCCTTAATTACGCACATAGCCATTAGGAATATTTTAATTAAAACCCTAAATCTTCCCTCCAGTGGCCTTACATGCAACTGAAACATTGGCTTTTCCAAGCCAATGGAAAAAGACAAATTACTAGTGATTGTCTTATGACGTTCGACTGGCTTTTTGATTTGAAGACAGCTCTGAAAGTCCTGATTTTCTCCCTCTGTCTCTTCCTATAAGTTTATAATTTTTTTCAGCCATACTTAGCTGATGGGCGTATACCCGTTTTATGGCGGTTGGTATATTGTTTTATTTTGTTTTCCCTCCTTTTGGCTGTAGGATAGGTAATAGGTGAAGTCGCCTCAATGAATGCACCTGATTGGAAAGACGCGCGGGTAGTCCGGGCGTTTGCTGGACTCATTTGCATAGAATAGACCTCTGGTGCCGGGGCCTTTCTCGAAACTCGCGGCAGAAGATCACATAATGCATTTCGCGACTGCCTCGCTGGCTCTCCAGAGAAAATGAATAGAAAGCATTGAGACGCTATCTGTCGTCGGAACCAGTGGAGTCGTACCATTACTATGAGACATTCAGTGCAGATTTTCAGATCAAAACAACTCCGCTCTTCACCCCTTTCCATCCTGTTTCACAAGAAGGGCAGATACAGCAAACGATTAATACTAATAAACAAAGAGATACAATTAGTGGAGACGGACTGGGTAAATAAATGCTGTTCATTCATGTTGGTGAGGACTCAAACTTAACGTCCTCCCTGCAAAAGCAATGCCCCAGTTGGGCCACCCCAGATTAGCACCTCCAGTCAAAAAAAGCTTGTAAAGTTTGTCCATGTACAAACATGATATGATTAAGCAAATTCAGTTTCATTCAAAGATGTGCAGCACTTTACTTGTTTGTCCCTCCTTCTTGGTTCACTCAGATCAAAAGGAGACGGGAAGGCGTGCTATCATATCAATCAAAACTATAAATATAAATGTCTGTACAGAACTGGACAAACACACTCAAGTTGCATATAGGTACCTTGTAGTTATCCGTCTTTTTTGCAGCAGCAGCAGAAACCTGAATTAATAGTTAACGTGCCATCAGCCAGCCTTCAGTCATGATAAAGAGTACAGGCTGAATATTTCAGGGCCTTAAATTTATTCACTTCCAAAAACCACTATCTCTCTCCTCTTTTTAGCCCCTGAAACACTTAGGGAGTTTAAAAATGGATGTAAAGACTGGAAAATGTGACTTTTCTTGAGATTTTCCTGAGAGGAATTTCTTTATAATGGGACTCTGGCATGTAGCATTGTACGTGTCTATTAACATGTCACAACATTAAATGACCTGGAACATCAACTGTGGCCCAGATGGGTCCAGATGAGGGCAAACCATTGTCATGTTCTAATAGAATAGTAAAGAGAGCTGTCTCCATTTATTCACTCTACTTACTGTTATCTACTGCCTTAGTGAGGTTGGAGAGAAATCAGTCATTTCTGGGGCGTGGAGCCTAAAGGCACTGTCTTTATTACACATTTTACAGTACATAAGGGTGTTGTTTTTTTTGTTATTTTTTTACAGAATAGCCCAGAGTTGAGTTAAGGAAGTCACAAACTTTAAACTTTAACAGCTGGTGACAGAAGTATGCCACTGGTATTCATAAACGCCCACATGCGGTATAAGGTCCTCTGGTCACAGGGTACATTTTCAGAAAATATATACATTCTTTAAAGCAAAAGCTTGTTTGCTGTGAGATTTTTACCATTGTTAGTATTTGTCTTAAGGTCTGATATACCCAGTAACATTGCTGTTGACTTGTGTTCATTTCACAAAAGGCATTTAAGCTTTAGATGTCTGCGAGAGACTTATTCTGGTCTCAGTTTGGCTGCTCATAACAAATTGAAACCATACTGATTAAACGCGTTCACAATAGAGATACACCAATTGGATCTTGGTATCTAATCTCGGTCCAATACATCAGGTCAAGTGAGATTGGGCTGATCGATACAATTCAGTTCTACTGCATTCTGTGTTTACAGCAAGCATGTGTGAATAATAAGCTGCTCATTATTGCGCTGGTAGGCCTGTGCAGTTTGCTAAACCGTTAAAATTGTTCAAAGCTGGTTAAAGCCCTGACACATCAAGCAGACGTTAAAGAACTAGTGGCGAAGAAGGCTGCCTCTGGCGTCGCCTCACGTCCCCTTTTGTTTTTGCCAAAATGTTTCACTAGAACACAACTCAAAGACTGCAGCCGACGGCCAACCACCACGTACGTTCTTCAGTGAGAGGAAATAACTCTCAATGCCAGCAGGTGGCGGTAGTCTGTTATGATACGAGAAGACCATTTTCACACCTTTCACATCTTATATAGACGTCCAGGGTATTTGAAACAGAGTGTAGTGGCATGCTACGGAGACAGACCGCGGCACTTTCTGTGGAAACACAATGATTGACTAGAGTGGCAGCGTACTACAGCATAGTGCTGCTGCGCTGACAGACTGCGGCGTACACAGAATATGTGGGGATTGGGGGTCACAGTGTCTATATTGTTATTTTTCCTGTCTGAAACTTGTTTGTGTGTGGACAGGACAGATCCACGAGGAGGTAACAAGTATCAATTTGTCCACAGAGGGCGCCAAAATCCACAATAAGTACATCACAGGAGCTTAAAGTCACAGCACGTAGATCAGAGATGTGATAACAACTTCAATGTTTTCCATTTTGTTGCCATATCAAACATTTTTCTAAACTTTTACACATAACTGTAGAGGCTAGGGCTCTAAATGCCAATGTGCTTTGAATTTCTACCCTTTCTTATCAAATGAATGAATAGAACCATATGGCCTGCAGCTGTTGCAGCTGAAATCTGGTTCAGGTTTGTGCAAACAAAATAGCTTTTGGTGATGAATTCCCTCGTACCCAAAAGTCACTTCTACTTTAACGAGTGTTTGTATCCCTGTAGACTTATAAATTGATTTATCATTTTTAATAAAGATTCACATGCAGTTGATATTGACTTTTGGATAGTTATTGAAGCTCCTGTGAGTGCTTATCTCACGATGCATACCATAGCAGCAGTGTTTCCAACAAATTGCTTTTCTTCTGAAAAAGTTGAAAATTCTCCCCACGCAGATTCCTGCTGCTGTGCTGGCTGAATGTTCAGCTTTGTCCTGCTCAGCTGAGACTGGTGCATGAAAAAATGGGAACTTAATGAAAACACTGAATGGTCTTTATTATCCAACAAGGGAGCAGAAAAACTGGCAAACCAATTTATTCTGTTTCTCAGCGCATATAACGTAAAATCAATATTCTCCCAACACAGCGCTGCACACACTATCCCTGTTGTGCAATTATGGAAGTCAAACACAATCATTGAGCAATTACCAATGTCCACTTCTCCAACATGAGTTCCAAGACAAAACAAGCATTATTTGGTCATTTTTTTACCCTAGTTGGACTGTTAACATTCAAAATGCTAAATTGAACAGACATAGCCTCTGGCCCAAGAGGTCAGCGAGCAAAAACCACTGAGGACAGTGAGTGGGGAGAAATAGACCAAAGAAAAAGAAAGGAATGAACACAGTATAGTGAAACGAATAACTTTGGAACATAATACAACCTGTTTAACATCATGTGGATCTGTTGGTAGAGTCGTCGTCTCTCAACCTGAAGGTCGAGGGTTCAATCCCCAGCTCCTGAAGCCACATGTCTGATGTGTCCTTGGGCAAGACATTTAACCCCAAATTGCTCCCGCTGCTTCTTCAGTTGCATATGATGTGTTTGAATGGGATTAGTTACTAATGATGGTCTCACTACATAGCAGCCTCTACCATCAGTGTGTGAATGGGTAGGTGTGACATGCAGTGTAAAAGCACTTTGAGTTGTCCAAAGAATAGAAACGTGATATATAAGCTCAAGTCCATTTACCATTTAAAAATGTGCATAACTGCAAACTTGCATTAAAGGTTTTGTTCAGGGGTTCTTTGTGTGTAGAATAAAAAAAAAAAAACAGTTGTTTGTTGAAAATGAATTGTATACCTAAGCTGTTAGAAAAGGTGGATTACACTACATTTGACTGCAGTCAGTTTTGGTGTTGGAGTTTATTACAAATGCTCAGTAACATTTCTGGCTCCATCTATCTTTTTTTTTTAGTTTTTTTCTTCATTACATAGACACATTGTTTTTCTGTAAATGTTCAGTAACAACTTTACTTAGAAATGACAGGAATAATAAACAAGCAGTTGTGCAATATGAGACATTCAGTGTGCAAGAGGGAGCAGTGGTGCCTTTGAAAGGCAAAGTGATCATGGTAGAGCAGAGCTCTCGGTTGTCTTCCAGGCTGCAGCACTAATGGATTTTAGAACTTGCTTTGCAGTTGAAGTCTTACATAATGACAATTGTAACCGCAAGGGAGGCTTGCCCTCTCATCTTGCTTGTAAATCCCCTATTACATTTTCTTATCAATTTCATTATTTATCACAGAATTCGATCTGTCACAGAATTTCTGCTTTGCTGAATCGTCTGTCAAGATAAGATATAAGTTTTTATTTTCATCCCAAGGGGAACTGGTGACAGCATTTGCATTACAAAGTAAAACAAAAAAAAAGATACTCATGACACATCTTAAAAGAGGGAAATATAAAGTTCACATTAAAAGGTTTTAAATGTTTATTTTACATTCAGAATTGAGGAGTGATGAGATAATACCATAAACCCCCAGTGAGGGTCTGGAGGCGGATACTGGGGTGGGGGGGGGGCTGAAAGTTGAAGAACAACACGGGTACTGTCACAGATCGAGAAAATTAAGAGGAGGACCCAGATGCAGAATTAACATAAAATATTTAATTAAACAAAAAGGCAAACACAAACTCATTTCAGAAATCCAATCAGGAGAAAACAAGGCGCCACAAGCAAACTGACATACTACAACCGAAACCTACATACAATGAACTGACACCGAAGGGCAGAAACACAGAGACTAAATAGACACAGGGGTAATCAAACACAGGTGAGACTAATGACACAGGTGAAGACAATGAGGGCAATCACACTGGAGGGAAACACACAGAGGAAGGAATGAACACAAGGGCAACTACAAAATAAATACATGAAACACTGAAGACACACAGAACTCAAGAATGAAACAAAACACACTAGAACATAAAGAAACACTAAACACTGAAAAACAAAACTAAAAAAGACCAAATCATGACAGGTACGAGACAGCAATGGTGAGGACACATGTTGCAACCCGATTTCCACATACTCCCTGCCCCACTGGATGTGTTTCTGGAACGTGAGCGCAATAGAGCGAAGCCATGATCAGCTGTACACAAATCACAGGAGAACTACAAGATCATGCGGGAATAAAGAGAAACACTTGGGGGAGGAATTATTCTGATTGGCTGTTCAGCTAAGCGAAACAGGAGAGCCAGTGCATGGGAAGAAATACAGAAGCGCCTCTTCTATTCTTATTCTACTAATAAAAGACAACGTCAGCGCCATTTTCACCTTTTTAATCAGACATTATTCTCCATTAGAAGAACGTATATTACGAGTGTTGAGCGACAGCAGTGAGAAAATTGTCTTTTCATGTCACAACAACAGTTAATTTATCCGCGGTATTTCTCGTCCTTTTCCGGTTTCCTCTTTTTGGAATGACGATTACCGCCACCTGCTGGCATGGAGAGTTATTGCCACTCACGCATGAGCACAACGTACGTGGTGGTTGGCCGTCGGCTGTAGTGACAGCTTACTACCTCACAGTGTCACATTTTAACCTGAGCAAAAACAGTACAATCATATAATGTGGGGGAAAACAAGATCAGCAAAGAGATATAAAAAGTAATAGTTTGTACATGTGGGGCATCAAAATGAACACAGACTGAAAGTTCCTTACAGGAGCATCAATATTAAAAGAGTGTAAAACCAACGCAATGAGCTGAAAGAAAATACAAATCAGGTCAGCCACGAACACTCTTGACATGCATTTAACCATTTTATTGCAAAAGTGGAAGTACGGTTACGCCTGGCGTTGAAAGCTCTGCTCGCAGGATGCTCCCTAGGTTATTTTAGCAGCATGCCAAAGCTTTCCAGGAAGCACAGTGCTAAGGGTGCAAAGGTGAACTAAAAGCTTGAGGCAGAAAAGAGGCGGCTGGGGGTAGTCGAGGCAAAGCTTTGCCAGCAGCAGCAGCGTCGTGTGTGCAGCATTTTTGAAGCAGAGAGCAGTGAGACGGAAGTTGAATTTAAATGGTCCTCCTTGATGTGAGAATGAGCTGTGTGATTGGTGTGTGTGAATGATTAGAAGCAATGATTCAATCAGCTGGCTGTCAGCTGATTCCAGCTGGAGCCTATGTGTCCTGCATGAACTAACGCAAAGCTATATAAAATCAGCAGAGGTATTTGATAACGCTCTGTACACTGTATACTGGTGTTTCACAGTATCCATGCATAGATCTCACCTGCTTTATATGTATATTGTTCAGCTATACATCAGTTAATTCATCCATATGGTTATCTGGGATGTAAAGCATAACATATAAGGAGGGTATGCTTTTTCTCCAAAGTCATTCTGTGTGTTGGACCATTTATTTTTTATTCCCTTCGGGTCTTCTTACTTTATAGATTGGTCTGACCCGAGGAGAATCTCTTTGCCAACGTTAAATTGTCTCTTTCACATTTTCACAAAAAGAGAGAAATACTTGCATTTAATCTCCCTCTCTGTGTATTTAACCTTGTGCAGCTATGGCCTTTGTGTTAAATTGATGGGATTCAGTCCAGACCTGTGCTTTGTTGGAAGTGAAATACTAATGTTAAGAGGTTCAGCCTTAGTAATATTCTGGGAGACAGACGTGTTCATTGGTGTTACATTAATGTGGAGAGATGTGTGTCTTAACGGAGTCATGTTTTGACTTTGAAAACCAGGCAGCATGATGTGAATCAGTTAGGATGGTGCAGGAAAAGAGCTCCATTACTCTGGACCTTAATATTTAGTTTGTGACACATCATTGTTCTTAAAGATTTATTTTTTGGGCTTTTTGTGCCTTTAGTGGAGAGATAGGAAAGTGGACAGAGCTGGAAATCAGGGAGGGAGAGAGTAGGGAATGACATGCAGGAAAGAAGCCACAGGTGAGATTTGAACCTGGGCCGCTCACTTGGAGGACCAAAGCCTCTATACATGGGGCGCCATCATTGTTCTTTATTAAACTACAATACTCTTTTTTTTTTTTCTGGGTGTATTCAATTTAAATAGGAAGTACAAGCCCTCTCCTAACAGGTTAAAGTAGAAAAGTCTTACTATGTGTTGAAAGCTGCTTGTGTGTCCTTGCTCACAAACCTGACAGTATTTTACATCTCACCTTGACAGACACAGTATAAGAGACAAGCCCTTCTTCCACTGGCAGGTGAACTTAAAACCTGTCCTCTGAGACTTCTCTGTTCTTCTAAAAAAAAATTGTTTAAGTTTTAATCATACAGCCTCACAAAGATCAAGCGCTCTCTCTTTCAAAAGACCTTAAGAAAATTCTTGTGACAAAGAAAATGCATGATGAAGATGGTAAGAAAAGTCTGAAGCTATAATAAAATATATATTTAAATATGTTTTGCCTCAAGGTAATTTCCAAACGTTACAGCCTATGACATTTAATCCGTAGAATCATGCACTCAAAAAAATAGCGTGGTGGGTATTTCTGCCTTGAAACTACAGCGTTGGTTCGCTAAGCAGAAGCCTTCAATTGAGTTTGAAGGGCATCTCTTCAGAAAGTGTGCACTTTCTTGAGTGTCCACTTCAGGTTGGCTTCAAAAGACCAGGGGCCATATTCTCAAAGCCTCCTTAGTACTAAGAGTTGCTACTAGTGACAAAAAAAATAAATTTCTAAGAATCAGGACTTTCTTTTACTTTTCTAAGAATTTCCCCTCAAAGTTAGGACTAGATCCTTGTAAAGATAAACGTTATTGACAAAGTGTCTTAGCCCTTAAGAAAGCTCCTAAGTTGATAAATTGTTAGGAGTAGTGAGGAGGACTTTTAACAGACTTTAGAGTTTCTCAAGCTGAGGAGAAAATGAAGAAATGTTCTCCAAACGGGACAAGAGGAATACTCTTTTGAGTCAAAGTGAATGGACAAAAATGATTAATGCAGACATTTCAATCCATCTACAACTTTTTCAGTACAAAGTGAGACATGCATGTTGAGATGTCTCTACATGTGGTTACCTCCACAGGTGCATCCAATCACTAATTAAGACCCATTACATGCTGTTGGAACTACCAGCATGTGAAGAAGCTGCTGCACGTGAGCATGTGATTTCAAACATCTTATAGTTCATAGAATATATATATATATATATATATATATATATTATATATATATATTATATGGACTAGATTAAATGTTTGACTTTTTATCTAAATTTTTTGGGATAAACCAATCACAGCTTCTGAAAAAAATGTGTCTTACCTAGTAACGGGGTCGACCACGCCTTCTCACTGAGATAGAAGTTTATGTCTCTTCCTTGCTCTGAGAATGTTCCTAAATCACTCCTAGCCTAAGGTTCCTTGCTAGGAATTTTTAAGCTAAGTTAGGAGCTCTCTGAGAGCATTCTCACAATGTTTGTGAATACAGGCCCAGAAAGTCTTGTTTAAAATCCATTTTAAAATGTAAATTTTTTTGTTGCAGAAATACATTTTTTATGTTACATTTTATTAAGGACAACAGTTGTGCATAAAAAAGGGGCATGGCTGATTTGACTGACAGGCGGGTGTGTTGTAGTTTTTTCTCAATAGGCTAAAGATCTACCTGATCTTTGCCTGTTGCTAGGTTGACCGAAAGTTTGGTTGAGATAGCTTTTCCAGTATGGTGACCACTATCGTTGGGCTTCAAAAATGTACTTCAGAGACCCATGGGTGACATCACTGAGAGTATGTAGATGTTTTATACAGTCTTATGTTTACAGCACACTTCTGTAAAAGCCTTAATTTACATTTTCTACAGCAAAGATTTATTGTAAGTTTGACTGTAAAGCAAAAGCAGGCCAACCAGCAAAGAGAAGAGAAATATATTTAAACCAAGATTAACACAAAAAAAATGTTCCTTCACTGTGGCTTGAATAAGAAACATAAATACATTAAAACTATTTATATGATGACATGTGGTTGGAGTGTATTTGCTGGATTTAACAGAAAGTTAATGTGTGAAGTTCGGGATTCTGTCTTAAAAGCAAAAAATAAATTCCCTCCATGTTGTTAAAACATCACCACTTCAACACCACAATGGTAAGTGGACAGTAATACTAAAGTGTGGTAAACTGAATCCAATAGGTTTCAGTGTATGAGCAGCATTTCCCCCTAATCCACTTTGAATAAGGATTATGTGTTTTTTTTTTTGTGAATTTAGCTGGCAAAGCTAAAGAGTGTTTGGAACAAACTGAGTGTATGATGAAGCAGTGGGAGAATACATAATGCTGCCATGCTGGTTTTTAAATGTGTATTCTTTTCTCTTGTCTATTAAACAATTTGTAACCAGCCGAGTTTCTGACGACCTCAAGCTCTTTCCTCTGTAAATGAGATAATTATTGTGATGTGTCTGTCACTTAGGAAGTGTTAGCTTCCTTCAAATATGAACATAATGTGTCTTCCATCCAACCATCCATAATCTATTCCACTTCGCTTGTTCGGGGTCGCCGGGGCTGGAGTCATTTACAGCTGTCATTGGGCGAGAGGAGGGGTACACCCTCGACTGATCGCCAGTCAATTTATCACAGGGCTGACATACAGAGACAGACAACCAGCCACACTCACACAGAGTCACAAGTTAATCTAATGAGCAAGCTGTAGAACCCACACATGCACAGGGAGAACATGCAAACTCCACAAAGAGAGGCTGCTGTCAGATGGGGATTCAAACCAGGAACCTCCTCACTGTGAGACAACAGCGCTAACCACTACACCACCAGCCGTAATATGTCTTATGTTCTCTAATTTAGTTTTTTTATATTATATGGCTGAATGGCTCACTCAGGACCGCAACATTAAGGTATGTTCAACTGCCTCCAAAGTAAAGCCATCTGCAGTCGTATAAGATACTCACATTTCTGATCCTTCGGCATGACAGACGTCAGTTGACATACACTGCAGAATATTGCTTAAGAGATGCAAGAAAAGCAATCTTTCGGATAATCCAATACAAAATAGTTTAGAACAAATAAGTTGCAGGGATTCCAGGCAGCTGGATTTTACCAGTGTATTATCTGACATTATTTGGAACAGTATCAGAATCTCTTTTACGCTCTAAAATGAGTTTTGGCATTGTGCCCAAAAACAAAGTCAGGCACTATCACTCATGACATCAATGATATCCAATTCAAAGAACAAGCAGAAAGAATAGTTGTAGTATGTTCATTTGTCACAACAGGTCTGAGCCATGTGAGGAAATGACTTGACCCAATAGGAGAGCATGGGCTGAAGTGAGTGGGAAACAATCAGCAGACGAAGAGGATCGTGTAAACTAAAAAAATGAAGTACTTATCAAAGTAACAGTACTTTTACTGGAGCACAATCTTTGTACTCCTTACATCCCTGAGGGGATGGGTGGAAAAATGCAGGCTCCTACTTGGGACAAAGGAGGAGAATCACATTTTATTTCATTTATTCAGATCTCCATTAGCCCCCTTCCGCAGTTAAATCATATATTTTGGTAGTGAAGAACTCCATATTATCAGTAGTGTCCAGAGTGTAAGCGCGAATATGAGATGATTTATGTCAAACACAAAACTCAAAAGTGAAACTGTTCAGGCGGCAAGCTGACGTGTGCTCAGGGTGTCACATGTTGTGGATTTGAGACGGTGCAAGGTCTGCAGGCAACTTAAACGTCGGGGAGCTCAGGTGTGCTGAGTCAGCCTGACGACCATTGCCTACACTCCACCTATAGCCACGTGGAAAACACAGGATGAGTAACAAACCACATATAATCAGGGTACACAATCAGGGCCTGATTGTAACAGGAAAATAAGGGATCCTCCTGATCCCAGCAGAGGGCTGGATTCAGACTGCTTTAAAATCAACTGAAACAAATCAACATTATAACAAGATAGTTAATATTTTAAGAGATCTTGTGAAATGTATTTTGCACCACAAAGCTGTTTTCCTTCAGCGACAAAGTAGTTGACGTACTATTTAGGGTTATAAAGTTTTTATTTTTATTTTTTTTAAAGATTTATTTTTGGGCTTTTTGTGCCTTTAATGGACAGTGGATAGAGTCGGAAATCAGGGAGAGAGAGTGGGGAATGACATGCGGGAAGGAGGCCTCGGGTGGGAGGTGAACCCGGGCCGCCCGCTTGAGACGACAGCCTCCATACATGGGGCACATGCACTAACCACTGCCCCACCAGCGCCCCATATTAAAGCACCTTATCAAACATTAATTCCTCTTTCGAAAAAACTGGTAATCTGAACTTGTAATCGTTAAAAGGCTGTATCTGGATCAGGCTTTATTTTTATTTATGTTTAACAACTAGGAAGTGAGCTGAATTACCTGGTCTTTGTTAGAAGATCATTTTTAAAACATATTAAACCTTTGCAACAGCTGGACCCTCGGTCGTCATGAATGGTCAAAGTTGAGGTATTGTGTTACCTTATGGC
Source organism: Labrus bergylta (assembly GCF_963930695.1). Taxonomy (NCBI): domain Eukaryota; kingdom Metazoa; phylum Chordata; class Actinopteri; order Labriformes; family Labridae; genus Labrus; species Labrus bergylta. Next base: position 14,958,377 of record NC_089214.1, read on the forward strand.
ACAGATGTGTTAAATACTTGATTCCAATTACACAATGCAACGTTCTGCTATGCCTTGTTAGCACACCACTGTTAGGAAGACGAAGATGTTACTATCTGCAGACAGTTGCTCGGGATGCAGCTCTAATCGCATCTGTAAGACTAATCATACCAACACAGAAAGAAGTTGGGTTGATGTATGTCTGTTCACTGTGGGAGGAAAAGAGAACGGAGAAGAAAACAGCAGTGACAAGATGATAAAAGATGGAAATAAATTGAATTCTACAAAACTGAAGATGGCACATAAAGTAAACATAACAGACTGTAGTATAAGATACGGCTCATATTCCGGTTTTTTTTTGCTGATTCATACAGACCTGTCCACCTTGTCTCACTTAACTGTCACTGGAAATGTTCAGCTTTATGTGAGTATAAACAGCTATAGGGTTGCTAAATGCTAAAAGAGTTGGAGACAATTTTGTTTGGCAGAATAAATACAAAATGTTTGAATCAACAATCTGACAGCACTCACTCTTTTTGCCCTGCTTAGCATCTCATGTATTACTCCTGTGTTTAAAAAAAAAAGAAAGAGGAAGAGCGTCGTGACATGGGTAGATATAATATTGGCTGGAGGGGCCCCCAATTAATTTTTGCCTAGGGCCCCAACAGACTCCAGAATCGCCGCCCGTAGAACCCATACAGGGTGAGACTCCTTCTTGATATGGTTCTGCTCATCCTGTCAGGGTTACACACTTCTAACATCCCTCTCACTAAGAATTAGCCCAGATAGTTTTCCAAAAATGTGAAAATGAACCAAACGGACATTTTCAAAAGGAAAGAAAAAAGACCTTAAAACAGATACGTAAGGTTTCCTTAAAACAGACATTATTCTTCATGAATGCAACACAAAATGCAGGTGCTGGGGTGACAAAGAAGAGGTATTTGGTTTCCTTTATTTACTGCTCTCTTCTTTAAGAGTGACTTGTTCTTGACTTGTTTTGCCCACACTCCACAATCGAGACAAGTACAGGAAAAAATGGGGGGACAGAGAGGGGGGATTATATGCAACAAAGCTATCTGTCCAGGTTCCAATGACATCCCACCTTCATCTAAAAAAATCTCAGCCATCCAGGCAATGATGGATGTGCTGTAGATGTCTTCCCTGCAGGAAATGACTGCCAAGGGAATCCCCCATCCCCACCCTTCTCCTCCTCTCTCACTCTGTCAGAGAGGACCACCTTGCCCATTTCTTTAGCACAGGGATGAGCACAACGTTCAGCCTTGATTTGAACAATACCGAGGGGATTACCGTGTGGCTGAGAGCAGCCTGAATCAGCTCGATCCCCATGTGAGAAAGCTTGGCTGGACTCACTAAACGCTAAAGTGCTGTCATGCACGTTTCTCAGTCTGAGGCCCGGTTTTATTATTTATCAATATTTAATGATATAAATGCTCTCTAAAGACTACACTGTCACTCTCCAGAGGCTTAGCTGGATGTGCAGGCATTTGAGGTTTTAAGGCAGAGCAAGAACATGAGTCGTCATTGATTTTTATATCAAATTTAAAAATAACACACTGTTTTGTTTCAGGTTGACTGGCCAGTTTCTTCGCTATAAGTAGATAGAAAAAACAGTAATTTAAAGATACATGCCAAGAATGTTATGTTTAAAAGTGCACATGTACATGAATGATGGTTTGATCTTCAAACATTTTGTGCTGCCTAATATCCATCTGCTAACAATGATGTGTTACAGTCTTAATGTTGGCAAAGAATTGCTTCAATACAGCTTCAGCTTGTATCCACTGGAAGGAGAATAAACACAGATAAACACATCCATCACGCCTGAGGTAGATGCTCCATCTTCGCTTCAATGCTGTCTCAGTAAAGCGAACAAATAATGCACATTGAATGCAACGTGTCACCATGCCCTTCACCTCTTCCTGGATCATTCAGCGCAGTCAAACTTGTTGCCCGTGGCCACATCACTCAAGGTGATCTGAAGTGACTCCTCTCCATCTCCAACTCCAACTGTGACTGCAGACTTTTTGGAAGCTGAAGGCTTCTCCAACCCTCCAGGAATGCTCAAACCCTAGTTTGTTATTGCTTCCTCAGTGCTGGTTGAGCTTGAAGACTGATCAGTATAAGAAATAAAAAAAAAAAGTTATCACGATAAGGTCATAGAGGTTACCATCAGTCAGTTAGACCGCTATTTCCCCCCCTTCACTTAGAATGAAACCTTTTAAGAATACGTTTCATATGAAAGTTAAAATTGTATTTTTTGGAGTTGCCCCAGTAGATTGCTTAACCGGGCAATCTACTCACAGAGGATCTATGGACTACTTCTGCCTCATCCAGTATTTTTGTGTTGTATATTAGCTAAATGTTACAAGTTAAACATACTCATTCAGGCAGTTGTAAACAAACAACTTTCATGTTCTGAAGTGTAATGCTGCTTGCACACTTGTACACCACTCTTGGAAACTCCCAGAAATGTTCAGGGTGAAACATCAGAATTGGGGAGCAGATGGCCAAGCAGCTAGGTAGCATCCCATGTACATAGCAAAGCGGGCACCGTGGGTTTGGGTCGGACCTGTGGCTCCTTTCATGCATGACGTTGCCCACCCCCCTCTCTCACCCATTACGACTCTGTCCACTGTCCTGTTTAAATTAAAGGAAAAGAAAGGTTTAAAAAAAAACAGCAAATTGTTTCTCTGACCATAACAGGATTTTTTCCTGCAAGCTCACGAGTACATTTTCAGCATGAATTCAGGGTGAGTTGATGTGATAATGCAACACAAAAAATTGAGGTAAATTCACCATGAGCAAGTAGTGACATTTATATCCTGCAACTGGTGCACAAAATGACACCAATGTGTCAAACTACACATAGCATTGATATCAAGGTAAAAATTGTAATTTGCGTCGGAATCTTTTGCTTCATCAACAACTAGTGTGCCAGTCTTTTTGCCTCTTGAGATCCCTCCCTCCTGTCCAACAGGGATAGTCTCCTATTGTGAGGTGTATGTGTAGACAAGCAAAACAGGAACATGTCAAGGGCACTCTGCTTAAACATTTCCATAAATTTCAGGAGTGCATACGTGAAAATGGCTTAAAATGTATTTGTCAGTGGAGTTAGGTGGCATAAAGAAAGCAATATAACTGAAGCAATCATTTCCATTATAATGCCAGACATTTTGAATATGAAAATTTGCTCTTTGAATTGGACTCACTTGGACCCAATGCATTTGAGCCCAAGGTAAATGTTACTGCCATTACAGCTCATCTCACAGCTGCTGTCTGGAGAGATGTCCTGGAGCAATTCTGAAACCCATTAGTACCCATTAGATTTTTGGAGCCTAATTCAGATTCATGTTGTAATGGTGCCCATGGTTTAAAAGCATTGGACTTCTCTTTTTATTAGATGCTGAGAAATCAAATATGTGCCGGAGTTTTTCAATAGGACAAAATCTACATTGGGTTCAATGCTTTCAAAAGTATTCATAAAAACACTCATTGCATTCATATACAGAGGTGATGCCAGACAAGTTTTTGAACTAACAAACTTAATTAAAGTGAATATTCATACATTCAGAACAGGTACTTAAAAGCAGGTTCATAGATTGAATGCTTATTGCAGATACTAAAGCAAAGTGAGAAGGGAATGATTTTGGGCCAATTGTCAGTGATGAAATGTCCTATGAACTTATTTTTACTGCTTTGTTCCTTTTTTTGAAAAGACTTTGATTTGATCTCCATAACATTAATACTATCTTTGTCACAAAAAAGTTGAATCTGAGATCATATTATCTGGTAGAGGACACGTATTGGTTTTATATCCATTTCTTTTTTCTTGATCAAAAGGTGATCTGAGGTCTTTTTGGCGATAACTTTTTGTCTTTCCCATCCCCTGCATGTTTCTCTGTGAGGTGAGTCTTCTCATGGCGACTGATCTCAGACACAGGGACCTGTAGCGAGTTGCCTCTTTTTTTTTTTTATTACAAAGGACAACACAGCAGTTGCTTTGTATCATAGCTGGGCCCATGGGTGGAACGCATTTGATGTTAGTATAGGTCAGTGTGTCAGAGCAGATATGTTAGTGCCAAGGTAAACCCACAGAGAACAGAGCAACAATGATTTTCTGTCTTAACTGTGAGTTTGTTTATTTGCTCTTTAACCTTGTGATTTATAAGCGCTTTAAAAAAAAATATATGGTGGAGGATGTGAGCACAAAGGCGGAACACTTGAGAGGAAAAATGCACAGCAATAGTGAGAACAAGCAACCCCGGCTATAATTCATTTTTGAAAGCTACCATGAGCCTTTAAAAATCTGATTCAAGATGCTCTGTAGTTCAGCACCACACAGTACTGGCTGCAATATATTGACATCTGCACAGGACTTGTATTCAATGATGGGAAATAAGTCACTCTTATTTAATGCAATAGATAGACATAAATCAATCATTTTTTGTAAAGCGCCAATTCATAACAAGTGTTATCTCGAGACACTTTACAAAGGAGCATATGGGATAATATGCAGGCATGATTTCAGGTCGCAGCAGACCGTGCATGAATGAGGACGGCGGTGGTTGTGGGAACGACACAGTCCGATTGCAGGAATCAAAAGTAGAGCAATGTGACTAGTCCCTCATTTAAGAAGAATATATATTTTGTTGCAGTGATTTTGACAATTTAGATAGACATGTTTAAGCTCAATGTGTGTCTATTTTATATTATGCACATTATGTATAGTAAAGCATTCACTTGTCCTCAAGGTAAAAAAAAAACAAAAGTGCTTTAACGTAGCTCGCTGCCACTCTCATCATCTACCATCAGGTGAGGGAGAACATCACAAGTGCAGCCAATAGCTTCTGACGAGCAAGAAAGCCTGTGACCTTGTTTCGGAATCTAATCGTAACAAGCTATAGGTAAAGTTGTAATATTAGAACCCTAGGGCTTAGAGCAATAGTCTTCTTTACTCATACAGCATTGCTGGTATGCTTACTTGTTGTCCAGGTCTGTCATTTCTGAAATAAAAAGCTGAAAAGTTCTGTGTAGGGGTCACTCTTTCCTCACTAGCAAGCCCTTGTTCTTTTAACAGAATAGGACAATGCCTGTGAAGCTTCTTTAACATTTTTGACCATACACTACGATGTTCACTTTTGAAATTAAACTCTTTGAAAGGTCAGCGCTTTGTCTTTGATGTGGTACTAAAACACACAGCGTCTTCGACTTTAGCTCCCATGTTTCCTCTTCAAGGCGGCACTCAGGAGAGTTGTGTTCAAAGTTAGGGCAAAGTTATAGAGACTTTGGTGATCTGAAAAAGCCTGGTTCACTCAAACAGACATGAAGCAACAAGGCAGAGAACAAGGGGGGGAGGGGTTGCTGTGCTCTGTGTATTCTTGTCTGGTTTCAGTATTATTCATGCAAAATGAAATAGCTAAAAAGAGACTGTGTTGTGTCAGTCTTATCTCAAAGTATTAGTCCTGAATAATACTCTCTCCATATATAATAAAGTACCACTATACAAATAGGCTGCAATGGCTTCTAGGGTTGTGTATGAGAACATGGTGCTTTGGCGCTCTAGTAGCATAGTGGTTGGTGTACGTGCCCGGGGTCAAATTCAACCTGTGGCTCCAGTACTTTCAGTGCCTGCTTCCTCCTTCTCTTCTCTGGTGTTCAGTCCTACTGATGTCCTGCTAATTGTTAGCTCCCTGCTCGCTTTCTGGCATCGGCAAAAGAGTCTGACCATGTACTTGGGCTGCCATTGGTTTTGCTGGAGGTGCTGGTGATGCGCTTGGTTTCATGTTTTTTTGAGTGATTCATAAAGAAATCTGAAATCTGCTTTTGAAAGAACGCAACAACTTCCAGTCAATGCTTTACCCTTAGTCAGCTTTATTACAAACAAGCAAATACTAAAATTACAAATGGAGCCAAACCTGTTATAGATTAATTCATTCACTGGTTTTGGGCCCGGCTTTATTCGCCTTAAAGGGGCACTATGTAGATTTGGTAGTGAAATTTGAAAGTTGGAGAATTGAAACAATTCCATTCTATATTTTCTGAACTAAATACACAAACTATTCAAAGAAAAGAATGCGGGGTCCCTGGGACACTGGAGCTAAAAAGCTACCAGGAGAGTTATGGTGTCACTGTTTTGGGCGCCCCACCATAACTTCTTTCATAGCATCTTATCTTCTACATTTCTCCAACTTTCACATTTCTCTACCAAATCTACATAGTGCACCATTAAGCTACAAGCTTCTGCCAGGTTCATGTTTGGGTATTTTTTAAATGTTTCATCTCTCTTTCCCTCTCACTGTACCAGTCTTGTACATCAGTTCATGTTGTGAAAAAATGTTCCACCAAGAAAACCAAAAACATGGGCCTTTTAAGAAAGGGCAAAGACTGCTTGTGAGCATAGACCTGTCTATCAAAAAGAGATCGAGAAAGAAGTATTTTTTCCTAGAAGGGAATAAAAAAAGTTGCGGCCAAGTATGCTACATCACTGTTACACCTTTATAGTGAGAGAACTGCTATTAAACTGTGATTTGATTGAATTTGTCAGGTAGATAGATGCATGATAGCAAACTATTTAACAATACATGACATCATTGAAACTACGTCCAAGTTTTACCCATTGGTCTCAGAAGAAGCCTTCTGAAGCCGTGTGATCCCAGACACAACATGCACGAGGTGGAGTTAAGGCGGGACTTAAGCCTCATGGCAAACAGCTGCAACATCCATACCCCAGGTTGTTTAAGTGTATGCAAAACTGTCCGCTTAACATGGTAAAAAACAGATGTAAAAATAATCCCACCCCCTTCAATTTTACCCTTAAATAATCAAACTATTCAGACCATTTTTTGTAATACAAGGCCTATTAAACATGTTTAGTTCTGCTGATAAAAAAAATTGCATTTTACATGGGTGTTAATGGAGCTTTTGGGGTTTTGAAGCCAGCCTCATGTGGACACATTAACAACTGCAGCTTGTAACACGTCCATATTGGCTTCATTTTTCAACTCCAAAGGTTGCCAATATTTTGATTTTGAGTCTTAAAAATACACTGACTTTTTGAAATGTCTGTTGAAAAGGTTGAAAAGTTGGCATTTAGCATACAAGGTCAATTTAGGTACTCTATCTATCTTTCTTTCCATCCATCCATCCATCCATTGTGTCATGCTTTCCATTGTCATATGCACAATGCAATCTTTTAAATGACTAAACTATCTTTTATTGGCTATAGTGGATGTAAACACACTTTGGGATGTTTAGGTGCTCTACAATGTTCAGTCTATCACTTTTGTTAATTCATGTATCCCTGAGCTAACATACGTATATGTCAGCAGGTTTTCCTCTTTACAGACACTAGTGCATTTATCACTTTTGTAAGGGATTTGTTGGACTCCACAAGTCTGGATAAAAGCTGTTGTCATAACAATACAGGTTACCGTACACCCTTTTTCACCAATGCAAATGTATTTATATCACCCTAAGACAGCCGGTTCACATCAGGACAGGTGTTGGGCCTACTGCAGCCTAACTGTTAGTCAGTTGATCCCACAACACCTCCCAGCCTCCACTCCCTTATTTCACAGTCTAGCCTCCTCTCTAATCCCACAAAAAGTTGAGAAAGCATATTAATGGGCAGAGAGGGAGAGTTGCCACTGTTGCTAATTGGATTGGAGCTGGCGGGCATTGGCTCTGCAGTACAATGGGAGCAAATGAGAGTGAACAGGCGGATTCTCTTTGGCTGAGGTTACAGTTATTATTAGGCACAGACTGAGAGGTAATTCACTCAGATCCAATGGATTTTTGCATTTATTCTTTAAATCTATAGACTACCGTGCGAGGGTGGGTCAGCGGTGTACTCTGTAGCCCCGCAGCAAGGAGGTTCTAGGATTGAAGTCAGGCCTGCTGGGTTTTTCTTCTGCGTTACCAGAATTTATTTTGATTTTATATTCATGATGAAGGCTAATTGGACCACCCTCAAGTTTTAGTCCATACATGCCAAGACTTCAAACAATACCTTGACACCCTTTTTTTTGCTTGATCATTTGTGTTCCTGAAAGAGAAAATGTTTCCAAACGGCTTCTATAGAACACATTCTCACTGCAGTCTGAAACATTTCCTTGTCTCGTTAGTTATTTCTATGATACTTGTGACGACCCTGAAGTTGTCTTGATTGGTGTGTTAAATTAAATAATCTATGTTTCTATGTGGCCTGCAGAGTGAGTGGAGAAGGAGGTCGTTAGGCCATCGACGAGCACCTGGCTCACTGGCTCCAATGCAGCTAAGGAAGGATTTTATTTCCCATGTTGGGAGTGTTAAAAAGAATAAAGCACTTAAAACGGTGAAGTTTGTTTGCTCCTTCTGCTTGTTACAAACAGGAGCTAATTTGTAACATATTTAAAAAGAGCAGGTCTGATACAACTACTATGATGGATTCATATTCATTAAAGATGATGGGAAGATTAGGGATATGGATCAAAACTCGGTTTCATAAAGACCTTAGTCTACATCCTTCAAAACCCGGAAATCGATCAAGTTTGAGTTTAACGATACTGCTATCGAGTCTCATGGGTCCCCCAACGTTAGGTTATACCTCAATGCGGGTCTTTTAGATAAAATCACTGGTGCACAAACACACAAAGCTGCTTCTTCAAAGTCTTTAAATAAAATTGAATTGTGAGGCCAAAAGCGCACCCGCATTGTCAATCAAATTAAAACAAAAAGCAGCTCCTTTGATCTATCAAGTATTTATACTGCTACTACTGCTACTGAGGGACAGTCATCATCCTTCTCCACACAAAGCTGCAATCATAAACCCACCCAAATTTTTTCAACATGTCCTGTTAGTTATTAAAGTAATCCAGTGTTAACATTGGCAGGAGAAAAGCTAGTTAGCTAAATAAACGAGGTGACATTATGAGGTGTTTAAGGTCGGATTTATAAAATGTCAGTAAAAGGTTAATAAAACATCATCACGATGTGTTCAAATGTAACATCAACAAAATGGAAATTCGTGTTTTGGCTAGAAACTTGATTGAATGTAGTGTTTTTGTAGGAGAAATGTTTTTGTTCTTCAAGCAATGCATAATAGATATACCAGTTGTGTTTAAAACATGATGTTGTCTGGTCTTTACGCCAAATAATATAAGGTATTGATAGTGGTATCGGTAAAGACCAGGATCGTTAAGCAGTCGTTATAACGGTATCCATATCAACAAAAATGTACAATCCCTATCACTATTGACTGTTTTTTTTATGTTGTAATGCATTTTTTCTAAAGAAACAATGTACAGTTTTAAACATTGTCTTCACAACCACCCTTTAGTCAAAATTAAGAAGAGTCTTGTACATGTTGTTGTTGTACAAGTAGACTTGCTCATGTGTACAGACCGTGGCATGTATAAAACATGTGGACTCAGTGACGTCACCCATTGGATACTTAAGGGGTGTTTTGAAGCCCAGTGATGGCGGTTGCCATATTGAAATTGCTGTCAACCCTAACTTCTGGTCAGCCTAGTTTGACGCAAAGATGCAAAATGAGGCAGGCCTTCAACCTCCTGACAAACAGCTACAATGTGCCTGCTTGAAGTCATGTCAGCTCCTTGTTATGCACAACTCTTCTCCTACATGAAATCAGAATGGATGAGCAAAATTAACCCCCTACATAGGTGGGAATGAGGACATGAAGTATTTAGATCAATATAGTATTTCCAATCAGGCTGTTAACATGTGAAAAATGGCATTTTAAAATGGTTATGTATTTGACTTCCAGGTCTTTTGCCCCCAGCCTCAAGTGGACTCTTGAGGAACTGCAGTTATTTGCACTTCTGCATTGTTTTTTTTCAGCATCGGAGGAAGGTGCTTGGTACGGACTTAAATACAAAAATACATAATGTACCAAAGCTTTAAACATGCGGACACTTCACATACTATGACTAAAATCTTAAATTTGATCTTTCTTAAGCCAATGACCACCCAAATGCAGCATCATTATTGCTTCTGAGAGTAGAACAATAATATTGTGGATGTACTTTAAACTTCAGTGTCTCTGTAAATATAATTCCAGGTCAATACCAGACATCTTTACCTTTTGAAGAACACCAGGCTTCTTTAAGCCGAAAACAGTATTGACAGTAGGTGTTACATATTAACATCTGTGGTTCAGTGCCTAATATTTAGACTGCTGTATATAACTATATAGTTTGCTTTTTATAATCATATTTGGCCTGCTGTATATTGACATAACAGTATATTGCTTTACAATATGTTTAAGCCCTGCAATTATGCGGCTCTGCAGAGACGAACAGGTTCAGTGAAGGCTGCATTCTTCCTCCATCAATTCAGATATGCTGTGAATTTTTTTTTCTTCTCCAGTCATTTTCTCAGAATGTGCAATGCTACAATATGACTGTAACCCGGTTCAGGAAATTGTGTTAATTCCTCTGCGGCCAAATAGCAGCTGCATCCTTATAAGATCAAATAATGTAGAATTCCATCACGAAAGAAATAAACAGACCATAACTTAAATAATTTTTGAACCAAAACCTACTGTATAAAGTCATTATGTAAAACACTAAAATTAATCCTGACTTCTCTTTATGACCTACAATAGGAAAAAAATAACACCTCAAGGAATAAAATGTATTACAATTATATAGTTGTGTTTAAGGGTTGGGGTTAATCAGTGTATAATGAAGTGATATTGAGCATCCCAATTTCTCATTGGGAAGGTTCAGACAAGCCACTTACAGATGGGATCCTGCTATACTGATACTAAGGGTGTAATATTGGTGAGTGTTAGGTTTAATATTGTTGCAGAAGTGCAAGTGACACGGCATGTGTGCACACAACGGTAGCTTCACATACACACACACATTTAGACATCCAGATGCTCTGTCCTGCCGGCTCGGGCGTTACCACCTATGCTGTTGAAAACTGAAGCCAATGCAGAAGTGCAATATCCTGCAGTTCGTCAAGTGTCCACTTGAGGCTGCTGCAGAAGCAGTGAAAGTCACATATACACCCCATTCAAAAAAGCCTGGTTCAAAAGACCACGTAGGTCTAATTAGCTCATGTCTCAATCAGTACACACACTGTACACAGGGGCCAATTTTTTAATAACTCATCAGTTTCTATTTTTATAAGGGATAAGCTTTAGCCAATTAGGCGTGTAGTTGACCTGATTGACAGGAGGGTGCGATATTAACAGTTAGTCAAGAGGCTTAAAATCTGCCACGGCTCCAGCTTTCTGTGAGGTTGACTCAAAGTTAGGTAAAGACAGAATTACCAGCATGGTGACTCCCACCATGGGACTCCAAAGCTCCCTTGCATTAACATATGTGTGACGTCGATCAGGCTTTTTCCATTATTATTTACAATCTTTGAAGAAAACACTACCAATGCATTAACAGCAAAAGGATATGACACGGGGGTTGCAAAAATGGACAAAAACAAAATGTTTCAAAAAGTGGCTTTTTTAGCAACAGTTGGCCAACAATTTGTATGCAAGTGAATGTAAGATTGGCAAACATGGAATGGCTGTGACATTCATGCCAGTTCTGATGGTTATTAGTTGAAGTAGTGTGCAGAGTGGATCATTTGTCATCTGGGCAATAAAAAGGAAAGAACCCGTCAGAGGCACATGAAAGTACTCAGTGAATTTCATGGGAATTTGTTAGATTTTCACATGAAAGTTCTGTACAAAATGGAAACTTGCCTGAAGGTGGCACCAGTCGAACCAAACCCATTAGAATTCCTGCTGTTCTCTTTTCATCCCTACTTGTCAGTCACTGTAGTGCTTTAGAAACTCAGATCGTTACCTCCTTTTGTATTACCCCTCTGGTCTTATCGGCCTTCAGGCTACCGGGAATGTTTGCCAAATAAGATGTCTCGGGATCCAGCTCATGAGAGGTTATTATGAAAATACATTACAAGACATCATTTCTATCGAGCCAAGGGGTCCATTAATTTGAGCTTAAAAGTGAATGCATTCGCACCGTCGCCACAACAGCTCCTCTCTGTCTGACGCCACTCGCAGCCATTTGTAATTGCTTTGTGCCGTGAGTGGAATGGACACATGCTTATGATTGAATGCACAGTGGGCATTGATCGGAGTGGGAGATATCTGCAGTTTCTTCAATGCAGAAATAATACTTGAGAGATGCCAGCTGGGATAATTCCCAAAACTAAATGGTCAACAATTTAGATTACAGCTTTCACAATTGACTTCATGGTGTAAAACTGTCAAACAACTGGAGGCTACAAGCTGCTTGGTTTTCCTGCGGGGAAGATTTAGCACAGTGCCAAATATTTGGTTTCTAACCTCTGTTTAAACCTGCATTGATATTCAGAGTAGATAATTCGAGCTTGAAAATGTGCCCTCTTAATTATGGCAGAGTTAATCCACAATGAGTTACTTTCTATTTTGAGTTTTGGCTGCTGAAAGGATTGTGTTAAGGCATTCTGTAGTTCCCTGTATCCTGTATAGGAACCAATATAGCTCTTGGCTCAACATTTAATGCACTTGAATCCAACTTGAAAATAAAAAAAAGGCTTACTGATTGCAGAATGTAACAGGCCAAATGTCATTGTGACGATGTCATGCTTATAATTCTGTTACAGAACATTCTACACACACATCCTATGGACATGCACTAAAATGGAGATATGTCAGAGTGAGGGCTCCTGAGCTGGGGGTGGAGGGGGGGGGGGGGGGGGGGGGGGTTCTTCTCTTATGCTTTATCAGAGCTGTAGGATTGTCTTCTGTTGCTTAGGAGCAGGGACAAATGTAGTTGTTTCTTTGTACTGGATGGTAGAAAAGGTGCCAACAGGAACAGATTTTTTAAAGGTTGATCAATTTTAAACATTGCAGGAAGTATTGGAAGAGTCAGGGCTCTGTGAGCTGTGAAATGAAGAACTGCAAGGGACAGACAGCGGGGGGCGTGAGTCTTGCTTTCAGTGGACAGGCACAGAGAAGCTGATGTGCGGGGTAGCAGGACACTGCTCTGGATGTTAGACGAAGACATTTGACAAAGCCTCAGTTTTCTGGGCAAAAACTGGTTAACTGGTCTTGGGGGGAATGGACACAGCATATACTGGAGTGCTGTTGCACAACTCTGCTAAGGCTCATCAAAACAGAGCCCTCTGTTTCTCAAGATCCATCCCATGACAAGCTGTCATCTTCAACGGAGGATGTGCAGCCAGAAACGACACACAGTAGCATGAAAGAGCAAAGAGCGGAGGGAGAGAGAGGGGTGGTGGAGAGGCAAAGAGATCAGATCGATAGATGCTGTATGAGAAGATCAGAAGATAAACATATAAATTACAGGCAGTGGAGCAAAAGGCGATGCAGTGAGAAGTTGCTTTAGACTCACGAAGGGAGACTGAGCATGAGCAGAGGGACATCCTTGTATATTTTTTTATTTGTTTGAAATTAAATAGGTCATCTCAGAACCCTGCCCACTTTACACATATTGTCAAAAGAGTTTCAGAAAATGAAATGACAAAATCTCAAAAACGCTTAAGAACTCATCTGTCATACTTTTAAGAGATTTGATATTATGTAGACAAGATAGATCCTAAATATCATCAAGTTTTTTTGTACATTTGAGTTTCCAGGGGGCTTTAAGATGCCCATTTTGACAGCAGAAATGAACTTGTTTACAGCCTGGTTCAAAAGATGGGATACGGTCTGAATTGCTCATGTCTGTATGATTGATGCTGTACAGGAGTGTTTTTTGTATAATTCCTCTTTTTTTGTTTATATTAATGCTTAGAGTTATGCATAATTAGGGATGTGGCTTATCTGACTGACCGATGGGCCAAATGCAGCTGCCAGGAAGTTAAAGGCCCATCCTTAGCTCCACCTCTTTTCCTGTACAGTTAACCAAAAGTTACTTTGAGTCAGCAATTTTAAAAACCGGGCTTGTCATCATTTGGAGTCAAATTTCCTCCTCAGATACCAATGGGTGATGTCGCTAACCCGCAATTCACATATACTCCAGGCGCGCCGCAGTCCGTGAGCGCCATGGAGTCTAAAAGTCAAAGGGGATTTTGAATGGGTTTGTGGTTAGACGCCTGAAATAAGGTCTGTGGTTAACACAAGCTATAGAGATGTTGGCGTTTTGTTAGACCACATTAACTACGTTAGGTAATACCCCCACTTGTGAATTTTGAAGTTTTTACCCTTCTTTAAAAAGGCGGTTGCTAACAAGTGGCTAAATGTGACTACAGTGGTTGTTGGGGACATTAAACGTCATCACGCCGGACACAGAGGCCGGGAACTCTCTCACTAGTCGGAGATGTCTCATGTAAATTTAATCTTTAGGTTAAGGTGAATATTATGTTAGTAAACAATTTATTAAGATACGCAGATTAGTTTATCGAAGATCATCTGAAGCATAGCGGTAGTGACGTCACAATCATCCGACCGTGGTGTAGTTCGCTTGTAGCATAACGTTAGCTTTTTACTTCTGTCGGCCGCGTTAACACTTCAAACGTCATAAAAATGGTGTTCATCTGTGAAGATTATCATGCTGAACAAAATGCCTTCACTTCAGAAACGTGCGTTTGCCACAGAGCTTATTTTCTGCAATGATTCAAAATCCAATGCAAAAATCCCATAGGCGAATTCTCGTTAGACCCCATGGCGATGCTACTTCCGGATTGGCCTACAAAAATATGTTATATTTGTTCTCTATAAGAAAGGGTTGCATGGATGATTGATAGATTCTTGATAGATCAAGAACAAGTTCACAAAAGTAGATCTCGCCATAAGTCAAAAAGACCAGGTTCCACCCACCCAGCAATGATGTCATTGCTGACATCTCCGTCTCTCTCCAGGGGGAAAGTCGGGCTATTTGCATGAACATGTTACATGAACCAAAAAAAAGATTTATTAAATGTTGCACAGTTTATGAAAACAGAATTATCTTCACAACATTAGGGCTTAAAATTGGTAAAAAAAAAATGAAAATAAGATAATTCCAATAATTTGAAGCTCACTTGAAATGTAGAAAATCAAGTACAAAAGTATACATGGATTTCATTTCAAACATCATATAATGAAACAATGGAGTCTAATTTAAAAATTATCCTTTTTTTTGAGTGGGATCCTTATATCCAGCTGAGATATGATTATGGTTTCTCAGCTTCATTGGTTTATGCTTTTGTGCAGAGACCAGTAATGAGAAAAATTGCAAGCGAGAGAAGAGAGGGTGTGTGTGCTTAAGAATATAGTATGCAGTAGAGTCCTATTAATCACTGTGGATTATGTGAACATGAATAATACTCTGTTGTCTCCCTGCTTGGCAGCAATCAAATGCCGGGAGTTTCCTTGCCACCTGCAATACTACAGCTGAATGGTAAGCCCGCTGCCACCATCAATAACACAATAGTTTAGCCTCAGATAAAAATGATAAATACACTGGCATTCCTTTAGACCCTGATTCAGCCGACCATTTATTTTAATATTTCAGCAACTACCAAGCACAATCGTTAATCACTGTTAGACTGCAGATAGACAGGGAGGAATCACAGAGAGTGGAGGAGCCGAGATGGGCTGACGGACGAGGGAGGTGGAGGAGGAGGACGGAGGAGGAGGAATGGGTTCGGGGAATGCCACTTCTCATTGGGGAAGCTGTTGCTCATCTGTCGCGGGCTCGTTGGGGCATGGCTAAAGGCTCCCGTTCAGTCAAACTGCTCTCCTGTACGCATGACATTTCAATTACACAGCGAGCTCTCATAGCTTTCTCCACAGCCAGATAAGCCAAGACACAAAATGCCACACACAACATGGACACACGGACACACACACACACACACACAGAAGAACATGGCCTGCAGGGCTTGTTTGAATAGACGTCATTCTAGCTTGTGACAGGTGAATGTGATGTGCAGAAACATTACTGGAAGCCTGTCTAAAAGAGATATTTGAATAATGATTCCATTTATTTGAATCACTTATGTGCTGCATATAGTGCAACATGATAAGACAGCCAAAGTAATAATAGGGATGAAAAATGAAAAAGTCAGTCACAAAAAGATGGAATTTCTGCACAATGAGGCTTTGGAAAAGACAGCAGGGGGGCAGATTATATTAGTAGGTTTAAGCTCAGTAACAATACGAGTAAGAGTGACTGGGAAGGAGCCAGTTTGGCAATTTCAGAAATCGGTGTTATGTAAGAAATAATCTGGGAAGGGATGGAAAAATAATGAATGTGAAAAATAAAAGGTTCTCTTTGAAAATCCAGGGTGGCTAGTGGTAGACAAAGTAAGGCCTGGTAACTTACATTTCCAGAACAGGCCTGTTCATGATCATAGTTTCATTGAATATTTTGAGGAAGTGCACTTTTTGACTAGTCCTGTGTGTGAAGGGTTAATGTAACTAGAACCCTTTTCACACATACAGAAATCTCCTGAAAAACTCCCGAAATTTGGCTACCCGGAGGTGCTTTAGGCTATGTGTGAACGCAAACAGCCGCATTTTTCGTGCAGTCTTTACGCAGAGTTTCTCCGGCCAGACCCCTAGTATTTTTTTCCGCAGAAAATCCGAGGGAGCTGATGTGAGAACGCGGCAGCATATACTCCGGAGATTTCAACTCGAGCCAATAGAAAGAGAATGACGTTTATATACAGTGACTGCATTAAATGCCTGCACGCACCCACTACAATCTCCGTGCACGTAATTAAACGGCTGCATTATGTTTTCTGTTCGTCAGTATGTGAACAGTATGTCATTCCATTGGATTACACATAGCATTGATATAAAGGCGAATATTCTCATTATAACGTTGTATAGCGGACTCTGTTGCTTCGACCGCTACTTCTGCGTTGTTTATTTACGTCACGTCTTACCTCAGGAAATCCCCCGATCCCCCCTTCCCTCCCCTCTGACAGGCAAAGTTTCCCGCTGTGAGGAGCATGTGAACGGCTTGGTTGAGAGAATCTCCGGAGCAAGTCCTCCTGTAATTATCTAGATATTATCCGGAGTGCATATGTGAAAACGGCATAAGAGTGTAGAACAGTGTCAACAGTAACTGTGAAAGGGCTTCTCATCGGTTAGCTTCAAGACTGCATAAAAAGGTGGACGACATAACAGCTGCCCAGCCAAAAAATGTTGCACGCCCCCTGGTGACTGGCTGCAGTCAACATCATAAAGCCTGCCTCCTCCATGTGGACAAATATCACATAGCTCAAACTAAGACATCAAAATACATGTTAGATGTTCTTAGAAGTTTTGTTTAAATCTGATTATTTGATAGTAACAAAAGTTTGTTCAACCTTAGAAATAATGTAAGTACTCAAGAACAAAATACACCATTGTTGTAGACCGTTTTTAATTAATTTAGATAATTGGATTTAAACATTGTAATGAAATTCACCTTTTCAAACAGTCCCCTGTGGTCTAATGTTTCATACATTTGTACTGTGCTTTGGTCAAAAACATGAATCAAGCACCAGAGGAGGTTTATGACCCTGTAGAAACCAGCTCTCTCAGAACACTCCGTTTTGGTGTGTGTGTGTCTCTTTAAATGCAATGAGCCCCCTTTGAGTTCTCCCAGTAGACATCACTCCTTCACTAGCGAGAATAAAAAAGGCGGACTTGCGCAAAACCAGGGGAGGGTATTTTTTTACCAGAATCCCACCGTGATGTCACAAGGAGAGCACATTTCAAACGGAGCATTTTTCTCTGTGTTGTAAGATTTATGCAGACCACAAACAAAGAACTGGATGGGTTTATTTCACATTTTGTTGGTCTGTAGACACTTAGGTTACCCAAATTATATTCAAGAACACTGTAAGAGTGGATTTTTCACAATTTGTCCCCTTTAACTAAAATAATGAGTTTTTTGCTGTTGACTAAATTTAACCAAACTGACATGAATCCCAATTTAAACTGTAAATGCTACAGGTACATGCATAAGTTTTACATGCAGCTAGTATGTCTGTATGCAGTTCGGAAAGCATCATGTCCAATCATCTGTATGTGTTAGTAAGATGGGATCTAGGCTATTTAAATAGATGCAGGGGATTGTGTAACTGAAAAATTACCACCACCAAAGCTTTCTTAACTACTGCCGACCTTCAATCCAATCCATCACAGTCATGACAATGTAGTAAAAAACTTTTTTTTTAAAAGTAAAACACAAGAGCTATAAAATATCTGAGGTTAAAGTAGAATGCTTTGGATTAAGTAATTGAGTGGACTGTAAAGAGTATTTTTTCTCTCTCTGTTTACACTGTTGTCAGTGTTCAGTTTAATTTTTTGCAGTTTTTAGACCAGCTGGTCCCAGGTGAAATAAAATTATCCCATTTTCTGGAGCTCTACCTGAAAAATATAAAAAAAACAAAGCCTCACCTGCATGCAAAGACTAGATTTATTTCCAGACATCAATAGATGTTACATCATATTGCGTTCCATACTTCCATGTTTTCCTGGCTTGCAGTGCGCACACAGCACTCTCTGAACGTCAGAACAAGACATTCATTCAGTCATTTTTGGTCCAGCTTTGTACAGTCATAGCAAGTGCACCATCAGCCAGTTTGTCTGCCTCATGTCTTTTTTTATCTCATATCATGGTTGTCAGGACGATTTACCCTGGAGACAAAAATTGAATGTTTCCTGTGACATCGTTGCAGGAAAAAAAAAAAGAGTCAATGTCACACTCTGTGCTCTATAAACTAGCAGTGGATTTTTTTCTTTAGATCTGTAGACGTCTGCCACAGTTATCAGCTGTATAAAGGCATACACTACTTCTACTTGTAAACAAAACCATTTTCTTCTCTGAATGAGACATTCCCTGTATTGTGCTCCCATGGTGTTACATATTTGACAGAGTTTTTCCTCAATAGATCAAAGGTAGATGATGGCCTCCAGTTTGATGGCTGTGGTGTAAAGCATTGTTTTCAATGCAAGGACAAAAAAAAGGATTCATCACAGTGGCATAAGATTTCATAAAAAACGAATCAATTTAACCAATGCAATGTTTGCCCATGAGAACGAACTCATCTCTGCAGCCTATCTACAAGCTTATTCATATAATGAATACTAACAAGAAAAGTGACTTTCAAAGAGTACAGACAAAAGGTTGACTCTAAGGTTACAATCAGATGCGGCTAAAGAAGTGCTGCTGCTATTTGTGGCTGAAAATGGCAATAGAACCTTCATTATTCATCACATCTTGCTTACACAAAATCATCAAATCCTGAGTGCAATGATTCTTTTTTTTTAAATAAGTCAGAAAATTGTGCAACTTTCCTTTTATCAAATCATCGTCTACAACCCTCTTCCCGCACACTTTCCCTCCTATGGCGTGCTGGTTGGAGGTTCTCCCACATCCAGTGCCGTCTAAAACCTCCTTGTGTGTTGGCAAGTCTGTACGTATGCTGACTGTTCTTTGTTTTTCATGGAAGACACTGTGTACATGAAAGTTATTTTTCATGCCCTGCACAAACTTTGAAAAAGGTTTAAAAAAAAGTTATATATAAATATATTTAAAGTTTCATTCCATATATTCAAAGTTTCATTCAATATATTCAGACTTCGTTCACCATATTCAAAGTTTCATTCCATATATTCAAAGTTTTATTCAATATATTCAGACTTCATTCCATATATTCAAAGTTTCATTCAATGTATTAATTTCCTAAACGGCTTGCCATAAACGATGGATGTGTTATATATATATATATATTATTTGAGTTCTAGCTTTTTTCAGACCACCTTTTTGACTTGGACTTCACGTTAAAGAAAGAACTGAAATTTAACCCAAACTTTTTTCCTGAAAAGGAAAAAAAATGTGTGCGTGAGTGTCAGAGAGCTGGACAGCGTGTGTGAAGAAAGTATTGCTTTGAGACTCAAATGAGAAAAAGTATGATTGTTTGAGTGGGATTTTTATTGATTTACAAAGTCAGATTTTTCCAATTCCATTCAGCCCTACGTTCCATACTGGCACAGTTTGGATATCAGCCTGTCTGACTATTGAGGGGTCAGTTCACTGTTTTTGTCCAGACTGCTTTTATTCACAACATTTAGAATGGATAACCAAAGAAGTAAGTACTAATATTTTTGGTTACTACATGATTAATCTTGTTACCTTAAATGAGCTTCTAACTTCCCAAAAGTGGCTATTTTTTCTTAATATTTTTCTAAAAGAAAATATCTGTCTATCTAGTGAAATGTCTTTAAATGTGGATCTGGGACGTCAGTAGCATAGTGGTTAATGTGTTATGGTTTGGTCTTTTTCTAGTTTGGTTTTTCAGTGTTTCTTCTTGTTCTAGTGTGTTTTGTTAGAGTCTTGAGTTCTGTGTGTTTTTAGTGTTTCATGATTTAGTTTGTAGTTGTCCTGTGTTTCTTGTATTCCTGTCTGTGTGTTTCTCTGTGTGATTGCCCTGATTGTCCTCACCTGTGTCTTGTTAGTCTCACCTGTGTCTGATTCCCCTGTGTATTTAGTCTCTGTGTTTCTGCCCTTCCGTGTCAGTTCATTGTTGGATATATGTTGTAGGTATCGTATGTGAGTTTACTCGTGACTACTTGTTTTCTTGTGTTTGGATTTCTGAAGTGAGTTTTTTGTTTAATTAAAACATTTTTGGTTCTGCATCTGGGTCCTCCTCTTGGATTTCTCAACTCGTAACATAGTGTGCACACCCCATGTACGGAGGCTATAGTCCACCAAGCGGACAGCCTGGGGTCGAATCCCACCTGTCGCCCCTTTTACTTCATGTCATTCCCCCTCTCTCTCTTTCCCTGATACCAACTCTATCTACTGTCCGGTCTCTAAAATAAAAGGCACAAAAAGCCCCAAAATCAGTCTTTAAAAAATAAATAAATGTGGAACTGATATCTCTCATTGTGCCTTTTGCATGAAGGCTAACATGCAAAAGGTACTATGCCTGATTTTTGTTTTTGTCTTCTTTTAGCTGTAGCACTTCATTTATCCACAGCTGGTGTGATGCACACAGAATTTAACATGAACCCTTCTAAATAAAAATTCCTTGACTTTGAGTTGTTTACTCCCCTCCTCCTTTCAATTCTTCTTCTTCAATCTACTTGACCTTCACGGTCAGCCTCAGTAAGCCTTTACCGGCCTTTAACCAGAGTTCTATTTTTTTCTTTAACCCAGGATCTTCTTTCCCTCTGCCCTTTCTTTCAGTCACTCACATTTTTACTCCAATTTACTTTTCTAGGTTCCTTCGTTTCACCTGCATGGAAGGTTGCATACCAACACTTACTCCATCTCACAGCTGTCAACATTTATTTATTCTTCTCCATTTTACTGTTTTTAAAGAGCCTCTCCAACATGAAAAGCAAGAGATGCATTTGCAAGCTGTGGGAATACCTTAGTGGATCAGGTGGTAAAAAAGTACGTTAAAGAATAATTTTAACACGAGACCCTCTCATGTTGATGCTCAGCCCAAACAAAGCCTGACAACGACCCACTATCAATCTCTTTCACCCACCTAAGCTGACTACAACTTCCTAGATCAGGTCATAGCTTGTTCGCAGGGTGAGAACTGAGGGTGCATTCATACCTGAGCTGTTTGGCCCATTTGAAATGAACTCTGGTGAACTTTTATTCGATAGTTCGTCTGGTTTGGAGTGGTGTGAATGCTAAAACGCTGGTGCGGACTAAAAAAAATAACTCTGGCCCACTTAAAAACAGGGGTCTTGTTTCGCTTCCAAATTCACCAGCATTCTGTACACACCAGCTGTAGGTGAGAACGCATTCCGGACCAAACAAGGAAAGTGAACCAAAATGCACTGCATTGTGGGTTGAATTTGGCCGTCTTTAAACGACGAGTATAGCTAACGGTAGCATTGCTAACAACACCAGCTTTCAGTCCTGCTTGCAGGTTAACATGCCAGTTTAACCTGTCACAGCATACATATAGGTTATCTCCATTTTATTGATTGAAACATTGACTAACTGTGTGGTGCTACGAGTCTTAGTGCAGGATTAGGCCGGATGGCAGTAGCCGCTGATCGGAGCTACAACCCCAACTAGTGGCAGGTGGCTATAGTACGTTGACAGGATTTGGCACGATTGATAGAGTGCCGTGTGAAGGCAAACCGAACCAAATGAGAAATGCAACAATGTTACATCTACTCACCGGGATCGCCCCCGAGTCCACCGGACCTCATACGTGAAAGCAGCCTAGATAGCAGAGGAATGGGCAGTACTCCAGAGGATGTTATGGACCAAGAGGTGATGGCATTTATGTCTGCAGCGTAAATGCGGCATGGAAAAGGAAGTCTTGGCTGGGAGTCGTTTATCACTATCTGCTGGCTACACTGGAATTACTAGGAAATTCCCATCCATTCCCAGAGGCATACTATTGTGGTCAGGCGATGGGTTAAGAGACCTGTGCATGCTCAGTGACTGAGCTGCTCGCTCACACAGGCCGTTTGAAGTCTTCAACTTGTAAACATGAACACTGATATACTGGACTCAGCAGTCATTCCGATCATGATGTTAGATCATATTGCAACATGTTTGACACAGGGGGATAAGGAACATGTTGAGCTGAAATATGTACACCCTCTCACATTCAGGCGTGTATCTAGAGGGATCTTGTCACAGTGATCAGTATTGTATTCAACATTGTCCTGTGATTCTGAAACGTCCTCTCTCGTGGCATTGATGTTTTCCACAGATCCGGTCAAGACCCTCAAAGGCTCTGAACCCTTTTGTCAACACACTGAAATGGGAACAGAGAATTGTGGGTCCTGGCTCGTGTGCTGTGCAGACACCCTGGGGACGGATTGGCTTCCAGGGTCACAGGAGTGACGAAACTAGACAAAGGCATCCAAATCCCTCTGGATTTTTAACGTGACAAGGAGGCTATTAGACGGTTACATAAAAGCCCAAGAAGAAGAGTTGACAGAACCTTTATCTTGGTGCTGCATTAAGCTTTTTTGAAACCGAGATTTAGCCTTTTTACAGCTACATAATTTGATTGTGTTACCATTTCTATTTAAGCATTTATATGACTGTTCGTGCAAAAAGAAAAAGGCTATCAATCTGCTGTCCTTGAGAATTTCTCATCACAACAAACTTGTCCTTTTTTAACAATGCATCTCTTTTTGGGTTATTGACAAAGCACCTTGAAATGTAGTCATTAAAGATACCAGGATACCATTTATAGGCTGCACTGCCTTCACTATTTAAATTATTAAATTAAGCACAACATTTTTTTTTTTTTTAAATCAGACAGAAATTCAAAAGTTCAGACACTATGAATTATTTTTTCAGCATATGGAAAAAATAAGAAATTGACTTATCTTGGAGGGGGATCTTTAAACCTGTTTATTGCCTTTTTCTTAACATAATTCCTCAATGTTACAGGCCTACACGTCACCCGTTTAAAATTCAGATGGTTACTCTTTTTGAATGGCACCCATCTCTCTGTTACCATAGCAACTAGCTCAGTCATTGTTTGTCAGTTGTCCTTGGAAATCTTTGGGGATTTTGCAAAGTTGTCAAATGTCTCTTGTCTGTCTATAGCTTTGTGATAACTGAACAAATAAATAATAAAAATTCAGGAAACAAGGTTTCATTATTGGTTGAGAAGGAGCCCTTACTAGGTGTAAAGTATATTTTGCAACTGTCTCCAGATATTGTACAACTGTAACTACTGGGGACATGCATGGACTCCCACTATATTAATGTATTTTCCAGTATTGGAAATTATTGTTTATAGATTTCACCATATTTTATGGAAGAATAACTAACATTTCACTAACTAAAATCTGTCACAAAAATAAGGATGAGGGCCAACTTGTAGATAGAACAAAAATTGATTTAATCAAAAGTTAAAAGGCAAATAAAATTGTACAGTTAAAAGGAAACCCACATCATACCACAAGGAAGTACTAACATGGTATAAATCCATGAGTAACATGGAGAGGTTGACAAATGACAGGGAACAGAATGCACAGACACTAAATAGTCTAGGAGTGATTGGACACAGGTGGGACAAACAAGACACAGGTGAAACTAGTGAGGGCAAAAGAGATCAAAGAGGAGGGAAAACAGACAAAGGGAGAAAGTCAGACAAGAAACACTGGGGACATGAAACTACAAAGTAAAACAGGAAACACTAGACAAGACAAGACTCGAGAAATGCACACACTCAGGGAAAAGAGAAACACATGGATACAAATGACACAACAGGAAACACTCAACCAGGAATATGAACATTTAAACACACAGATGGATTAGAGTAGCACAAGGAAACACACAATAAATACATGAATACATGAACAAAGGGATGAATGTCAAAATTAAGTTAGTCTATATCTAATCTCTTTTCAGTGATTCTACAAAAAAAGGTAGAATCTGTACTTTGGAGTTTAGATTTACAGCAAGTGTTAAGTTTCTGTTTAAACATTTTGTAGTGCGAGTTGTATTAACCAATCATGTATCATCAGGCTTTTGGTAAATGCAGGAAAACAGTCCGAAGAGCAAAAGCAGGAGGAATGCATTCAGCTGTGAAGAAACCCTGGCTCCCATCGACGATATCCTGGCGATGATTTATTTATCTCTATAAACAGATATGTGCATCAAGGTGCAGCCAACAATCTATTATAGCACAAACAATTCAACTCAAGGGAAAAATCAGGATTTAGATTGAAGGTTCTGACCTTCATTCAACCTTCATTCAACAAACATTTTTAAAGTTGTTTGCTTCCCCTCTCTATTTTCATAGTTTCATCATTTCGGCAACCTTACAGACACAGTATGTAGATTCCTCCGCCAGGGGAATTACATGTGCAATTACTTTCCAGTTGAGCGACCATCTTGTCGTCATTATACTGTTGATCTTTTCCACAAGTGTTGGATAACTGCATTTGAGGGATCAACACAATATGTGTATATCTATATATATATTTTCTCTACAGCTCTAGCATAGATCTAAGAAAGATAGTGGCCTATATATCGGCATCAGATTTTTTTCTTCCCCAATATCCATATCGGTATCGGCCCCAAAAATCAACTAACTTTTTCATATTCATCAGTCCGGCTTCCTCTGGTTTCCTTAATGGCTCTAAACCCATTTCTTTGCAGGTAGAAAATATGCAATATATATCTTTTGAAATGAGCCTGTGGTTCTTACTGAGGTAAGTGTGTGTCACGGTGCTGATAGGAGTCAGCACAGGGGCATAAATTGCACATAGACTGTTTGGACTTTGCTATAAACCCTCAGCATGCAGCCTCAGAGGGGAGCAGTCCAGGCGTCATGCTAATTATACTCTGCTCCTTCCTGTCAGCTGATGAATTAATTTCTACCTGCTTATGCTCAGTCGTTTCTGCGAGACACTTCAGCGGCTCATTATGTTGCCACGTGTAGCACCCTGGGGACTGAGTCATTTTGCATCCTGTCAAAATAAAGCTAATATGATAGAATAATAGCAGCAATGGCTGAGGACAAAGGACATGAGTATTCTGTCACATTAAGGAAAGGAGGGAATGGATTTACATTATGCTGAATAATAAATCAACAATCACTTAATTAAATGTAAAAGTTTCTCTTAATGATGTTGTTGCAGGGAAGGTCTTGAGGTTGTTAAAATGAAAAAGGATTCATTATATCTGAAGCAGCAATTTGTCCAAACTAAATATGGCCTGCTGCTTATTAGAATGTGAGACTGTTTGTGTTAAAGGTCCCATATTATGCTTTTTCTGGTTTTATATGCTCTTTAGTGTGTTTTCCAAGTGTCCTGTGCATGTTTAGGCACATCTGTTTGCAAAAATTCAAAGTCCACGGAAACGTGGCTTCTCCTACGTCCTCCTGTTAGCTGTAGCATTAGCCGCATTTAACGCTCGGTTCTAGCCCCCCTCGATTAAAAAATTGTCAGTCCGACGTCTTGTCAGTGTGATATCACTGATCTAAGCCCATTGGCTCGTTGTGGCAAGCCCAGCAGCTCATGTTGCAGGCCCGTTAACTTCTGTAGCACGCCCACGATATGCTGTAGCTTGCGGTAGCACAGTAGTGCTAAGGTGCTAATGTTTATGCTCCCCTCGGACAGAGCCAGTGGCTGCATTCCCAATATGGTAAAAGGGGCGTGACATTTCCGAGAACTGTCCTGAGCAACTGACCAATTACGGCAGAGCCGACAGGCTGACCAGTCAGATCAGACTTGGCACACGTGGGGACTCTGAACGTGGGCACTTCAGAGCCTTAGAGAGAGCGTCAGAAGCGAGCCGGTGCATAGAGAGGCAGTACATGAAAACAGACACTTTTTTAGAAGTTTAGCTATTGTGAACATACTTTAGTAGGTACATAGATTAAATATATGAACCCCAAAAAGGGCATAATATGACCTCTTTAAGTTTTCCCCTTGGCCTGTTGGTGGCAGCAGCCCGACCATTACATAGAAACAATTTGAACTTTGAAGGAAAAATGTGGGGGCATAGTTGCTGTCTGAGTAAAATCACTGAGTCACCAAAACCATTAAATAGATTCCTCTGTGTTCCATAAGTGAGGCCTCTCTGGTGTAATAAAACTCTGATTTTTGGTTCATTTCACTGTTGTTAATTGGAGGAGAGATTTCAAACGCAAAATGTTAAGGATGTCCCGGTCAGTCCTTTAATACTGTGCATCTGCCACTACACAGTCAGATGTGATACTTCTATTTACCCAAACATCAATCATAGAACCCCGCAGATGCTGTCTGACAACAATAAAGCCGCTGGGAGTCATGGCCAACTTTTTGAGGTTTCTGGTATATGCAAACTGTTCGGTAAGATAGGATACATCGGAAATGTTATAATCCTAAAAGCATTTCAAGTGCCAGATTTCTCCAAAATTACAGTGCAAAAATCAGAGTAGTGCAGCACATATGGTCCAAATAAAAATGATTAAATGCCCAAGTATTAAATACAAAGAAACAGTGCCAATAAAAAGAACAAAAGTAGTATGATAAATAGGAATACAGGACTTCCAATCAAATCTTCCTTTTTCCATGTAAATTATTAGCCCCTTCACACATTGAGTTGGGCCGTCATCACGCCTTTGTACTTACTCATTGCATCCCACTGGCATTATACTGTTGTCCCAGTGTGTGATCTTACATTGCATTATGGCTTGATGTGTTGACAGCGGGCACTTCACATACATACTAAGACATTCACACAGCACTCTTGCTGCTGGCTCAGATGTTACACATTGACACCTTCTCCCCCCTGCTACTCCTCTGCTACTACCTTCAACAGCGGATCAGGGGCGCACAAAGTTTGAAAGTGGGGATGTGCGATTCCTGAAGATACATAGAGGTGTATCGTTCTGTTCGGAGCTTTTTGGAAATGTTTTAGTTGGCTTGGCTGTAAATGCACAAAGACGTGGTCTATGTGCAGAACACATTACTCCCCTTTCTGAACTTATATGGACGTGTAGTGTCACAGCCCGGATCTTAGACTGTGCCAAAGATGGGAGAGACACGAGTTTACTACTTTAATTTATCAAACAGGAAAACAATAAAAACTAGAAAGAACTTCTAGAGCTGAACAATCTTTCAGTCAGTCTCAAGTCAGTTGTGTAAGGTGTGGGTGTGTGGAAATATACTTTACGGGTGTTTTGCTGTAAAACCAAAGACAAACAATTCAAAAGGCAAATATGTGTGTTCATAATAGTCTCTGTGAAAGACTTCAGAAGACTGACTGCTGCTGTGTTTTAGGCATGAGGCACACCAGGCCCAGGTGTGTTTCATCTCCTGATTGCCTGCTCAGAACAGACAGAAAGCAAGCACCATGAATCACTACGGAGGGGCCGTCACAGTAGCAATTCAAGGGTTTATTTGGGGACATTTTAGGCCCACACATGTTATGTTTAAATCTCTTTTGCTCGAAAGCCAACATGCCTTTTTTGTTATTTCAATGCTCATACAACTATGGCACTATGGAACTATGACAGTTCAGCCACAAAACGGCATCCGTGGCTTTTTAAAAATAAAATGAGCGTCTTGGCAAATCAGCGTGCATGTACTGCTAAGCATCTCTCTGTGCCCTCTGCTACGTGTCTGATATTCCTCCTGTAAAGCCCACAGCTACCACTTAGCCTGTCCAGAAAAGCAGAATTTCTATCAGAATTATAAAACAGAACCTTTGATCAAAGGATTTGGGATTATCAAGAACTTGCAATTTAGAGTTAAAAAGAGGGAGTTGATAGGTTGAACCGCTAAGACCGCTTCAGCTGACAAAGTAGATAAGGCTCAAAAAGAGTTCTGCGAAGAAATACACAATACCAATGCCATAGTATCATCATGGTATGTGTGTGTGTATTTGCCTTGAGCCACTTCTGCAGTGAGGCACACTCTCTCTGCTTTTGTCGTCCTGCAAACAGGCAAAATTGGTCGTTTCTATGGAGATTTCCCCCTTCTGTAATTACTAGGAAACCTTATTAAGATCCAGATGATGTGTCTTTCTTTTCAGTTATTGCCCAAACACAACCTCTTCCTGAGCTTATAAATACCCAAAGAGATCAAATAAACTGTTACAAGAGATATTTCAAGCATGCTCAATATCCTAAATGTCATGTTTTAAGATGTGGTAATAGAGAAGATCCCCACATCTCTTTGCCAAAGGGGATAGGAAAGTGCATTTATTTATTGATCGTCTTAAACTGTTCAAACTGGAAAGAGATGCAAATAGTGTTGAGCAGATCTTGAGCCAGCATGATGTCGTAAATTCAAGCTGTCAAGGCATTATTGCGGGCAGGTTGCTTGCCTCATTTAGCCGCCCGTTGCTATCCCTGTCATGCTCTCCATACTAGCAGGTTACATGCAGTTCACACATTTTCTTCATATAGAAATAACCACAAGCAGGCCAACAACTAACATCCATGAAGGCTGAAGTAACTGTCTCATCTTAATTTCATCTGCTGAAGTTAGCTAATCAGATAATTAACGCTAACCCATCGAGTTGGCTGGGACTTGCTGCTTTGCAACCAATCAGGTGAGACTCCCAGCCTTCATAGCTGGCTGATCTGAGACCTGTTGTTTGCCTGTCAGCCATATATTCCTGCTTAGCCCATCCTCTGTGCTGAGAACACGCGTGTTAGTTTAAATCCAACTCTTCTGTCCTGACTGAGGGTACAAACATGCAATTAGCGTTAGCCACGATGCTAACAAGTGCCATGTAAAATGTCACATGCCTATGCTAATCAGTTAGCGTTTGTGTTGTGAAAAATGTAGTATTCAATCAGGATTTTTGTGAACTGCAAGAGCAAAAGTTTGACACCGTGAAGGGTGAAAGTGGCTTAGCCACAGTATGTATGTAAATGAGTAAGGAATAGTTTAATGCAAGTTCTGATTAAAGTTTTTCCTCTTCTGTTAATTTCACTCTCTTTTGTGGAGTCTCTCACACAGAACTTCAGTGTTTAATATTACAGTTATTACAGTGAAGTGTCCTATGTTGTCTAATCAATAAAAAGCTCAACAGTAAAGTGATAAAGAAAATATTTAACCCTTTTTTGTAGTACAACAGAGCTAATAGAAAATTGTGAATAAAAACAGATGTTATTTTAATACTTGGTGTTATAAGCTAAGTGCTTAAATTGAGATGAAGCCTGTGTCTTTTTGCTGACGTGCATGTTTATCTTTATAGGGGTGGTGTGACCTGTCTGTAGGTGAAAGGTGGATTTTGGGCTCATCCAGAAGACCATCCATCGACAAGAGCATCCACCATAGAACTGAGAGCAGCTAAATGGATAGTGAGCCCAACCTTCGAGACCTCGAGAGGGATTAAGAAGACTGTTTCTTCTAAGGAAGAACTTTCTTCGCTACTTCATAGAGCACAGATTTAACAGAAACACACACCTGGATTGAGCCCCAACGAAAAAGACTGGGCTTAGACACTTCAAATGTTTGTTTTATTTCATGTGCACACTTTATTAATTTAGTTGTTAATTGCATTCGTAAATTGTATATTGTAATCTTGACCTGCAATATTTGTGTTCTTTACATACAAAGTTTGCAAATGTATTCCTGTGTGCGCCTCTTGACTGGTATTCAGACCTTGGGCTCCAGGTGTCCTAGTCTTCTGATGTTTGTCCACCTATAACACTTTATTCACAGTAACATGGGTTAAAAACAACTATGCTTTTTCCCTGAATTTGATCAGATATGTTGGTAGCTATGACACACCAAATGTTTTCATAATGTTGTTGACAGTTAATGTTAAAGATAATACTTGTATTTGTAGTAGCATTTTCTTTCAAAAACTGTTTGAGTGGAAGTGTAATAGACCTCCTTTTTGTTTCTGCGTTTACTTGAAAGTTGGACCCTGTTCCCACTGAGCTGTTAATAAGTGCATAATAAAGTATTTATTAATCTTTATAAGTAGTGTTCCCACTTTAGATCAAGTACCTGCAGAGGAGCTTTATTAATTCTTAATAAGTGCATAATAAAGTATTTATGAATCTTCATGAGGCATTAAAATGAACCTAATAAAGTCTTATCAATGTTAATACACATCTTATGATGTTTAATTAACACTCATGAAGTCTTATTAACGTTACTAAACATCTTATTAATGTTTATGACGGTATAAAGTGTTAATAAGTTTCTAATAAGAGCCTATACGTGTCTTAATAAATGTGTTTATTATGCCTATATTAACACTTATATAGTCTTATTTGTGTTAATAAGAATCTAATAAGTTCTTATAAGTGACCTATTACGGTTATTAATGCTTATTACAAGCACCTTAATGTAAAGTGCTACCGAAAAATGTAATGCAGATCCTTCAAATAAATAGACATGGCAGTAGGACCTGAAAGCAATACCTGGAAGAAGTAATCTGCCTCCCACAAGGATATCTTTGCAAAACATGTTGAGGTGTACTGATGATGCTCGATACACACCTTTCTGTAAAAAAAAAAGAAGCTTTGTTTGGACATGAATGTGATGAAGCTTGTTTCAACATGGCACCATGAATGCCTGTTGTCGTTTAGCCAGACTGCTGATGATATGGATTAGCTGTCCCTCTTTCTGTGCCCGATCTTTTTCCTCTCTTCTCATCTTTCTTGCTCACGCACACAGACACACACACACCTCTGTTTTCTCCCTGCCTACTTCTCAGCACATGCGGCCCTCTGGCACAGCTCGCCAATGTGGATTATAGCTCTCTCATGGCTATCATGATCTTACACAAACAACATTTGTCAGCTCATTTATCACTGTTCCCCCCTGGTTGTCCACTCTCGTCTATTCATCTACGCTCCATTTCTGCATCCCTGCCTCCAGGGTGAAAATGCATGTTACCTCCTCGACTGAAAATAACCCCCAAAAGTCCCCTCCGATATTTGCGCAAATCTGCAAATGTCAACGTTGATGCTTGATGCTTGACTGACTCGCTAACATCCATTGTGTTTTTTCTAACTAGACGAGACGAGAGCACCTTGTAGAAAAGCAATGATTTCAGCGTATGACAATTGCAATGTCCCTTTTGCAGATGATTATCCAGTTGTTACCATCTGGAATCTGCGCTTGCAGCAGGGGTGTTTAGTGGAGATATACTAGGAGACTGCAACTCAGGGTCAACAGGGTGCATGTGACACATAAAGTATACAGACTTTGATTAACATCAATACTGGCAAACCTGCAGATATTGCAGAGGCGGACGTAGCAGCAAAAAGAGAAACTATAATCTTAGTGAGGCGAAACACCAAGCGGTAAAAGCTTGTTCCAAAACAAGGATGAACTTTAGGCTGGCTTTCACACCATGGACGCAGAGTTGGCCTGCTCTTTGTTGGACAGGCAGTTACCTTGCACTTGTTTGCTAAATTATCGGCTTTATTATTACATCAAATGTACTATTCATGTAGCTTGCAGTTTAGTTACAAGTAGTGAAGGTTCAAACTATGTCCTGCAGTGAGAATTTGCTTCTGCATTGCCCAGGAGGAGGCGCCAGATTTGAATGTTTTAAAAGCTGCAACGAAGATCTCTACTGATCCTACCTTTAAATAAAATTGGTAAAAACAGATCCAGATTAATATCAAATTAAAAAATAGTATTTAGTATCCTTTTAAAATGGAAGAGGCAGTAAGGTCCAGAGTTCAGGGGCATTCAAGCAGGCAGATCTATTGTTGGTGCTTGTGTGGGAAGAGAAGTGTGCAGGACTAAGCATGTGTATATACGTTGTCCAGAAGTCATTAGAAGGTTATTGCAGAAAAAGTTGAGAAAAGAGCAGCAACTTTCTCTCATCATTTTCCATTATTGGCCTTTTTTTGCAGGAAGTGAAACAATAGGAGCCTGAGGATTGAGTACAGGGTAAAGAAATTCAGTTTTAAGTGAGCGATAATGCAATGTTATGTCACAGGAAGTATGAGCAAAGAGGACTGTTGTTGTGTCCTGCTAGGTAGAGTCTTAAATTCAGTACATCTTGACCTCAGTGAAACACTGTATCTTAAGGAAAGCAAGTGAAGGGACCACTGACTATAAAGACATCTGCTCTAATCTCCTGAAACGGGGGAATAATGGATCTTCACATATCATTCTGATATATTATTTGATATATATATATATATATATATATATATATATATATATATATATTCTGATTCTATTTGTCCATCCACCTGAAGCGATCGAACAGATATTACAGTTCCCTTTTCAGAAGTCCTGTCCTTCACTGTGAAAGCCAGTAAGATGAGTGAAATGTCTTGATATCTCGATAAGAGAGATGAAACTTTATTGATCCCTGAGGGGAAATTGGATCATTGCAGCAGCAAAAGGAGCAGAATAGGAATAAGTACACAACAGGCGCACATACGTAGAGAACAGAGAAGAAGCAGCAGTACACGCTCACAAACACACAAACATGTACTTTAAGTTAAGTTCCTTTTTATACTAGATTGGCCGGATGTTTTATGTTTGATACTGGTCATACTAAACCTCACCAAAATTCATTGCAGCTCTCAAACTATCCAATGGTGGAAAATAATTCATTGAAATACTTTAACAAACTATTGTGTGTATGACACACTTAATTTTGAACACAATTTCAAGTTTTTGTATAATTTCTCTTCAAAGGAAACGTGCCTGTGCTGTCAAGGTCAAACAACGAAAGGTTAGATTCCTTGCCCTCGGTCGGCCCGCGGTTCTGAACCAGGTTGGATCAGTATTCTGCTCCCCTTGGACTGGGTCAGTCTTAACGTCAGTTAAAAGGTCTTTGTTTCTGTTTTAGAAGCCGTAGGAGTTTCTGTAATAATCCGGGGGCCCAAGCTGACGGGGCCGAATCCAGAAACTAAAGAGCGCAGGCAGTGCTGGAGTAACACACACACAGGTAAGCAGTCCTTATTAGAAAACTGTATGAAAGGGTAAAGTTAGAAAACAGATTGGAACCAGGCGGAGGGTCAGAGAGCAAGCCGGTAGGCAGACAGATCGCTTGCGGGCAAGTGCAACAACTCAGGTGGAGTAACTGAACCATGGGGATCAACAGCTTAGTATAAAGATGCCCTTACACCATAGACCCTAAAAATTAATGAAGTCTGAGTGACGTCAGCCATCTGTTACTGCAGGGGACCCAAGAGGCTTATCGGCAGCAGCCGCCATGCTGGAAATGCTGTGTGTGCCCATGATGACAATTACTCATAAGACCTATTTCGTTTTTTTGTACCAGGCTGTAAACATGTTAATTTATGCTTTTAAAACTGGCTTTTTTGGCTGTTGTGTGAATGTGACTTCCGGTGTTCCAGGAGCCAGCTTCAAGTGGACACTCAACGAACTGCAGGATTCTGCACTTCCGCATTGGCTTCACCGATAGATCACCGCTTAGAAAAGCCAAACTGCCCATAAAATATGCTTCCATGTTGCGTTCATCTCAAGGTCTTATCTG
Source organism: Labrus bergylta (assembly GCF_963930695.1). Lineage (NCBI taxonomy): Eukaryota > Metazoa > Chordata > Actinopteri > Labriformes > Labridae > Labrus > Labrus bergylta. Next base: position 14,992,204 of record NC_089214.1, read on the forward strand.
AACACTTTTCTGTCTTTCATTAAACCTGGAATTTTTTAAACTTTAATGTTTACAGTCAACTTATTAAAAACACATGAGGTAATATTTGGGCTTGGGCCCATAAATACAATTAACGTCAGGTCAGGTTGGATTTTTTTGGGGGGCCCGCTCTAAGCTCAACAAACAGATGACTGTGCCGCTGACATCGTGGTTGATGCTTCTCACTGTGTACCTTCTCCACCCACCCCATCCTACAACCTACAGTGACATATTCATGTTGATAATGAAAGGAACCCTGGTATGATGCATTTAGATTTAAATGCAGTGCTCAATCGTTGCCAAATTGTGGGTGCGTCAGGCATATGCATATTGTTAGAGGCTTTACAAATGTTGAGCTCCAGGTTGTAATGCCCACACGGTTCATACTTAATAAGGTCTGCAGATAAACATTCCATGGCATTCACCTCTGTGTCTGCCCACTTTGCTTCATCTCAGCATAGGTCCTTTTTGATCAAATGAGTGCATTAACAGCTTCTGAAGCCATCAGCGTTTGGTCTTTTGTTTGCAACCCGGCTGCTGTCCTCCAAATTGAACAATATATATAAATATTCATGAGGATTTTTGCAGCAAGCATTTATGGTTAATGTGGGAGTTCAGTGGGTGAGGCTTTGACCCTGTGTTAACATTTTAAGTCAGATGTATACTGTTGTATAATTTGATTATTTTTTGCATTTCTTTCTTTTGCACACAGGATTACTTTTTGTATGAATCCTATACTGCCAATTTTATGAATCGTGCCCAGGATAAGCAGATAAGCAATGGTGGGACTACATGAATCCCCTTTGTACTACACAGACCTGTAAATATCAAACACCAGAAATAAATAAGGACATGTTTTTTGCACCAAATGCAGGCCCCTGGATTAGACCATAGTATATGAAAAGTTCAACAGAATAGCATGCAATATATAAACTCCACACACTATGCCCTAAAGAAGTGAAACATTTTATTCAACAGTAACATTTGTGGGGAAAAAAATATACTTTCTCAGAGTTTGTTTTTGGAAGTGTTCCTGAGCAAATGCTGTGATGTCCATTACAGAACCATTTCTGCCTTTGAGGCAGTGCCAACTGGGGGTCCAAAGATCATGGGTATCATGTGTTTTGGCCTTGTCTCAAATACAGATTTATTCTAATATATTTTTTGTAAAGTTTATTTTTGGCCTTTTTATGCCTTTATTTGGATAGGACATCAGATAGAGTAAAAAATCAGAGAAGGCGGGAAATTACTTGAAAAAAAGGGAGCCACAGGTCGGATTCAAACCCAGGCTTATAGCCTCTGTACATGGGGCGCAAACTAACCCCTAAACCATCTTTGCCCCTCTCTGGATTTTTTAAAGCTATGTACTGCAGATGATGCAATGCCCAGATTCCTTGCAATGTAACTTTTGGAAACTTAATTCTTTAATTGTTTCTCTATTTAGATCGGTGTACCACTGACTGTATGAATTCACACTGCATTACGGCGTTGCAGAAGCATGAGAGGCATGGCATGGGGCACACAGACAGAGCTTCACATACACACACACACACACCACCTTGCCAGCTTCCACGTTTGACATTACCAGCTGGTTTCCTCCATTACGCCTCAATCACAACCTCCAATGGAAGATGATGGATAGAACAGCTTTGCCCCACCATTCTGCCTCAGTGTGTTACACATTGCATGCAAAGATAATATGGAAGTCTTCAGCCCTCAAATAGGAATCTGTAAGCACCAGCATAAAGGTGAGCCCCTCCCCATATTTGCTTCAGATTTACTCAGCCCCTCTGGGATGCTCCTTCTAAATGCACAATCATATCACTAACCTATTGCTTGTTAACCCTATCAATAGTAGAATGTAACACCACTTTTGTCAACAATGTCCTGACTTTTTCTGAAGGTGTTGCTTCCATCATATTACAAATAGGCTTTAATTTTTCCAAAGACAGTGAACAATCTCAGGGTCTTTTTTTTAAATTAAATATCTGGGTTTTGATGTTTTACAAATCACCACATTCTGTTTTATTTAAATGAACAGTGTACTAACTTTTTTGGAAATGCGGTTGTATCATTAAGAAGAGAAGGAAGGACTGAACACGACTGTTACAGCCCTGGCCGTATTGTGTTTATTTTCTATGTGTGGAGTTTGCCTGTGTTTGTGTGTGAAAGTGAGACCTCGCTACAGGTGGAGCTCCATGATTGGCTAGAGGAGCCGATCGTCAGGAGGGAGGGGGCCTACGTAATTGGTCCAGAGTCCTCGTCTCAACCTTTAAAGTCAGCTGGGATCCCCATCAAGAGCAGCTTTTTTCAAGTTGACAGCAGCAGAGATTTGTTTTGTCCTTGGCCTCCAAACTGGTTCCTTTATAACGTATTGTTAGAACCTCATTTTTGAGTTAGTTAGTTTTGAAATCCATGTCTTTTTTTGAGTAATTTATTCGTTTGGGGAAGCAGTAGGGGTGAACTGCCATTTTCATTTGTACTCATTTTGTTGGTTACGTTAGGGAGTTCGATTAGTGATTGTCTTTTGTTTTCATTTGTTTGTTTCAGGTAAGGTGGTTGTACAAAAAGAGAGACTTTAATTTGTTTGTTATTTGGGTTTTCGTTCACCCTGAGCCAATGTGCTTTAGTTGAGTGAGTTAATTTGTGTTCTTCATAATAAATCCTTATTGAAGTTCCAAACATTAGTCCTGCATTTAGTTTGGGGACTGGGATGAAGTCAAAAATTGAACACATGTATGTAGCTGTTTTCTCAGTCACAGTCATTTCCTCTGTATCTACCTTCTCGCTATTTTAGTCAGTGGTGTGTGGGCGGCGAGAGTCATCCCAGCACATCCTGCTGCGCTGGTATTTTCAGATTTGAGGTTTCGCTGCAATCTGTAGAATGTCAAAGGATTATTAAAGGAGGTAGATAGATACCATGTGAAGAATCATAATCACCGTCCAAGCCTACTGGCAAGAGAACGTACGTTTCTGAAGCCTTATTAAGGAGTCACAGATGGAATTATTTAATTTACGATGCATGCTCCAAGTTTGGAACTTCGTTCATTAAAGTGTGGGGGATGTGTTATGTCAGGCCAATTCATTTTTACACTTTCAAATTGATACTTTATGTTCCAAGTGATACCCAGAGGAATATTTTTTTAATACAGTAACAAAATGGTGAGTGCTTACTTATTCAAAGGTAGTGAATAGCCAGTTTAACTGCTTTAACTTAAGTCACTTATGTCAGCTGTTTTTACGGATTACTCCCACTATACACGCTAAATGTATTGGCAACTTGTGTATTCTTTTGTTCCTTTCTTCAAACATCTACCTCCTATCTTTCCATCCTATCTGTTACTTGTTAGAGCCAATATGTCATTTATTAAATTTTTACAATAAATGTGATTATGACGCCTGCCCTTCCAGAGTTTCAAGTTTATTTTTATTAGTCTCTCTGAATATAGTTATTTTTTTCAGTCACCATGACTGTGAACTCAAAGCAATAAGGATAATGAACCATAGAAAATGCTTTGCACGCTATTTTTACTCCCAGGTTTTGCCCGAGCACAGACCTCCAGTGTTGAAAAATGAAGCCAATGTTGGAAGTGCAAAAAAAAAAAACTGCAGTTCCTTGAGTGTACACTTGAGGCTGGCTACAAACAATATGGGCCTGTATTCCCAAATATTCTGAGGAATCCTCTCACAGAGCTCCTAACTTACCTTAACCAATCCTAGCAAGGACTTTTAGCTTAGGAGTGATTTAGGAACACTTTCAGAGCAACTCCGAGCAAGGAAGAGACAGAAACTTTTTTCTTATTGAGGAGGTGTGGTTGACCCCGTTACTAGAGATGACACACATTTCAGAAGCTGTGATTGGTTAATCCAAAAAAATGGAGGAAAAAAGTAAATCATAGAATCTAGTCAGACATGTTGTAATTATGAACACTATGGAATTATCACCTATGTATGATAAATTACAAGATCAAAACTAAAAGTATAAAATCACATGACCACTTCTTCAACGGCCTCTTCACATGCCGATTGTTACATCAACATGTAATAATAAGAATTAATAATTTATACTTTATTAATCCTGCGAGGCGGAAATTCAGTTTTACACTCTGTTTAATGAACATGAACACACACATAGGCCAGAGTCAGACGTCAGAGTGAGGGGGCTGCCAACAGCGAGCGCTCCAGAGCAGTTTTGGGGTTTGGTGCCTTGTTCAAGGGCACCTCTGCAGTGCTCAGGAGCTGGATTGGCACTTTTAAACCAATAAGTGTCAGTTTGTGTAAATGTTATCACTCATGTCATTGGTTGTATGTGCGGTACAGTGTGTTTTTTGAGTTGTGTGTGTGTGTTTGATTGCTAGTGATGTCTCTCATGTGCATTGGATGTGTTTGCATGAGTTCGTGTTTTCTTTATTTGATTTCCATATCATATTCATGATTGCTGAAATAACTGTGTTTCCTGTATTCCTGTGCTTTTATCATCAATGCACAGCTTATCTGTAATGAAATGTGCTTTAAAAATAAACTTTCCATTCTATTCTCTTAGGATTCATTCCTTTCTTCCCACATCCCCAAATTACCTTGAAGAAAGTTTCCATCTGCTTCACAATCAAATGACATTCCTACTAAAGCACTGTCACTGTGACTCTTATTATTACAATCCAATGAAACAGATATTTACACATAACAGTTGTAACTACAAGGAGGTATGACGGCTTTCGCTCCTCACAATACACATGGGTAACCTCCAATGCTGACCTACAGCAAGTCTTCACTGTGGAGACTGGGTGCTGGTGGGGGAGTATTGGTAATAATTGCATCCATCTATCAAACCAGGTCAGTGTCACCATTCCAAATGACAACATCCTACGGTGTAGCTGCTGACTAGGCCATTGTCAGCAGTGCTATCATGCTGTGCTCCTGGACTGCTCTGTTAGAAATTGGCAAGAGGAAAGATAGAGGCCAGCAGCAGAGGTCTGCAGTTTGACCCAACGCTGCCACAAAGCCAGGCAGTGCGAGATAGCAGCCCGGAGGTTAAAGATAAGGCAATTTATACTGAAGGTTGGAGGCAGTGTGGGAATAAAATAAAAAAAGAAGCATGGAGTGTTACAAATGTCTGCATGGTGTTACAAAAAAAGATGGAAAAAACACATGCCTAGAGCAAGAGTTTTGTAAAAGCAGGTCATAATGCATAAAAAGAACTTAAGCTCATTAACATGTAGTAAATGTACATATTGTATTGTATAAATATGCAGGGCAAGTGGCTACAGTATATTTTGTATAATGTATCCTCTTTTCCAAAACAGATGTCTTTCTTTTTCATCTAAGATTGTCCTCAGGCAGAATTGAATGCTGACACAACTGTGCACTCTTGCAGCTTTGTACTGCAGTGTTTTAAGGCAGTGTTGACACCCCAGACCAGTTTTGCCTATAGTTTCATGACATAAAAAAAACAAAAAACTACAGGCTGGCCTTTTGGCTCTGATAACCCCAAGCTAATTTGTTCCAAAGTCCTTGCTTTTTTTTCTGTTTTAGTTTTCACCATGAGTGAAACACTGTTTTTTCTCAAGGGATTAAGTCATTCACATCGTGGTACATTACTGAAATGATTCATTATGATCTCTTTCAAGGAAAATTCAACTCAAAAACCTATAATAACTCTTAAGCCCTGCCGTAGCTGTAGATGGTAAAGACATGACAAAACCAATATCTATCAATTTCAAAACGAAATCTTGTGATTTTTACCCAGGGACAGCGTTCATCAGAAAAAGAAAAAAAAGAGAACAGTCTATATTGATACTTGCCAATTTTCCATCCCTATTTGACATTTACAGTGTGAGCTCTCAGGTCCTGCTTGAGAATCAGACCATGCAGTGTGATCACATAATTATTGACTGATTGATGAATAATTGGTTGTGTGCCATAAATGATTCTCTGTTACAGTGTGACAGCCTATCCTAACGAGCGAGAGTCAGCGAGAAAATCAGGTTGATTCTATTGTTTCTTATTTCAGTGTCCCAACTGCCCGCGAGCAGTGCAACGTGGCCCGCTGTTTTCATCCAGACACCCCATTTCTATTTTCCACTCTGTCGCTCGCATAGACAGATGGGGAACGAGGAAAAGAATGAGCTCTACAAGACACTATTACCACCTTTCTTACTTAGCAGAGCTTGTTAGCATGTTTAACCAAGTGGAAATAACGGTGCATAAATAGTATCCACATCTGTGATTAATAAGTTGAGCTTTGACTTGTGTCAACACTGGAGGAAACTTTATTCGTCTCACCACGAGCAGTTTATTGACGAGCCTCTTAAGTGTTGTGGTTTGAGTCAACACCTCCTAAATACAAAGCACCACACTTCAGTTAGTCCACCTTCAAAACAAAAGCACTAGATGTCGTACAGTCTGCAAGGGGAACCTGAAATTCACAGAGCAAAGAATAATATACAACGGATGCCGTGTGGACGGACAGTGTGCGATCGTGCGCGATGTGACACAATGTCTCTGATTTGGCATTCCTCCATAACATGTATAAAAATCAATTCTACAGTGTCTAACTTACAGTGCCTAACCTATTGTGTGACACCACTGCTTCATTCAAGTTGTATATCATTTATATATATGTTGGCTTCTTTCACAAACTTTGGTATTCTGTGGGAGCCTACAGGTCGACATGCCCTAAAGGGTGAACAGACTTCTGCATACAGCACAGCAACTTAGGGACAGAAGGCCATGAAATCGTCTAAACACACTGATGTTTTGTAAAGACTGCTTGTTCAATCATTTAAAATGTGTAAAACCTTTGTTCTGACACTACTGTCAGGTCTAACGGTCATCATTGTCACTTTGCTCCATTATAAAGTCATCTACATAACTGTAAGCCTGATTTACATGGAGGTTGATGGATATTTACAGTCCAAGAGAAAAACACTTAGAGTCTCCACAAGTGTCCTTTTGGCTCTCTCAGACCAACATGAAGATGGGAACTATCTTGAATTTTGAATGAATCTTTTAAGTAGATTACCATGTTACAATTGCTGTTCAATCAATGGTATCATTCCTTCATGTGTTTTTTATTAAATTGGACAAACCTTTGGTAAATGGTCAATGGACTTGAGCTTGTATGGCTTCCCACCTACCCATTCACACACTTATGGCACAGGCTGATATGGCCCATCAGTGTTAATTAACTCCAATCACAATGTTGCCGACGAAGCAGCGGGAGCAACTTGTAGTTAAGTCCAAGGAGACGTCGACATGTGGCTGCAGGAGCTGGGGATCGAACCCCTGACTCTCTGGTTAGGAGAGACTCTACCAGTAAGCCACAGTCACCCCATATTTGCAACACTTTGTAACGCCCAGCTGAGCCTCAGGCCCATGTTTAATCCCATGTTTCGTCATTTGTTAATGTTCGCTCAATATTTTTTATAATTCAAGTAGGCCTATAAGTAGACAGCAATTTACAAATCAGCGTCCCCCTGACCCTGAATGTTAGCTTATCGTAATAGCAACCACTAAAAGATTACTTTCATGAAATACTGTGGGGCAATGGAAGTTAAATACCCATTTAGCCTGACTGAATGATACAGTTGCACACAACATTTAGGGTGATATTTTCTACATCCTGTTACAGTAATTAACCATTTCATTGGCGTAACGGTTTAAGGGCTGTTTACAGAAATTATTTCTGGGAAAGCTTAAAGACTTGACGTGGTTGCTGTGTTTCTGAGACAAAGCTGCTGTCTTCACACAGCACTACCAGTGATGTACCAACTTTCAGCTTTTCTCTGCAAATTAAAGCCATCTTTAGAATCTGACACACAAGACAAATCACCACAGTGTGTCTCTCATTGAGCCCTTTGCGATCAGTTGTAGTAAGACCACACAATAGATGAAGACTAAAATTGAACATGACAGCAAATGGAGAGTAAATTGTCAGCTTACTTGAGTTACAAAGAAAGAAGGCTGAACACACAAGTACTATTCTGCTGAGAACATATCATCATCTGCAGTGTATTAATACACTTGACAATTTAATGTAAGTGAAGCTAAATGGCTTCCAATTGCTGTAAATAGTATTGCATTTTTTGACATTTGATGGGAGCTGCCTTACACAGATCACACAAAGATGACGTTGAGGCTGGCATGGAATCGTGGGAGTTCTCTCTTCACCTTGCTATACCAGGTGGGACCCCCTTTTGTCTTCAGAAATGCCTTAATTTTTTGTGGCATAGATTTATCAAGGTGCTGGAAACATTTCTTTAGAGATTTTGGTCAATATTAACATGACAGTTTCACACAGTTACAGATGCAGAGTTGTCGGCTGCATATCCATGGGATGAATCTCCTGCTCCACAACCTCTTAAAGGTGGAGATCTGGTGACCGTGGAGGCTGTTTGAGATCAGTGGCCTCATTGCCATGTTCAAGAAACCAGCTTGAGATGTTATGAGCTTTGTAACATGACGTGTTATCCTGCTAGAAGTAGCCATTAGAAGATGGGTACACTGTGATCATCAAGGGATTGACATGGTCAACAACAGTACTGGACGTGTTGTGCATTCAGAGATGTTGTCTGCATACCTCAGTTATAACGAGGGGTTGTTTAAGTTACTGTTGCCTTTCTATCAGCTCAAACCAGTCTGGGCATTCTCCTCTGACCTCTGGCTTTAACAAGGCATTTTCACCCAGAGAACTGACGCTCACTGGATATTTTCTCTTTATCTGACCATTCTCTGTAAACCCTTGTTCTGGCAGGCCGTCAACCAATGATCTTGAGGATCCTAAGAGAGCTCAAGAGCTCTCAGGAAAGTAGGTGGTTAGTGACTGAGATTTACAGATAGATACATGCAGTAATATGATGTACTGTATATGCACAGAGAGACAGAGAGAGAGAGAGAGAGAGAGAGAGAGAGAGGAGCTCAAGGTGCCAGTTTCCCCGGTAGTCTAAGCCTATAGCAGCATAACTAAGAGCTGGTCTACACCAGCACTAACTATAAGATTTATCAAAAAGGAAAGTTTTAAGTCTATTCTTAAAAATACAGACTGTGTCTGCCTCCCGGAACATGTCTACATGCCTAAATGCAATTAGATGCTGTCATGTGATTGGCTGATGAGATATTTGCATTAAGGAGCAGTTGAACAGCTGTACCTAATAAAGTTGCTGGTGAGTGTACATTTCTTATAAAAATCTATATATTACATCTTTAAGCGAAAATCAGGGAAGTCCGGAGGTAAATTCTGTAGACAAAATGTTGTGAAAGTGTATATTGGAGCTATGACAACACATGGATTTCACATTAAGACTTTCAAAGCACAAGCAGGGGCTAACTATGTTACATCTTAACCTGCCTGGAATTGTGAACAATTGAAAAATGTTCAGTTTGAGATGCCATGTTCATAACATTTCACATCGTCAACAACAATGGCGGAGGGGAAACTCTGACTCGTCTTCTTGAGGGTACAGTTAGCTAATTATTGCAGGGCAAAACTTCTTTATATTGTTTTTATGTTTTCATTTAGAAATGACAGAATAAGAGCAAATATAAGGCATACAGAGTCATTTAAAACAGACCTCCTGGATTACTACCGAGGGAAGTGCAAGTGCCATGAGTCATCATTCATAACCTAGCAACAGTAAACACTTATGAAAAAGCACAAGGAAATTTCAGAAGTGAGTGCTCCTAGCACAAAAAAAAGGCATACGTGGACAAAGCAAACCCCCCCCTAACTGGATCGTATGATTATGTTTCATTTTTGTGGCCGTAATGAAGTTTATAAAGTGACCTTACAAGAAAACCCATCATACTAATAGTGTTTACTTTTATTTATTTTTTATATTCCTTTTGGAAAGTCCAAAACCTCTTACAGTTCTGCTTTAACTTTAAAACTGAGTTGACACATTTCTTGTATTGGTTTTAAGCTTTTACCACCACGGCGGCAAAAAAGCTTTCGGTCATCCATCCATCAAACCTGTGTGAAGCATTTTTTAGAGCAGTAATAGCCATGTCTTAAGTGCACCGGTCCCTGTGACACTTGAAGAAGCCGGGAGGGGAAGGCCTGCTCTGTCCTCAGTGAAAGTATACAGTAGGAACAGGCAGCCTGTTTTTTCTTGTGCTCGGAATAAATTAAAGCAGCAGCACACAGTAATTGTGTTTATGGGCGAGTCAGTGAATGCATTATTCCATATGAGTTATTGTTTTATGGTCTGGGAATGATTATTACAAATGACCATGTTAAGAATAATCATGGGCACATATCATTCATAACTGTGCAAAACAACAAATTCTGCATTTATGATCAATGGTAATGTTCTTGTGTGTAATCTCTATGGCTCAAATTTGATTTACCTGCAGCTTCTTTAATAGAGTATACAGCCTTAATGTATGCATGTTCTGAAACTGAGACAAATTCATGAAGGCAATCCAATATTTTTAAAAGCTTAAACATATTCAGTGTATTAAATCACAGAGAGGTGAGTATTATAAACAGTTTAGCACGTCTTTAACGCAGAGGAGTGTGTGAGCCGCTAATTCAAAACATCCATACAACAGCGTCAGCATTCATAAAACCTTGTTCTCCTGCGTGACTTACAGCGATCTGCCCCCGTCATTTCGTCATCGCATCTATCTTCAAATTATACAAGGTCACCTGATTTAAGTCTTCACATAAAGTGTGACAATAATAATGAAGGTTTATGACAAAAGAGAATATGACCTGTGCATCCAGTTTAATTTTCCAGATTAGTTCATTGGTTGAAATAAAATCTTAAGAAAATGGCTTGTTGAATTTTAACTGTAAAAGATATAAGATATGAGTTATGGACCTGTCAGTTATGGCTTTTTTTCAGTACAGAGGCCTCAGGGTTTTTTTTTGTCTGCTTACCTGTGGATATGTGTCAAGGGGGGGATGCTCCTGAGTTGAAAAGGGAAGGGTTGTATTTTTTGGCCTGGGATCCAGACTGGAGAGTATTGTTGGCATATTTTAAAAACAATATTTGGCGAGCCTCAAAGGCTTGGCAGTCTTGGCTTTGATAAAATGTCAAAAGGCTCAAGCGTGTGAAGTTAAAAGAGGATCAAGTGATGTCGCCGGTGACACCTGTTGGATTGCGTTTTATTTCAGCGTTTCATATCCACAGCTCCGGTGTGTTCGTAGGGTCAGACGACATCTTCGGCACACCTGATGGCTGAACAGGTCCTTTGTTCATCTTCATCTCCCTCTTTTCTTCTCTCTTTGTCTCTCCTTTCTCTCTCTCTTATCTCTGACTCTCCCCACTCTGCCTAGGATCCTTCCTTTTTTTTGTAGCTTGGTATATGCTTTTCATTGACTTTGATTTGCTTGCAAACTGTCTTCCAAATATATATATTTGTGTATGTGAATACATGTGTGCAAAGTCACATATGATGGATAAATACACAAGTAACAAATACACTAGGTTTCTTAACTGAAGAAATGTTGGTGCCTTAGCCCGAACAATTGTTGAATATTCTAAAATGTAGCATAACAAGTATAAAGTAACATGGACGTTTAGCATATTCCCAATGTGTCTTCACCTCAGGTTGTGAATCACCAGCTCTGTCACAGCTCTTTAATGTCTCATACAGTAACATACCATTTGGCTTCTGCAAGATACAATGTATATCTCTATGCATCCATTAACTACACTGCTGATTATGGGTCCAAGGGGCCTTAAGCTGACCCCAGGTGACAATGGGAAAGCAACAGGGTACACCTTGCCAGACAAACACAGAACAGATGACCTTTGAGCTGTATTCCAGTTCAGGGGTAGCATCTTTCTACAGACCCAGGGTAAGAAGGACCCAGCCTTTGTATTTTTCAGAGATTGCACACCCCACACTGTAACCAGACAGTCCGGTCTACAGAGGACGCGTTCCATCTGCGACGCACACTCTGGAGCTGACCATGCCGTCTCTAGACAAAGCTCTGTTTCCACTGCATGTGGCGCCGTCTCTCACTTGGGCTTGCCAGCAGGACCACTTTTTTTTTTTTTTTTTTTTTTTACGAATTCTTTTATCTACTGCAATCATGAGTGAAGCTGAACAGAGCAGATCGACCCAGACAGGAAGTTAGAAGTGCAGAAAGCACACAACATCCGGTAGATTTTGAAATATAACACAATATACAGACTGCCAAATGTATATCCCGTCACGATATCAACAAAACATCAAAATAAGCACACATGAACAGCAAACCTCTATATTCCGATGGGATCTTGTGAACCCGCAAGTCCAGCTGCTCATGGCTGCACTCTGAAACGGATCCAGATGGGTAAAGCCTGTGCCGTCGGAGGGAGCAAAAAACCAAGGCGGAGATAGAAATCTGCGCACACAGATACTGCGGCAAGCGGCAGTGAGAATTGTGACAAAATGTAGGCAATTGAAGATATGGAAATTTTTCCAGAACCAAGAAAAAAAAAACAATATATGAGTTAACTTCCTGTTCACAGAAGACTTTTTCTTGGTACTTTTTTTTTTTTCCAGCCTCACCTCTGTAATAGATAGGGAGATGTCTGTTCAGCAGGCTGTGAGCTCTGCTACATACTTCAGTGACAGTCAATTAGCCTGCTTCTCTCTGCCAGCACTCCCACTTACAGACACGTCCGTGGGTGGCCTTCCAAAACGCACACACCTCCAGGAATGTTGACACGTTATAATCAGAAGGTTTTTCACGATATAAATACCAGTCAGCATGCTTCACCTGACATTCATATATAATCCTATAACACCCCTTCAGTAAAATGTGTGTCTGTGTGTGGGGTGGGGGGTGGGTGGGGGGTTTGCATTTGTAATTGACGCATGTGATGAGACTAATAAGCTCCCCTGTGAACGCATCAAAGAACAAGGGAGAGATAATGAGACTGTTTCTCTTTTTATATAACTCATAATCAGTTTTCCTTTTTCCCGTTTTTCCCTCTTGTGTCATAACCTTCAGCCTCTCCTCCCGTAGATGTTCTAATGTCGGTGCATCATACACGCCTTTTGGCATTATCTTTTCTTTCATTATCACAAAACGACCTTCATGGTTGATGCCTACTATCCTTTGATCTGGTTTCATGTCAAATCGTCTTATCAGCACTGCTAAAACATGAGGCACTAATAGGGACACATACTTAAAGGGATATTTCACCCATTGAAACATGAATCTGTATTGACATTGGGTCATATATGTAATAGAAATGTGAAATCAATTTTGAAGTTGGTGCCTTCTTGGCCGAGAAAAGGCAGAAAGTGTGTTTTTGGCTCATGTGGATGAAAGACAACAAATCCCAGAATGCACAGCACCGCAGGCAACTCCCACTAAGGTCCTCTATTTCAGAATCAGAATCACTTTATTAATCCCAGAGGGAAATTCAATCGTTACAGTTTCTCCAAAATATACAGTATAGCAGTAGAAAATATGAGGAACTAGCGTTGTAGTTTCACCCCGCTAACCGCAACAGCTTCCAGTGACGCAAAAATCGTAATTTTGCGTCACTGGAAGCTCCTTTTCAGACTTCGAAATACAAAGATTTCCCATCTCAGGGGAAAATGAGGGAGGGATGCACGACCATTCAAAAATACTACCAGGTTTCTAATGATACAAAGCTTGGGTGAAGTATCCCTTTAAGTGTGACTTTGAAATTGACTGTGTGCTCTGTGCCTTTCCTTGTCTGACTTCCTGTCCGGCTTGATCTTTTCTGTTGACCCCGGTGTGTGATGTGACAACAAGAGCATTGACTAGAATGGCAGCGAACCACGGACGTTGGTGCGCAGGGACTATGCAGCGATTGGCAGTCAGTCTTTTTTTTTTTTTTTTTTGACCAGCACAAAGTACTCAACGATATGGATATGCATGCTGTTTCATATATTTTTTTGAAAGAACAATCCAGACGCAAGAACTGCTGCACCAACATGCTGTCCTCCATTTTAATATCAGCTATAATACCTCCAATGTTTGATGTTCTTAATATGACTTAATGGCTTCCTTTCATATGGAAAGTGGGTCACGGTATACCCGCTTTTGAGATCAGCAGGATACTTTGAACTTTAATAATCCTTTCATACGGTTACAGTATATTACTGTCTGAGAAGGGGGAGCTTCTTGAATCCATGGACCCCAGTGGACTAAACAATATTCTGTTCTGACAGGCAGCTTGAAAAGGTTACAAGGATTCAAGGAGGAGCAAGAGGAGGAGAAGCCCTGCAATACTGTAGCTGTGACGCAGTTTTGGATTATTTAAGTGGAGGTGTATTGATTTTAGATTCAGCACTGTGCTTTTGAAGTTCCTAACATTTTGACTTAAGTTATCCCAGAGCTTAAAAGACATGTTTTTTTCTTTGCATGCTCTTTAATTTACTGTATTTTTTAAATGCATATAACTTGCAGATTCAAAGAAAGAGGTCTGATTATAAAGTTGGAGTTTGCTTTTACTTCATCCATTTGTGCTCCAATTACTCTCTTTTTGCGCTCTCTCTGTCTTAATCTCTATCTCTTTCTCTATGGGTTTAGTCTGTTGGGTTTAGGCCTTTCTAGCCTGTTAAAAATTGAACTGTTTCCAAGGAGGCACTTGGCTCTCTGGTGAGCCACAAGTTTGCAGCAGAAGAGAAATTAGGACTTCAATATGCGTGTTGCGTGCCACCAAAAGACACATCTATAAACATGATGCAGTCTGATGTTGCCCAAATTTTTCACGCTTCAGTGTTTTCAAGAGGGATGTGGAAAAAAGAAAGTGCTACTTCTGTAGAATCAAAAGGATTTTTTTTTTGTCCCACAATGCAAGGAGGCAGCGGCATGCTGGGACACTGCTCAGACTGTGATGAATATGCGGCAGAGAAGTTTCCATTCGCTCACATTCATATGTCTGTGGAGAAAAAATATGAACATTCAACGCCAATTGGAATGCCTCCTGATAAAGTGTTATCTCGGCCAATTATGAGAATGAGGAAATTACTTATTTCGTCTTCATTTAAAGTAATGACCACACAAATTCATCTTTAAGAACTTTTTTAGAAACTCGTAGGAGGACATACATCAAGTTTACTCAGAGAACAAAACAAGTTTCTCTCTGTATTTGTGGTTACTGAAAAAAAAAAAAAAGCCATTATGATTTATTGGATTAAATGAAACGCACCATCTCATAGAGAATGGATCGCTGAAGCAATGCAAATAATCAGGTATGAAAAAGTAGCTTTGAGGCTGCAAAATAATCGGGAAGAATAAACAGAAACATGGCTTCACTGGAAAAGTACTTGACGTCACTATAGAAATAAACAACAAAAACGAATATGCATTTCCATCCATCCAATATATAAAGATAAAGAAACAATCCCGCACACTACTCTTGCTAAGAATCACCAATTTAAGAGAAAAATCACAACGTTTCGGTCCCTCTGAACCTTTTTTCAAGCGTGTCCTCAAACAACTCCCCACCATGATGTTAAGTAGACAAAAGCTCTGCCTACTGTGTGGACTCAGGTGTGGGACATTTAGTCTATATTACAAGTGTCTCTCAATCAGCCGCAGTAACACATGCAGAGACACTCACCCCGATATTCACAGAAAATCAAAATACAAATTCAACCTGCAACAGAGCAGAGTCAATACATGCATAATTAAATCAATCAATCTACCACACAAAAAAATGACCTATTTACAGAGATATCTTATTTTATGAATGAAAACATGAGCTTTAAAGTTTTCATAAATCATTCAAACTAGTAAAAATCACACGTGTTTCAGTGTATCTTGTTTGTACCATCAATGTGTCGAACAAGTGAACAGAACTCCTTAGCGCAAACATAACTTGTTTTATGGAGAAATGTAATGTATCTCTTGTATTTTTGTTTATCTGTTAAGTGTTACTAAAATAATGAAATAAAAAACAGTCCTATGAAGGATTTTTCGGTCATACTCCTGTTTATTTCTCTTTCAAAAATAGCTGAGTTCAGATTTAATTACTTTAATTCACTATGTGATGCCCTCAAAATATCAATCTTACTTACATAATGTGCACACTGACAGCAACTGATTCTGTGTGACCCATAAGAATCTGAATCATAGTTAGAGACACTGTCGAGCCTACGAATCAACACTCAAACTCCCCATTCTCATGTTTTACTTTTGTTATTTTGTATATTGCTCAGTCATGATGTGATATACAGTATATTCACCTGCTTTGTACTCTTTACTGCTATTGGATTTGTTTGGTGGAAACATACTTTTACATGTTTTTTTTTAACAATCAAAATCAGGCTCCTGTATTGGGCTACAGGCCAGAATCTGTCCAACACATGGCTGGTCTCAACAGTATTAACCCCAAAACAATCACATTACTGAAGACCCCTCCTCCTATGCATTTAGTGTTTTGAGTTTTGAGAGCGTGACTGATTATCTTCTACTGCGAGGCGTGAAAGGCAATTTGGGAAAATATCTGACACTGAATGTCCTGAAATGATCTAGAAAATGTCAGTTATACACGTGTGAAAGGGTTTTTAGAATGAAATGAAGCTGACGTCGTCTCAGGAAAAAAAAACATGTATTCTGTCACTGTAGAAACTCCAAATCAATGTTATCCTAATTCCTGGCGAACGTGCTTCACAAAACGATTCTTTAGAGGGCCCTATGCCATTTTTCTTTTTAAGAATTGCAGCCTGTGGTCCGATATTAACATAATCCCTCCTCTCAGGACTCCATCTGTTTCATACGCACATCCATACGCTGCAGAGAGAAACATGAGCATCTTTCGTTTGATTTGAATTTTGTTTGATTTTCTTGAGTTTTTCTTCTACATTTAAGACACTGTGAGTGTTTGAAATTTGAAAAAATACCTGCTTGGTTTAGGTTTGAATGTAGCACGAAAAGGGTGAAGAAGTTTTGGAATACAGATTTACACTTGGGGGGGGGGGGGGGGGGGAAGTTGTGCAATAAAATCTAAATATATGGTAGAGTTTCTATAAGGAAGCATGTCTATTTGTCCACTCTTTAATTATCCCTTTGTCTTATGAAATCAGTGCAGTGTTCCAGCTCTACAGTGTAAAGTACACAAGCTATATATTAATTTAATACAGATTCAGGGATGGACAAGGTAAAAATATCCTTTTTTAAAATAATGACATAAATGGTAGTATTTCATAGATAGTCCTCCTATACTTTCAAAAACATTTCAGGAAAGGAAAAGACAAACGTGACATAATGCACTCAGTACCACTGTTCTCCTTTTCTTCTGCCCTCTCTCATCCTCACTCTCACGGCTATTCTTAGCTCCTCTCAGCCTTTGCAGGTTCAGTCTAGCTGCTGCGCTGTCCAACACAGTCAGCTCTGTATTATCACACGTTTCCACAGGCGGTCCTCTCTCCCACTTTTTTTCCAGCTGTCAGAAACACAAATGATGGTTTTGTCTTTGTTTCGCAACTCTTTTGTACCTCACACTTTTTCTCACTTTCAAAACATTTCCCGGCGGACCTCCAGCAAAGCTTACTCTGTTCTGAGGGTGGTATGCACATGTCTTGGTATGATTTATCAAAGCTCCCATATTATCCTAATTTTCACCGTTCATTGCAAATCTGTGAAACCTGTACAGAAGCTTTGCATGATTTGCAGCTAAAATGAATGGCTAGCTCTCTGGAAGCCTTCTGGATGGGCAGAATGCTGCAGGGCTGCCAGAGGAGTGCTGGAACAAATCTTGGAGGTATTTAATGTGTGCTATAAAGGCTGGCTAAGAAGCTAAAAATCACTATAAGCTAAATTGTTTTCACCTAAATTCAATAGCTTGTGTGCACTTACTACATGTTTTTGATGACTCACTCCCATTAGATATTTAAACTTAGCAGATGTAACTTATAATGTTAACATTGCCTGCTCCATAATATGCCGCAGTATTCCATTCCTGTGAGTCAGCATGCCCTGTAGCATGGCCTTGTAACTAACGGACTAAAATGGAATGCAGCCACCCTTAATGGTGTTGGTAAATGTATGTTGGGAGAACAAAATATTTTGTATCTTCCATAAACACAGGTAATCAGCTGAAAAATAACACATTTTTGAGGGCACATTGTTTTCAGTGATGAAAATTCTTATAAAAACTGAGGAAAATAGAACAACAAAAATGTAATTGGTCTGTTGAAACCACAGTTACAGAAACTGAATGACTTTCAACTGAGGTCGTTCCTTTGGAGAAACAATAAAGACCCCTTTTAAACCAGCGTCCATCATTTATTCACTCTCATGACTTGCAATAACCGACGTCTTAAGTTTTAAATGTAAAATACAAATATGAAAATAAAAATGGGGGGTTGGGACTAAAAAAAGGCTTAAAATGCAAAACCCCTCTGATTTAAATCTCTAATTTTTCCAGTACTATCCATGTCGGCTGGTGCCATTTTCTCCAGGGTGAACTAATTTCTCACAGATCAATCTGGCTGTGCATCTGCTTTAATTATCTTGATGCTAACATGTGATGGAAATTGCCCTTAACGTGCTAACAGAATTGACAACCTGCAGCAATTTTAACTCAATAAATTACCTTATTTAGTGAACATTGTGAAGTAAAATAGAACATTTCTTAAGCTAAGAGATGCTACAGTAAGTTAGTTTGTCTGTTATGCTACAGTTGGGTCATTGATCAAAGTCGGTGGCCTGTGTGCTTAATGAATTTAGCCCAAATTATCATTAAATCAAGAGAGCATGCCAAAACACCTATCACTCATTTGGACTACATGAGTGAAGGGAAGAAGATGCTACAGAGCTTGGGCGGTAAAAATGAGCCCATTGAGATATTGCTCATGATATTGCTGCTCAACCCAACAAAACTTTAAGCCATTAAGTTTGAATATTGTCCTTGTCCCAATGTACATGAACAGAGGGAGGATCAATTTTTTGATGTACAACCGTGCGAAGATAGGTGGTGATATACCCCCTTCAGCTAATTGACCTCTTGAACAATTTAGGAAGTTAGTAAACGGCAAAGTGGTGGTTGTATGTCGAACTTTGGAAAACAACAACATTACAGCTCTGTGCATTGCATACATGCCCTACACTCTACCTGTGTTGCAGGCTATCCCTCTAGCTCTTATGGTGATATCCAAAGGCAGATGACAATGCAACTTCTGCTATGCTGCATATTTATGCATTTCGTCTTCAGGGTCAAAGGCCGGCTTCAAGACTGTGGAGCATGTGCAGAATGCCTGGTCCAGGTAGTGTTCGTTTGAGGTGTATACAAGTATGACTTCATGGATATCAAATAGTAATATCTGGGTGTGTTGCTTCAACTTCAAGTCCAGTATTAGAGGGACAAAAACGATAATTCAACTTTTTCTATCTCATTTCATTTATTTGTTTAATTAGGACAGTGCACATTAATCAACATATCAACAAACAGTATTAGCACAAAAGCTACATTTCATCAGCAGTCTTAAGGCAGGTACTAACAAAAAACACAAAAAACAAATGTACAATTACACACACAAAGAAATAGAAATAGCAGACCCACATGCAATTAGCTAATTAAAATCGCAGGATGAGCCAGAAGCCCAGGGGAGGGGGCACCAAAAGGGGAGGACAGATATTACATATGAGTGCATGATTGATTTGTTTTTTAACCAATGTTTGAGATTTCTGGATGCAGGAAATCAACTGTATCGCCAGGATGGAATTATGAAACACCTGCTACGTTAGGAGATTGACAACAGCCAGGAGCCAGCTCTAACGTTGACTGAGCACATTCTTAATACCAAGAGGGAGACAAGATGTTATTTGATATTGAGCAGCAGGAAATATCCAGCCCTCAGTCATCCTTTAGCCACGCTGGAGACAAATGTTTAACCTTGTTTCCATTCATACGGAGACGTTTACAATGACGTCTACTGGCATGACAGCTACCACATTGTGCAAGAGACATGAATGGAGGTTTTTTCACCAATTGACATAAGACTGTCAAAGGTCAGACATGAGGTCTGCTGGGGGAGAGGAGTAAGCAGTATAACTGAGGTATACAGCCAATAATGCTGCTAAGTATAAAACCAGAGAATGCTCAAAAGTGAAAGCAAATAATAACATAAGTGGCTGGTTTATATGTCATAAACATGAAGTTATCAGAGTCCATTATAGACAGTGCAGTGGTCAACAGCTAGAGCAACTCAGATACAAAGACACATTAGCTTCATATTAACTGGCTAAAAAAAGAAAGAAGAGATTTTGGTCTGATGACTTTATTAGAAATTTATTCCGTTTGTCCTCTCTGGTGTACGGATATGTCACCAGTGGATTATTGTGAGGGGAATGAAGTGGGCTGAGGGCGTTTGATCACAGTTTCTCTCCTGCTGAGCAGATGGAAAGATTAATTTCCACATGAAAGATTAGCCTCTGTTTCCCCTCACCCTCTAAAATGCCTTAATGACACTTAACTGTGCTTTTGGAATATATTATCAACAGGGAAAGATTTGCCCTCTTCAAATATTGGATCTCTCCATCCTGAATAATGTGTATGAGTGTATTAAATGTGCCATGGGATACATTTAGAAAAAGCCAAGGATTGTTTCAGCACATCTCTGCCACTACACAGAGAATTATTCGGCATCAAAAGGTTGACACAGAGTACAGCGTTCAGTTGAACACTGTGTCAGTGTTATAGCTTTAAAGGTCAAACTGCAAAGACGGCATGCAGGAAGCGAGAATCACTGTTATTTCCACAACAGTACCCAGTGACAGAAAAGCGATTTGTGAAGTCTGCTCTTTCGTTCCTTTTTATTTCTGCAACATCCTGTAGTTGAAATTACATACATCCTTAAAATGGCCAAAATACCACTTCCTGTCAAGGTTTTGACCCTGTATCAACACATGATTGACATTTACCTTAACAAGCAGCAACCTCTGCTGCTAAAAAATGAAGCAACATGCGGAAGCACAGAATCCTGCAGTTCTTCAAGTCCGCTTGAGGCTGGCTCCTGTAGGCCGGGAAGGTACAGACACACCACATTCAAAAAAGCCAGATATTCGTCTGATTAGTTTATGAACGATACTTTATCGGTATTCAGGCGCATAGCTGACCTGACTGACAGGTGGGCGCGGTGTAACGGTTTGTCAGGAGGCTTAAAACCCTCCTCAGCTCCAGCTCTCAGCCTGTCGTTAGGTTGACTGAAAGTTAGGCTTAAAACAGCTTTTCCAGCATGGCGGCTGCCACAGATGAGCCTCCTGAGCCCCCTGCAGGAGCAGATCGGTGAGCTCACTCAAGATTTGTCCAATTATAACAAGTGGAATAGTGATAAAATAAGGAAACACATTTTTGGAAAGATTGACATTGACATGATATTTTCCCATTTTAAATTAATAGATTTCCACAGCAACCAGCTTAAGTATCCTGCTAGTTTTCATCCAGCTACCTTGGTGTTTTACAATATACAATGGATTCTTTTTTAGCTTTGTGTTATTTTATTTGGCATTTGGCATTAATAGAAGATAAGACAGCTGAAGGTAGATCGGAAACACAGGGACACAAGATAGTTTAGCATATGTGGGTTGGAGTTAAACCCGTACTGCTGCAGTAAGGACTCTGTTATGGCCTTAAAGGTTTGTTAGTGGACCCAAAAGCAAAACCAGAAAACAGGGTGGTGGGTAAAGGGGTATTTATTGACGTGAGGCTTGAATGAGAGGCTGGGTGGTGAGGTGCTGGAGCTCGGTAGTTGAAGGCACTGGGGGAAAAAAAGAAGACAAGGGAATAATTAGTAACGGTTTACTGATGCTGCGACGCCAATCTACCACTGTGTAGGCGGAAATAATCTGGCATCTTGGGAGAGTTGAACCAGGGTATAAATGCTGCAGCTGGTGATTACAGATGATGAACAGGTGAGTGATTGCAGAGAGCTCCAGCAGCCGATAAGCCACACCCAGCCTCTAAAAGAACAAAAACACAAGCACCAAACAAGGAAAAAAAACACAGAACTGTCCAATCACCACAGACTCAGCCTTTACACATGGGGCCTCACTCTATGGCACAATCATGCTCAACCTTGCCTGACTGAGGAGCCACACTGATGAAGAAATATTTTTGAAACCCACTAAGAACTCCGGTTTCTGTCAAATGTTCTACTCTGTTTAGTTATCAATACACAAAGAGGTTTGTAACCTCGAAAAAAAAAAAATCAGTTTTAGCCTAATACTCTGAAGAAATAGATGACACTCTGGTACATGCTTACAATCTAAAACAGTTGATTTGGGCATTACCAACTGCAGTACTATTTAAATTGTCATCCGTTTTATGTAAAACAATATGTACAAAATTTTAAAAAAAAAAGAAACAAACTCATGATTACCGATTGAATCAAATGTTTTCTTACAGCGAAAGTCAATGTTTTGTAGAAAGGTTTTCATATCACAACCCCAAAAAAAACTTGTACTATCCATTTAGTTTCGTGAGTCATATTGTAGTATTTTACTTAAACATGCCAGCCCTGATTATGTCTCCAACTCCCTCAAAAGGTAAAAAACGTATCTGTAAAACTCAAACTTGACTTAATAATTCTGACTTACAGGGGGGGAGGGCGCTGGTGGCTTGGAGGTAAGCGTGCCCCACCTTAGGTATGGAGGCTGGAGTCCTTCAAGCAGGCGGCCCAGGTTTGAATCCAACCTGTGGCTCCTTTCCTGCATGTCATTCCCCACTCTCTCTCTCTCTCTCTCTCTCTCTCTCTCTCTGATGTCCCACTTTATCTACTGTCTTGTCTCTACGATAAAGGCACAGAAAGCCCCAAAATTAAATCTGAAAATAAATACATTCTGACTTATGTTGTTAGTGTTCACTTTGTGTTATTACAAAGCTATGACTCTAGCACCACTGTTGGGTACAATTTAACTTTGTTTAATATTGTTTATCACTAAACATCTGCAAAACTAATTAAATTCCAATAAGCCTCTGCTATACTCACTGTTTGAAGCTAATAAGAAAATATTTGCATGCTTATGCAAATAAAAAACGTTCATTATAGCAAACATATAAGGAATCATTGTGTAGTGTTGGGAAGACGTCGGCATACTGATAGAAACATTTAGTTCACACTGAGCTGCTAGCATTGATGTTTACTTCAAGTGTTCATTAATATTCAAGTGATTGCGGATGCTGAATGTTGCATTTTTGGCACCAAGGGTGGAACATCCACATACATTGGCATTGCATGTATTATTGTAATGGATATCAGACTGAAATTAGGCTACTTAATAGTCATTTAGGGAAGAAATGAGAATGCATAAATTAATTCTTGTTTGTTCTTGGTGTTGTACTCTGGGGACTGTCCTTGCCCTGTCTTCATTGTCATTTGTAAGTGAGGTTGTATGTTATGATTACACTGTAATCACACATGGCTGGGAATTCATTAAGGGCTCTAGAGTAAACAACGGTTACTTCAGAATCCAATTAACTAAAGCAGACACAGTGCGTCAGTTACCAAGGCCACGCTGCCTGTGCTCCAGAGTCAGCACTGTAACAAATAATATCTGATTCACGTGGAAAATGCTATAAAGAGCAGAGTCTGACAGAAATGCATGCCCCAGAACCAATCACAGGGGCTGACTTCACTTTGATGTTCATGCTGCTCGCATGCAAAGCCTCCATGCAGGGAGGGAGGGAGTTGGAGATGAGTTTATTTGGCAATCCTTCCATTTACTCATAAACAGAAATCCTTCTGATGTGATTCTCACGTGGCTTTCCGGGAATTCAAATATGATTTGCTTTTAGAATTTTGCTGTGCAGTCAGAGACATTTGCAAAGGTCACAGGAATGGAGTGCTTGCTGTTTGTGCTCTTGTGCTAACATGTACACAAGGTTGCAGTATGCTCTTATCTGTGCGAGATAGAGTCCTGGCTTTTAATGCTGACTTAAGTGGCAGCTTTCAGGGGACAGAGGTAACATGTTTCCCTAATTCACTCTAATTACCTTTAATCAATGCCTCTCACAGCCATTTCCTTTGCCTAATCGCTGCTTTGATATCTCTATAACTCAGTCAACATTGATTTATTGATATCCATTCGCTGTATTTAGAACCATCTTCACCAGGACACCTAACAAATTGATTTGGTAATAATTCTGTTAACACAACTACAGATCATTTAACACCTTTAGTCCACTTCAAAAGTGGTTTAGGATGGCGGACACATCAGTTAACAGTCCAGGATGACCAAGAGACCCCTTTTGTGCCAAGGTTTTGCTCTGTCCAACAGCGTTCCCCATACGTTACTTCAGAGCCATTTCTGAGGTGTAGCTCAGCACATCCCCTAGAAGCAGGATCAAGAGTTCTCAAGATCACAAGAGACTACAAGAAGATACAAACAACAGGTTACTACACTTCTCAGTTTGATTTGCTGTTCATGAAGTGCCTGTTTTGATGTAATGTTAATGTGGTGATGGGATTTTGGATAATTGTAATTTTGTAAACAAATGTTCATCTTCTGGTACGGTAAATACCAATTGGGAATCAATAATTCGGCCTATGTCTGTTACTGTAAACTTTGGAATACAGGTTTCACAAGTATTTAAGAAGTTGTGTGTTTGGGGAAGCGGGCGCTCAAAGAGGAAAAAAAAGTGTTAAAGATGTATTCCTGGGTGACGATTTCCACTGCGAGAAGTCCAAAACAAGCAGTTTCTGTGTAGCTCTTTTGAGTACTATGGGTTTTTGTCAAGTTGAGTTAGCAATCTTGAATGCTACCAGGAAGGTAATTTGGCTCAAAGTCTACAGTAATGTTGACGGTTTTTCAGCGTGGACACAACAGTCTGTGGCCAAGTTTCCGGGAAAAGCTGTTAAAAAAATTGCCTGCTCTGCTATGCTGAGTAGCAAATGGTTTATTCACCAATACATGGTGAATGGGGCCCATTTTCAATTGCGTCAGGTCATTTTTAATGGGTTAGAAAATACCACCCTCTAAAATGTATACTTGTATATATTACAGTATATAGAATGCACCCACTTTTGAAAAATGTAATTAAATTGCATTTTATACACCAAATGTTATGGTATATATGCAGACGTGCTATTCCATCAGCCTTTAATACTCTGGAATCTGGTTGTCACAGTCCTCTGTGCCTCATCAAAAGTGATACATTTCCCACTCATCTTTGAATCTAAAAGGTGGGATCATCTTTGACAAGCAGAATTAAGCATCACTGTATGTAATACATTTATAATGCTCTGCTCCAGAAACTACCTTGTTACCTCTGCACTATAGTTGCATTTTTCATTTTAAACACAGGACTTAAACTGTCAGGTCACTGGATATTTCAACATTTGCTGCACCTCTTGTTCACACTGAACTTTGAAAAGAAAGTACAAAATACTCTGCTGCATAATAATGGAATGAAATCTTTTTGGACATTATAGAAGGTAGAGGTTGGAGGTGGGAATGGACAGATTTTACTGGGGTCAGTAGGGGTGGGGAGGGGGGGATAACTTATTTAATTCAAAACTATAAAACAAAATATTGAAAACATTGGCACATACAAAGTTTATTATTCCTGTGGTTTATTCTCTTCATGAGTTAAACCATTCATATGGCCACTGTGAATTCATTTTATTTCTTCTGCTGATGCATCTCCCATGTGTGTTGACAGTTCCCAGAATTCCCCCCAGAGGATTGATACATTATTTCAGATTTTGGGAAAGTCCAACACAGGGCCCACTTGCATGCCTTGCAGTAGATTTGTCTCTGAGCTTGACTGTGGAGAGCCTGGAGAGGTCTGTGACTGTTTTCTGGGAGATTGAGGAAACTGTCCACCACTCCTCTGTCTCTGCTGGGATGTTGTAGGTTGTATCTTTTTATTTACACAGAGAAAAGGTCCTCTCCTCCTTTTCTTAGTTGAACTCTCTCTAAGGTCCTGGAGTTCTGCAGAGGAGGCGATGGAGACAGCATTCCCTTTCTTATAAAGAGTCTGCACAGTGTGAACCAAAAGACCCTTTGTTAGAACTGTGTGGAAACCATTAACAAGAGATGCTCTGACAGCTTTTATTCTGCCCAGAGGCCTCTGCTTAAATAGTTTGAAAAACTCCCACCTGACAAGGTGTTTAGATGTTACACCCTCTGCCTACTGATACCGATCCTTTCCCTCCATACCTGTCCAACCAGCCAATCAGCACCCCTGAAATTGTGTGATCGAGCTGCCTCTGTGTGGTCTGACAGACTCAGGGGTCAAACCCCTCAGTGGAGGACACAAAAACGACTTGTGACCTTCAGTGGAGGATTTTACACAATGCTATCGCTGCCAACGCTTTTTTTTAATCTGTTGTTAATCCCGTTGTTTTAAATGAATGTCCTTTTTGAGGTCTGCCTGAGAACATGTTTTATGATTTTTTTTTTCTGAATGCAGGAGACTTACTGATTTTTTTTTTTTAGCTTTTTAACTGGTGTTTTTAATCCTTTTGTGTTGTTTTCTCAGGTTTTCATCGGTGGAGTCGGGAACAACAAAGCAACAAAATGTAAGTGCCAGCTTTGAAACGTTTTAATTGGAGAAGTAAAATTAGCTATTTACCTGACTCGAAAGGAACAAAATACAGACTGGGCCTAAAGTTAATGTGGTGGCTTTGTGGAGGTGCAACATTAAAGCCAGGCTGAGGCTGGACTTCTGCTTCCACAAGACTACTGGGAATGTGGAAAAGTTCCTAGAGCTGTGGGGATATGATGAATGTAGAAATATAGTGCTGTGTGTCTGATCAGGGAGAGCTAAGGTTCAGTACTTGTCTTGACTAAGTGTTTATTGTCTGAATGTGATTTTGACTTTACAAGTTTGACTGTTTAATTTGATGACGTAAATAAAGTATTTTCAAAAAAATCAAGCCTTTACTATAAGTTGGTATTAGTAAAGGTTTGTAGAAAACACACAGGAACACAGCTCACAGAGGCCTAAACCCCTCCCCCATATCACCACCAACACACACTCTCTCAATCATAGTCGAGATAATTCAATAACAACCTGACTTACTAATTCTGATGTGGGGCGCCGTTCCCTCACAACTTTTAACCCTGGAACACTGTTCCCCTGAGTTCCTGCCCATTTCCACCAGTGGTTGTACTATATTCCCAGTCAAACTTGCACATGATTCCCTAAATGTTAAATATAGGTCTGCATATTATGTCTGCGTTGTGTGTGCTCTCCCATTAGTGGCTAATTCAACCTCTAGCTACTACGTCAGGGTTACATAGGTCGAACTCCTCGAGCCTTTGGCTGATAAATGCTACTCTTTCTGTAACAGTTAGCTCATATCTTGTGAGTTTATTAGAGCTGTTTCACTGATGGGAAATAATTATTGGGAGCCATGAAACTAAATCAGACATGAATGACAAAACCAATTAACTCAAAGACAAAGAACTCCATGTATTATAAGGCTGAGCTAATTCTAGCCACGATGACAAATGCAAACTATACCTCTGACGTTTCATGTAAAATTTACACCACATTTTTTACATTAAGAATATAAGACTATAAGTGAGCACCAATTATCCAAAACCACCTGTAGCCTTGGAAGTGATATCTCCTTGAAAGAGGTACCAGCTGTATTAAACTCACTATAGACTCCTTGGGTGACCTAGTTCACTGCACAGTAGAGTTAAAATGTGGTTCAAGAACTGAATGAAACTCTTCATACCTCTCTGCAGCATTCTCTAAATGGATACTTCAATTCACATGTTCCCACACTCTATGGAGAGCTTTGAGAAATGTTCTGACACATATTGTGTGTGTGTGTGTGTGTGTGTGTGTGTGTGTGTATGTGTGTGTGTTACATGATACAAACTAATGATAAAAGAGGCAATGAAAGGTAACTGGACAGAATAAGGTCAAAGCAACAATAGCACAATAACTTTCAACAGGGAGAATGGCGTCCCTCCCATGACCACAGCACGGCCCCATCACATGTTGACGGCAGTATGTAACTCTGACACTGTGCTTTTAACAGACCACTAGGTCACCAGCACCCAGTATTTTGTGTTTGTATTCATACACTTCAGAGATATTGCTTTACACATTATGTGTAAAGACCAACAACAATGTCCAAACCCTGCTTTGCATCTGTGATATTTAGTTTTTAATGAAAACCTTAGTAGGACTTCAACGGCCTCCAACCCCATGTTACACTATTATGTTACCTATCAGACTCTTTTATTGGGTCATTGGTGTTGTATCGTCCCACTTAAATAATACATGTTACCACAGCTTTTGTCATGTGTAAGTGGACTAATCTAAAACTGACAGCAAGTAGCTATGGAAACAGTTTAGTTCCATGAAATAACTTAACATTCTGGGTACTAAACTTGATTTCTACTACATTTAAGTGTGAAAAATCCCATATTCTTCCTTTAAAGAGCAAGTTTTGCATGACCTGGTTGTCTGTTTCTACTAAAAAGGTTTACGAGATAAATCTGACAAATCTGAAACAATTACAGATTTAAAAATGCATCTAT
The DNA here is from genome assembly GCF_963930695.1 of Labrus bergylta. Taxonomy (NCBI): domain Eukaryota; kingdom Metazoa; phylum Chordata; class Actinopteri; order Labriformes; family Labridae; genus Labrus; species Labrus bergylta. The sequence continues at coordinate 15,020,645 of NC_089214.1, forward strand.
TTGTATGGTTTTCTTTTTCCTATTGTTATCAATATATAAAGGAATCAAGGAATGAAGTTGCAGGAAATCAGAATATTGAAAAAACTAACTACGCCTTCAAATCTCCTTAAATACAGTTAGGTAGATATTCTTTGCTGCTATCCACCATGTCTTACACTTAAGTCAATTGGACTAGTCATTGTCTATTATCCCTAACTTACAGTGTTGTTTCACTTTAGAGTTGAAAAAACACTACGGCTTTGGACTCTGACCCACGTAATCAGTGTTTTTCATCATCATTTGTCTCATCAGCATAAATTAATTGTATCAACTTAAAGTATAACAAACAACATGGACAAGAGGCTATTGTCTACTTTATGTCCAACCCAACATGAATCATTCTTGTGTATCCTCTGTGCTGCACGTCTTTCCTGAGAAAACAACAGAGCAGACAACCCAGAGTTCACTTTAATTAGATTTAACATGTGTTCTGACAGAGAACAATACATCTCATAGCATTAGCATGACAATACCCTCTAATTGTGCCTTTGCTTAATTTGTTTTTAATAGCTAAAGCAGCAGTGCCTGATTATATTCCAAATAGATCACTGTCACTGAGCGCATCCTCGCTCTCTTTTCCCCCCCTTTCTCTTTCTTCCTTGCGCTCTCTTACAAAAAAAAAACTCAACCCCAAATGGCCTACATGGAGAGTTATTCACAAGTATCATTAACCCTCCTGACTCTTCATTGTGTTGCTTTCCCTCGGGGAAATAGAATCCGTACTCATTCTGATGAAGAACTGCGGCGGCTCCTTTGTTTGGGCTGCAGATGGAGAGGGGCTGATGCTTGGTTGTATGAATGTGCTTGAGCCCTGAACTCTGGAGTAAATAGGACTGGGTAATGGTCACTTTTCTTCAGCTCTAAACCCTTTTTTATCTCCCTGTGCCACTCTACCTAAAAAAAAAGAAGGAGCAACAATTTACTTTTGGAGTGAGAAACTTAACCCCAACGTGATGCTTATGGCTGAAGGACTGATCTTAACACCCTGCAGCCCTGCTGTGATGGTAGACGTTAAGTGAAAAGTCCTGACTCCATCTTCTTCCTGTTGCTCTGGTCTTCATTATGGGGTTATCACAGGTGCAATAAAATAAAGAAGACAGATGATGGAGTCTGATTGACAGTTTATTAGTGCAACCTAAACAACAATAATTCATGTTGACAGACACAGTGGCTGTTCTAGACCACTTTTACTGAGGGGACCAAATTGGGGCCAGTTGTTTTGTCAGAGGGGAACATTAAACTAGGCAAAAGATGATCGCTTCAAAAAAGATTTATGCTAAATAATAGCGCACATCATTAAATACCATGATCTATATTTGTTTCAGTAAGAGTATTTAATACTAGATTGCGAGTCCAGTTGTTGAGTCAAATACTGTGTATGTGTTAGTAGGGGGGGCCCTTCCTTTTGGAGGGGGGCCACAGGGGGGAACAAGCTCAGTGTCACAGGGGCACTGGCTACTGTTGGCTCCTGCCTAGAACTGCCCATGGACAAACATGATTCTGCTTGGTTAAACTGAAGAATTGAGTATTTGTCTTTATTTGCTTTAACACCTGGATCGTTTGGAGTAGTTGTTCTTTAAGAGGGGGCTTAATTTCCCCCATTGGCCCGGATCTTTTGGACATATATTGGAATACAGCAGAGAAAACAAGCGAAACGACATTGCCGAGTAAAGTGGTCTCGGCTTGCTTCCAATCAAACCCTGGAGTTGTTTCTGTTGCAGCGAGAAAGCAATCAAGCAACAACAAATAACAGGGTTACTCACTGTAGTAGCTGTTAGCAGTAGTAATAGCATCAGCAGTAGTAGGAGCAGTTGTTGTTGACAACAGTTGACAAATCTGCTCATCTGTCCAAATGTCATTGAGCCATTTGCCCTTCTCGCTGCTCCAATTCAACCCACGACTCATATTGTTAGTAGGTTAACTTGCTAACATAAGTTTGTGACCACATAAGTTTGTGACCAGTGTGACCAACATGCTTAGCATTTTTCTTCCTACGCAGCTGTGAAAAGCAGAATGTGACATAATGGTCTAAGGACATATTGCTTCAATGTGTGCTTTGGCCCACTTGACAGTATTGCAATGTGAAAACAAAATACTCGAGGGAATTGCAAATATGTTGTATAATAATCATTTTAGGGTCCGGACCTGCTCTTTTTAAAGTTACTCGACAAAAGATGTGTTATGATAGGCGCTATACAAATACAGATTGATTGATCATTTTATAACTCAATGGAGACTAAGCAAACAAGCTACAGGGGTTTAAGCGTATTCTGGCTCAAGATAATATCCACATTAAAATCCAACAGACATGAGCATCTATCCTCCTAAAAACAGCATGGATTGGGAATCAGAATTACTGAGGACCCTGATCATTGTCACAAGCTGGTGAACAGGGAAACGAGACCCAAATGCAGGCAACAAATCCAGGCAGGCAGGCTGATGCAGCAAACCGGTTAGTGTGTTAATTTAGGTTGGGGAAGCAGGACCACGCCTAAACCACACCTTTAATTAACTGACAAGCCAACTTCTACCTGGTCATCTCACTTATCGCTGTTCGTCTCAGTTTCTTCGACCCATCCTCCCTTCTTCCTCATCCCTTCCTTTTCAACTTTGCGTCTGCCTCTCTACTATCTCTTTCGCTTATTCTAGATACAGTCTGGGCCGTTATCAGTTCGGGTAGAATAATGCCCAGAATAGAAACCCAACTCTGAGTCTCCCTTTGCCCAATCTTTTGATCAACCTCTCAGGCCAGCTTTAAAGATGACAGCCATCTCTTACCTACATATACTTACATCTGTCTTAATATCATATGAATTGACATGAAATGTTTAAATGAAAATTATTGTGGCTTGTTCCTTGCTAGTGAAAAATATATTCAACCACGAAGGAATTCTGGAATGGCATGCGGGGCAAACTAAAGGATTCAGAACAAACACATATCACTTCTGCAAGAACTCTCACATGAAACTAGCAAACCCAAAGGGGAAAAAGTGGTTGGTTATATGCAGGGGAGCTGACAAAGAAAATGTGAAACAGGTGTGTGTGAAGGAGACAACAGGCAGGTGAACAGGTGAAAACAATGAGGGTGTGGCAGGCAATAAGACAGAAGGGAAAAACAGAGACAGGGAGCGGAACAGGGCAAGAAACACAGGAGACATGAACGCACAGAATAAAAAAGAAATACACAAAAATACAGACAAAGTTAATTAACATGCGGGAAGTTAATGACCAAATATAAAATGGAATATGAGCAATGGAATAAAATATAAAATACATGTGACAACTACACCAAACAAGAAGAAGAACTCATGACAACCATTTGCAATAATTTTGACGGCTGTCAATGTTTTTAATTGCATGCAAATCATATAATCGAACTGTAACATTTCCAAGGCCAATTACCTACAATAGTTGAGCAAACACAACGAGCAGCTGATAGTAGCAATCCAGTTTGTATTGCCGTCTTATTAGTTTGGGGTGGTCATTTTTTTAAGAACGTTTCTGTGGCTTTTTCTGCCAATTCTTTGTGTGAGAATAATGGAGGACATTGGCAACACCCATTTGCAGAAAGAGCAAACTTACCCCGAACTTCCACCAGATACGTGTGCATTGCGTGACCGCTCCGGTCCGTTTCGGCTGCGAGTGCAGAGACAAAGGAATTCCCGCGGTAATTAAACAAAGTAACTGTCGACAGTGTGAGATAATATGATATATGTGGTATTAAACTCTATATAAACCTTAAAAACACACAAACTGTCATTTTTCTGAACGGAGTGTTTTATTTTGAAAATTAACCGGATGTTTTAATGTTGTATCGGTGTCTGACTTCCCCGTCCCGCTTGTTCTTTTCTGTGCCAAATTGATACAGTGGGCTCCGGCATCCGACAAAAATAGAAACCTACGTATCTGCTGAGGAGGGCACCAGACTGCCGGAGCTCAGACGCAGCAGAGAGGCAGCATAGTGGACCCAGTGGAAGCACACACATTGGATCAAATGAAAACCTATCACCTCCGCTGGACCGGAGCGAAGACGGACTGAACACGCATCTGGTGGAAGTTGGCCGTACGATGCCTATTAAAAAACAGATCTCCAACAGTGATCAGATGGATGACATGCTTTGCAGCATCCGATAAGGAACATTTTCCATCGTTCAATAGGCTCACAGAGTTTATGTACATTGACATAGGGATTGTCGCCTGCAATACGCAACCCGTCTGCCTGTCAGTCAGATTAAATAGGCCCCTATATATGCATTATCATTAGCCTTTAGATAATCAAAATAAAGGAGTCATAAGAGGGTAATAAAGGATTCTTTGGATTTTGTAGCAAGCCTCAAAAGGACACTTGACGAACTGCATTTTTTTGCTCTTTTTCATTGGCTTTGCTTGTCGCTTGAGCCGCGCTGAAAACTGCTTGTTGTCCAGATCACAATAAAATTGAGTAACAGACATCATGCCTGTCATTTTTGCCAGAGGTATGCAGGTAAATCCCAACACTTCAATGAATGAAAAAAAAGCTCACAATTGTAGTGTAGCATTAGAAACTGTTGATATCACCTTAACACTCTTGCTTTTGTTGTTGTTTCATCCACTTGAGAGCTAACCTCCCCCCCCACTGTCTTTGCTGTGTGCATTTATTCCTATGATGAAAAATGTCTGTGTATATTTGCATTTAGAGCTGGAAAGAATGAGAATGATGTCCCAAGTGGACACTAGAGATGCAGGTGGAGTCGCCACATGTGAAATGTATTATTTAGAGGTGTCCACGTGGGATTCATGAACCCGGGATGCATGCTAAAGCTAGGTGTGAACAGGGACAAAGATCCGGCATGTTTGCTGTAAAGAAGAATCTTTTTGGATCCGTCAGTGACTCATCACTGGCATAACAGGTCATCAAAATGTGTGTCCCAATCTGTTTTGGACCTTCGTTTACCACCAGTGTTGATTTAGCTCAGTTAATAATGCTGATGCCTGCTTAATGATGGAACTCAATATTTATAAGTTTTATACAGGCTGCTGTCTGCTGAATGCAAATTTGGCTCAACATTGTTTTACTTCCTAAGCAATGATTTGCAAATGATGTATTTCTAACCTTTTTGTTTGGAATAATTCACCGTTTGACAATCCTGCAGTACTCTCCTCCATGCCCGTCTCTCCAGCGAAAGCACTGATAGCTTTGACATTCTGATCTGTCTACAGAAATATCCAGCTAAATGCAGATGAAGACAGGCCCAGGTTTTCCGACGTTTCATTATCATAAAACACCTCAACAAAGTAAGTATGTCTGTGGACAGAATATGATCATAGTAATAATGCGTATGACTAAGTCTCCTTCTAAATCTCAGAGAAACACCCAAACAGTTCCTTTTTTTCATTTAATAAATCAATCATCAATTGGTGGGGACATCAATTGTGTGTTTGAAAGTTTAAAGGACCTCATTTCAAGCAAATCATAAGATGTGAATTGACTAACTGAATTGACCCATTTCTCTATCAGAGTGTTTGGACCTGAATGCAGCACGTCAATGGCTCCAATTGAAAGTAAATGAAATATTTCCCTCTCCTGTCACTCTGTAACTTAACCCCCCTCTGTTATACTGGCTGAATGTTTCTGTTTCAAACTACCAAGAGATTAGCGATTGAATTGAAGATGTATCCATCAATTTAGAGTTTCTTAAGTTTGTACTTGAAGAGAATGGCATAATGCCAAACATGACAATGATGTGTGACAGAACTGGAGCATGAGTTTATTTCTAGACAGACCAGACAGCAGTGTTGGTTAGACTTGAAGCATTTCTTCCCTGAGGAACCGGTAAGTGAGAGCCTAGTTTCATTTGTTGGTCGGTAGACAAACGAATGGGTTGGAGGCAGTGAACAGCTTGAGTCATCATTGATTGAAGTAACAGAGCTAGAATTAAACAGTACTCAAACCATTAACCCAATTACTTAATTACCCTGATAAAAGTGAATACACTCAATAGCTAAACATATTATTTAGCTTCTTAGCTTCTCTTCTTTCCCTTTTATAGATACACTAGTCAACTTGCTCTGCAGGTGGCAAGTCAATCAGGTGATCAGAGGCGCTGCTTGTCAATAGGCAGGCACCTGCTTGGGGCCCAGGCCAGTAGGGGGCCCCCATAGGGCTGACAAACTTCGAACAATATCAGTGGCTCTATGAAATGACAGTAGGAAACCTTCCAAGGGGGCCCCACCTGACATCACTGACTCTATTTGCCCTACTTAGCGTTGAATGCAATATGCCTGTGAAGAGAAAAAGAAAGAAAATGACCTTCCTGTGAGAAATACGTTGAAACACTGCAGTTCGATACTGTACTCTCGAAGGTCAGTTTCATGGTTCTCTTAAAGATGACCTTCATGCTTTTTACTTAAATTCCCAATCAGAGGTTTCTATTTGCTCCATATAGATGACCACAGAGACACAATTTGCTCTGTGGTGCAGTTTGGTGAGCATTTAACCTTTTGTGCATGCTTTGTGATTTAGACAGTTTGCCTTTATCTCATTTTCACAAGTTGAAACAGAATTCCAAAACAATACAATGGAAACCTACAGTTCAAAGAACCTATACCCTAAAACTCAAAAATGTGTCGGCCACATTGAATTGTTTAAATTGTTTGTGGCTGTCAGCGTATTTGACGGTGTTTCTGATACCATTCAGCAAATATGGCTGACGCTGTCTGATGAAGACGTGATCTCTGTTATGTGTCACACAGGTTTCTCCTTTGATACTGTGTGATTGGTGAGCATGTTTTGTTACTTACTGTATACCAGAAAAGTTCCTTCAAAAAGATATTATTGAACAAAGAGTGAAGAATCCAACACTTTGCCAATTTGAATCCTCTTACATTGAGCCAACAATGCTAACACTACACCTCTGTTTCCCCCTATGATCTAGTTATTAATTTACTAACTTACTTAGCTGCAGATTGACCTTTTTGGCCGACCATGCTCATACTGTCTCCAGTTTGCCCACAGGAAAGTTTTCTGCCTCAAACAATTTGTCAGACAACTCATGTATATATTGGTTTATATTGCAGCCGCTGAATATAATCTGTGTTTGGCGTCTCGACTCCAAACTCATCAATCGTTGCTAATTTATTTAAAATGCAGAAATTTGAGGAGTGATGAGATAACATCCTAAAGCCCTAGACCGGAGCCTACAGGGCGCATGCTCGGGGTGGTGGTGGTTTGAGGCTGAAAGTAAGGGCGCAGTAACTTGATCGGGGACAGAACTGGCTGGACAGCAGAGGGCGAGACCAGAAATATTGCAGCTTAGACCACCAATATGGAAGGATGCATATGCAGGTGGTGGTGGTGGTGAATGACAAATGTCGGTGTGACATCAGCACAGCTTGAGTTGCCTGTCTTAACTAGCTCACAGTTCATTAGCTGATCTTACTTGTTTTCTTAATCAAAACAATAGGCTGAGAGACGATAAAAAAAGCTCAAGAAATCCGACTGGAATTGGTTAAGGAAAATGGTATTGGTCTGAGCTCTCATCATTCCAGGCCCGCAACAGTCATTGGACACATTTTTAAACGTAAAATAATAAAGTAATGCAAGTTTGTATTTCCAATATTTCTGAACTGAACACTAGCAGAAAGAAAAGTTTTAGTTTTTCTAGCTTACAAACTGAATAAGGTTTTAAAGATCAACTGCAGAGGTAATGATTAGTGCTGCAGTCGTCTCTGTTTGTGCTTGACTCATTCCTCTCTAATCAGTTCTGTGAAGTTGCCGAGCACCGCGACGTGACGCTGAGCGTGGCTTTTTGTTACTGCAAAATGAGTGTGTGACTAAATCACTGCTTCCTATTCTGCTCTGATAGTGGAGCTGCATTGTTTTCTCAGCCACGGTTAATGTCTTTGACTGTGAGGCAAATAATTAGAGCGTCTACCTGTTGCCTCCCAATTTCCCATCCTCTAACTCTGTGTGCAAAAGGAGATTGGAGGAATGAACGCTGATTATCTTCACTCCAGCAAATCCAAATCACTGAGTGAATGCAGGCGAGTCGCTCTGTCATGTTTATTCTCTCTGTCTTTCTCTCTATGGACAATCAGCGCCATTGTTGAGAAAGATGGAAATCTGTGCTGTGCTGTCATGGGCTTGAATATACGAATGCCATGCAGCGTAAGTGCTGAACGGGTGAATTAAAGAGAAGAGAAAAGAATAAAACCCTGTCTGTGGTCACTCAGCCTCATGTAGCTGGAATAATGTACATGTACACAATTCTGTGCAGATGCACGCACACAGACACACAGACACACACACACACACACACAGACAGGTCGATACCATGATGCATTGTGCGTGTGCAGAACAAACTGTGACAGCTTGGGAGATAGAACACCTGTTGTTGAAGCTTCACTGGCTCATGGTCAAATCACAGCCCAGCAGGACGGACACAGAGAGATAGAGAGAGAGAGAGAGAGAGAGAGAGAGAGAGAGAGATAGAAATAGAGAAAGCTATAAACAATGAAACTATGGACTATTCACCAATAGTTACCAAACACTCAGTCCTTGCATGGATAAAATGAATTTGTCAGTAATTATTGTTTGAGTACACCTTCACCTCCCATCTTTGGTGTTTACACGGCACAAGGTGAGCTTTGAGGGAATTCATTGACCTCAAATAATCAAAATTATCTGCCAACCAGACGAGTAAAATGTCCCTACGAACATTCTTTTTAACAAGTTTAATTCATTCTCAAAAGAGCCAGACATGTTTTGAAAGGCGTACAGCCAGGCTTCACCCTTGTCAGTAACAAACAAAAAACCCTTGAACTACATCAGAAAACAGCCATAAATTATTTATTCATATCATTTGGAACTTTCACTGCAGTTTCCTTACAAAAGGTGGCGGTAGTACCTCAGTCTGAAGGCATTGGGTTGAGAACCAAAGGGTCGCCGGTTCAAGTCCTGTTATGGACCTAGTATGGAAATCGGTCTAGTTGCTGGAGAGGTGCCAGTTCACCTCCAGAGTACTGCAGAGGTTCCCCTGTTTGCAACACCTCTCCATTAGTACATACAATGGAGAATTGTAAAATAAAATGTGCACCTTCGTCAAATGACATGATACATGGATAACAACTGGAAAAGCACCTAAAATGTAAGATTAAAATGGACATAAACAGGCCCTTGTGATGCACAAGAGTTAAACATTTACATTTGAAAAGATTTGAGAACTGTCAGGGATCTGTGATTGGATTTAGAGTTTCCTTGCTGATCTCCCAGACACTGGGCAGACTTCTGAAAAAAACTGCTATGAATAGAAATAAGGCTTTGATTTGAGTACATATCTACAGGTTATGAGACTGAAATGAATACTGATGCGTTTTTTTTTTAGCTTAAAAAACAATCAAAAAAGATCATTGTTGATATCTTTGACGGGTTTTATCTGATCGTGATTATTTCCCCTGTTAAGATGGGCATTTATTATTTTTCTTCTTCTGTTGATTTTTGTGGCGGTTGGCATCCATGAGTGTTGCGTTGCAATGGCTATCCGCCACCTGCTAGATGTCCATCATTTCCTTCTCTGACCTGGCCCTTTGAATGCTCTCTGTATTGCTCCCCCCAACCTGGCAACCAGGCAGAACCCCAACTGCCTGGTTGCCAGTCGGGCAGGAACCCCATCGCGATCCCAAAACACGATATGCTGTAGAGACAATGGATGGATGGAAGCTGCCTGGTAAGAAGAAATATCTTCATTGTTCATTGAAGTTTTAGCTCACCAGGATTTTACTTTTTTAATTCACTGTACTACTAAATTGCTACTCCATTCTTCTGTCTTATATATTCACAATTTGTATTGAAGTCTTTCACTCCCTAAAGCTATCTGTGTATTACAATGTTCTGGTGTCAAAATGTGTAAAATGCTTTCATCTGAAAAGTTTCTAATCACCAAAAGTACTTAAGAGTGTTATATTTGTATTCACACTATTCTAGCAAACACATGTAATGGGATTTGTGTTGTGCGTGACGGTTCACAAATTTAGAACTTGCAGCTGATTTGCAGCATAAAACACCATTCTTAGCCATGGTTATGCAAACAAACAAGCCTCAGGTGCAGCTAGAGTTGAATGCACACAAGAGAACAGCTCCGGGGGTCAAGTGTGTTTGTTTTTTTGGCCAGCAGCGAGCAATGGTTTCTTACGTCTCAGGGAAGGGGAAAGTAGTAATTCAGCTGTCCAGCATTCTTGACAAGAAGGAGGATGATGGGAGCTTGAGAAAGCAATGGTGATCATAGACTACAGAAAGAAACAGGGCGCTGTGGCCTGCATGAGTACAACTGGCCCCTGGCTTATTTCGTCAACGACCTTGACCTTAATGTTTTTCTGGCTGAATATCCAAACTTAGGAAGCCAGAAAGGGCACTTTCCTGGAAAATCTGGGGCTTAAGCTGTGCTGATAAAAGGAAGAAATGCGGGAGATGTAATCTCTGAAAGCATGCTTTTTTTTAAAAACAGATAGGTCTTAGTTTTGCACTTTACTCTGACTACCTCCGCTTGAGGGGAACTGTAAGATTTAGGTGACAATTTCCTGTGTTTTTTTTATCTCAACAAAGGACACCTTTCAAATACAAGGAGTCAAGGAAAACACCAGCAAACATATTTATGTTGTCTACTTAAGTTTCAGAAAAAGATTGTGGTCAAAGCAACTGGGACAAAAGACAGGAAGTGAATACATGATTAAACTGACGGCTTCACAAACATTTTTCCTTGTTTGTGTTTTGTTTTTTTTGGCTAAATCAAATGCACAACCCTCTTTGTGGCCGTTAAATGCTGCTCTTTGTACATCAAGCACCCACCCTGAAGACATTCCTCTGACTTCTTTGTGGAGTAAAATGCTTTCTACACTTAAAACATACATTACCAACATTATCCAGACAGAAATAAATGTTCCTTTCAAGGGGTAATTTGCAAAAATAAATTTGTTTTACATTATGTCTCACCTCTCGGAGACACGTTCCAAAGACAGACCACTCAATAATGAATTTAGAGTGTTAAATAATGTGTGGAAAACTAAGCAGAAATACGTGTACAGCAGAGTGTGGTATCTTTCTTCACTAAGCATGTGTCAGAGTTGAGCTCAGGGCTTGTGTTGGACGTTTTTAGCCTTGGAGAAAGAGGCTGAAGGGTGGTGGAGGGAGGGGGGGTGGCACAATTGGTCAGATGGATGTTCAGTAAGATGTGTAGGTTCAAGGCTTAAACCTCTGTGAAAAACTCAAAGGGGGGGAAAAACATTGAGCGTCTGATTTCTAAAGCTCTGTGTGTATTTTTCCATCTACTGTAGAATTCTAAAGAGTGTTTTACTTCAAGCGCAACCTCTGTTTCCACTCCCACAGTTTGTTTTCAGCTCATAGACTGAGAATGTTAAAGGAGCCATTAGAGTTGCTCTGTTCATCTATAATAAGCTTCAGTCTCAGTAATGCAGTAATCCATCAGGAGTTTATCGAAATCTACATCATCAAACCCCGGAAAGTGAATCAGTCGCATACCAGCTTCAACAAAGTGCTCAGCTGTAAATAAATGAAAATAAATAAGGGAAATAAGAGTCAAACGCAGACTAAATCAAAAGGAATAATAGAAGGAAGCACACAAAGATACTATTCCACTTTTGATCCACATTAAAGATAGATGTAAAGACTAAACAAAAGCATAAATAATCACTAACTTTCAAACAAAGAGTTACAGGGAGCTTCCCTCTTTACAGCAGTACATATTGAACATGTTTAATATTTATAACTTGGAATTGGTGCAGCTACAACGTTCTTCGATCACTCCACAGGAAAATCGGACAAGATTTAGAACCTCAGGACTCTGTTTCCTTTTGTTGGAAGGGGGAGTCAGGCCCTAAATTCACTGAACGAACTGAGAGGAAGAGAGTAACTCGGAGGCGGAGCTCTCGTTCAGTTCGTTCAGTGAACGAACTGAACGAGAGCTCCGACGTGAATCACTGACTGACTGAACGAGAGCTCCGAGAGTGTGTCAGTGAGTGATTCGTGTACTGAACGTACTGAACAGAACGGTCGGGGGACAATAAATGTGATTGTTTTAACAGCTTTCAGTTAGCTTTATCCAACTAAATTCTCAGCTCATTGGCTTATTATTCACCACCGGCTGTTCTCAGTACGATTGCGAGCAGAACCAAACGTTCGGCCGTGTTTCAGATTATTAAATTCTGATTCACAGACAGAGCTACTGAGAAGTACTGAACGATTCGGTGAACAAATCTTTTGAACGAATCACTTTACTGAACTGATTCTACTGATTCAGTACACTGACAAGAACTGCTTTTCCCATCACTAGCTCCCGATCAAGTCTCGCATCCAATACAAACTCCTTCTACTCACCTATAAATCTCTCCATGCTTAAGCCCCACCGTACCTTACCGACCTCCTCCTCCTCCTCCTTCCCTACACCCCGTCCTGATAGCTGCAGTCCTCAGAAACAGGCCTGCTCTCCTATTATTATTATTATGAATACATCTCAGTAGTTATCTTATACAGTACTTGTCTATTTTCTCTTTTTAAATTGAAACACAGGATTGATATATTCATATTTGCACAATATACAGTACATTTTTTTCTATACATTGCAGCCAGTTCTTGGCTCCGTGTTGGAAGGAGGCAGTCAGGCTCAGACTGTGTGATCTCAGCCTGCAGTGAGGGTGTGTGGCAGGTTGGTCGAGGCAGACTGAAGGCCTTGGCCTACTTTGATCTCAGTGACAGGCCAAAGAAAAAACATTTGGCTCTGACGGACACCAACATTAACTAAACCCTAACTCAGGCAAAAGTGCACCCCTTCCCTCCACTTCTAAGCACAGACACACAGTGGCTGTCTGTACATTTAAACACGGCCTGTTCCCTTTGCCTGCACTCAGAAACCGCACCGTGAGCGAGGAAAAAGATTTCCTGTCAGGGAGAAAAAACCGTGTGTGTGTTTTTCAACTTCTGCGTGCGTGTGTGCGTGCGTGTGCACTTTTTCTCACCTCGTGCCTCACTCTCCTTCCACTCCAGCTTCTCAGGGATTTTTTTTTTAATGACATTCTACATTAAGCTTTCCTGTGACCCGTCAATCATCAAAGTTAAAACAAAAGCGCTGCACACTTGTCGTTTAACAGCAGGGCTCTTCAACTAATGCTTTTCCGCTTCCTGAAACACATTCACATAAATTCCTTTTTAAACCTCGAGCAGACGCATCCTGCTGAAATCACTTATCTATCATCCTTAAATAGATATCCCAATCTCACATGAAGCAGTTGGCATCATCGTGCTAAACAGCCACACACTTCTTCCTTTTCTTCCCTCTTTCACCCCCTGTGGACTTGCGAACGGTGCAACAAATGTCTTAATGGCTGCATTTGTTCACATCTCCTCTCCACAACGTCATGAATTTTAAATGGCTCCTGTTTAATTTACCACCGCAGAATGTCTGGTGTTTTGCAGAAAAAAATAAAATAAAATCTCAGGGTGCAGCAGTGCTCAGTGTCTCTCCGTCGGAAGGCAGCATGATTTTGAATTTTTTTTTATTTATCACGCAGCACGAGCACAAATCTCAGCTATTCAACAGGTAATCAGACAGACGACAAAAACCTGAGGCGAGCTGCACTATCTCATAGGCAAAGTCACCTTGGGACCTCCATCTGTTGGAGCATATGCTCAGTGTGCAACCGTCTGCATGGCTGCATTGTTATTCTTTGACTTCTTCATTCCATCTCACACTCTTTCCACTTCCATTCTTTCTCCCTGGCCTCCTCTGATACATATTGGATTCTCCTGATATCAAAGGTTTCTTGTGTGAATTGTGAATAGCGGTGTTACTTTTTGTTTTGGTAACCAGGCTTAGTTCACTCTTAATGTATGGGCATCATTTATCCAAACAGACACAACAAACAACAAAAGTTATAGACGTTTCATACCCAACCTCATTTCTGAACTGTTTCACCCCTGATCGCAGATCTGTGCGCATTTCGAAGAGAAGCATGTGTGGAGAACCTGAGAGTGAAAGGTCTCAAGGGGAAAAGAAAGGGGAGACAATCCATTTTTTTTAAATCGATCACGGAAGGCCAACTTATGCAAAAGCAAAATTATGTGGGTGGCCGTACATTTACCTGTGAGCCCCAACCAGGTATAGTCTACATGTGGAACACATTAGGGTGCAATTCATTTATCCATCCGTATTCATGGTCAATTTTGTAAAGAAATAAAATGTGCATGAATAGTAAATTTCTAAATATAAAGGACTCCCACAGCTCAACATGAGGCATGCACACAGGACATAGAGAGAGGAACACGAGGATAAGAAATTACACAATAAAACAGGAAACACTGAAGGCTAAACTATGAAACATTAAAATAAAGAAACACACAAGGGAAACATGCAACACCAGGGGAGACAAACTAAAACAAGAAAGGAAATCTAAAAAAAATATACAAAACTAAGCAAGACCAGTGATTTCCTTTTACACTGTGCTTTTTGTACTTACACTGCGTATTTCATACTTTATTCATATTTGTATTTGTCTAGTTTTAACTGCCATATTGGTTAGAATTAGAGAAATTGTAATAACTGGATTTGCCCCTGGGGATGAGTAAAGTATTTAGGTTCTGATTCTGATTGTCACAGGCTCAGAGCATCAACCAAGTCATGCATCTTACATTCAGTTTACCTAATGGTCAATCGTCCAGCTGAGAGGTAAACTACTGTTACTGCTGTGTGTGTTTGTCCCTTTTTACCCACTCTGTTGTCTCTTCAGTGCTCGCAGGTGATACTCATTGTCACTGAGGTGCACCTGGCCTCTGAACAGTGTTTAAAACTCAGACACTGACAATGAGATGACAGAGGCTTCGGCAGTGGGGACCGCTCGCTTGTGTGCCTCTCTGTTTTTGTTTCTGACCTTGGTCTTTCTTTAATGATTTAGTTCTTTGTGTCTCCAACGATGAATCCCGTGGATTTAACCTTCGTGTGATTGCGCTGTGGCAGTTGTGAGTTGCTGTCTGTCCAAAAAGGGCTCAACTTATGTTGGGGCAAAATAATCTATTGCCAGCCTCTGACAGCAGTAAGATCATTAACATTAAGCCTCGGGAGATGTTGACACGTCAATTAAAAAAATAGTATGAGACAATTCAACCCTGGGACTCAAGGAAAACCAGATCCTATTAAAGTATTTTCAACACTTGATTTAATATGTAGACGTAAGTATCAGAAAAACTATTTCAAATGCCACATATAGTAGGTGTTCTCTCACACAGACTTCTCTCAGTCTCCATAGAGACCTGATACAATAGTAATTGTTTTGTCATGCTGTAGTACACTGTTTGGAGGAACAGATTGATTTTTCGTTTTCACACTTCTGAGCACACAACTCGCTTGTCTCCACTTTCCCTGCCGTTCACAGAGGCTGAGTACTAAAAACCTCTCTTCAGCCCGTATTGTCAGTTAGGATGGGGGACAAACTTTTGAGCCCGCTTACACATTCTCCCAGCGTTTTGTGGAGTTTGGTGTGATGAATGGGGCCTGAGAGGTAGCACCTATCTGTGCTCGTCCCGCACAACAGGGGTGCATTATCACTCTGTTCCAAGCTGCTTGAACACACTCCCAATTTGTTGCAAACATCATTTCGCAAGCCGAACACACCCTGTATCCATCACATTGTGTTGGGGCAGTCAGATAATGCGCTCTCTGTGTGAATTGGGTGTTGGAATATCAAGGTGGCCCATTACATCTGATGTCTACAAACACTTTGCCTGAGTACTTTAAGATTAAGTGGAAAAAGTTAAAACCCTGTTTTGCAGGACACTTCATTTCAAACTTCAGTTCACAAATAGATAAGCATGGCATTTTTAATTCACCAATAATCAACTGAATCATTTAGACACCAATGGGGGATGTCACTGAGACTACGTCCATGTTTTTTGCAGTTCATGGTTTTACCCCTGGGTTCTCTGAGATTACAAACAGGATTCTGTATAAATACACAGTATCTCAGCGACGTCACTCACTGGTCGCTGAAAGGGACTCTTGAAGCCTGTTGATTGACTTCTTATACTTCTTCTAATCCTGCAGTGTGTGCAATTAAAGAAAGAGCTATTCAGGCCCAATTTGTTTTTTGATTATTGTTTATGCTGGGTTTTTTTTTTTTTTTTTGAATGGGGGTGGATATGACTTTTAGGGGCTTCTGCCTCAAGTGGACACTTAAGGAAGTACATAAGTCTTAACCTGCCTGACATGTTAAGTGGATTTTTCACTAGAACGGACACATATTTGAAACAGAATTTAAAAAAGGAAACAGAGAAAAAGATTCTGGGAGGCCATTGCCACCCCTGTTCACTGGCCCAGTTTCTCAAGGAATTATATTCATACTGAATTATTGTCAAGCACATTATTTATGTCCTATTTCTTTGTGCCTTTTAAAAGCAATGTTAAACTTGGGCTTGTAGATGGATGAGAAGCAATTCTGAATGATGTATGGGACCAGATGTTGTGTTCTGGGACTACTCAAGATTTTTTTTTTATCCAGCACAATCTCTCCCTGACAATTACTAAGTGTTTTGTTGTCTTTTTTAAAATAATTATTTATTTGCCATGCACCGAAAGGCAAGAACATTCCTTTGGCTCTTTGAATGTGTCATAATTTGATCTCTGACATTTGATGGACTCAAACATTGTCTACTCTATTTAAGATTGCTGGCTTTGGGCTTGACATAAATGATGCTTGACTTGCTGTGCAAACACAAAACACATGTATCATTTAACAAAAAGAGACCAGAGTCACAGTGCTTATGCCGTTATTTTCTTTGTGGCTCCATATTCTTCAGATGCTGATCTTAAATAGAAGACAGAACCAAGCAAAAACCCTGTAATGATATTCAAAGCAGCTCCTCAGATTCTAGTAAAAGAAGTGCACTACTTGGCCCCCCCTGCCGCCTGCGCTAAACTTGTTAACAAGTCTGTAACCTTTTCTTTTACTCCTTTAAGCAACTCTTTTAGAAACAGAATATTCCATACTTACTGTCTAATGCATACAAATAGAAAACCAGCAGAGGCATCCTATAACAGCCTGACTTTTCAAAAGCCACATTTGCACTTTAATTTGTCCAGCGGACAGAGGGCTTCCGCCTGCCGACTGTATGCCAAAGGGGTCCTCAGCACATAAAGGAAGGGTGAAATATGATGATTTTGGAACTAAAATATTCATCTACTATTGATGCATAATTTAAGTTTGGGGTGTGCCAGTGGGTCTTTAAAGTCCTGGAGGAGTTGGATGCGTCTTATGCAAAGATCAAAATTCACATGAAAGTGCGGGCACATAAAACACACAAACTGACACATGCAGTCACATGGAAGGCCAGTGATAACATGCAACATTCAGTCATAATCATAACATCTGCTCAGGCTAGATCCAAATATCTTGTCTCCTGTTGGGGCCTTAGATCACCCTAAGCTCAAAAGTTGTATAAAAAAATGTTTGCAAACAAACTCAAATGTTTCCTTATGGGGCAAGCATGCAACATATCTGTTGTGCTTCTGGAATGCAGGCAGTGTGAGTGGAAAAAAACTAGACAACCAGATTGCAGTTTTGTCCGCTTAAACCAAAATGTATCAAAACAGAGAAAGTGGCTCTCTTCACAGCTGTCTCAAAACAACACATCAACCAGTCTGCTGATCTCACAGCCATTAAAAAAACATATCACCTGTCCTCTTGGGCCATCATTGAGGAGCTCTGTAATCAGTACCAGATTGACTCTAGGTGTAATCAATCTCACCTCCTCTGTGAGTGAATGAGACTCAAGCCGCATGATTAAAAAAAGATACCAAGCTTCCCTTCTTAAGTCCAAACATATCAAAGAAATATATAGTATAAACATTCCCTTTTCTGTAACTTTAAATAGAGGGAAAAAAATCACAAATTAAAAGGTATTATGAAGTATAATAATGATTTATACTTTATTAATCCTTCAGAATTCAGTATTTGAGTTCATTCACATTAGTAATATCACATCACATTCCAATACAGCAGGTGGCAGTATGCACACATTTGGTTTTGCAAATCCCCCAAAAAAAATCAGAAAGAAGAAGTCCATCCTGCTAACTGTGGATGTTTTTGTTATTTCTGAGACGCCAATAGTGACCATCTTCCTACTTCCACTTCTGCCGTGCAGGTCAGAGGATGAAACAACGGGCCCATGCTCCGGGTTACGAGGGTTTTTGAAGCAACAGGAGCCGTTTAGAATGATTTCATATAGCGGTCCACTTTCAAGTTTGAGCATGGTTTTGTTCACATCTCCCGCAGACTGTACTCGATAGCAGATGAATCGAGACCACCTCTTCAAGCTGACTCGGTCACAGTACCCGAGTACGGTAAGAGTATGGTACGTTTGTGTTCACACTGATCAAATGAACCAGAATTTGGGGTTGGATCCGGACCCGGGTCCCTAGTGTGAAAACCATCCTTTTTGCTTTGACTCTTCCAGTGGAAAAGCATTGTAACGATTACGTGTTCCCGGGATCCTGCGTTGAACTCTGCCCTCTGCATTCCCTCACTACAGCATAGATTTTGTCAGCTGGAACATTCACTGGCCTCAAAGAGAGAGTGAACTCACTCACTCTGACACCACATCACAGCACAGGCTGCACCTTATTTTGATAGGTGTTGGCAGCCCTGATGCCCTCTGTCATAACTCCTTCACCTTGGGGATGACTCCTCTGAGAAGCTTTACAGATACATGATGCAGTCTGTGATAGGGCCTGGTAAGAAAAAAAAGCCAGGGGTTTATTTAAGTGTTATACATTTATTATTTATATGAAGTTTCACAAAGAAAATTGTTGAAAACATTACCCGGTTTGACAGGGATACACATCCCAGGGACATGCTTTATTAAACTAGCCCGTCATGTAGCTCCCGCACACAGCACTCACAGATCTGTTACAGATTAAACTATCATGGCCCGGCTCAAGGTTTATACACAAAGGAAGGAGAACATTAGCATGGTTTGATATTGATAATATTAAATAATGCTTTAAATAAAGAAAGAAATGTTAGCTGAACAAGTAGAAGGTCTAATCAAGGTGGGTATGGATGAATAAAGATGGCTGTTTGCAGAAAATTAACAATGAAAGTAAACAAACGACAGCTGAGAGAGCAAGAGGGACCGAGGAGGCTGCTTTAACAGCGATGACCTCCACTCTGCTTGGCTTATTTTTTCAAGGTGAGGGGGGAGAAAAAAAGCAAGCAAACCAAACCCAGATTACGACATGGGGGAGAGCGTCAAATAAAAGTCAATAAGTGCTTAGTACTAAAATAGGAATTAAAGCTCCTGTGAGGAGTTTTTGGTTGGTCATGACATAGACTGAAATTCATACTGATGCCTCTATATGACCTCCAAAAGCAAACAAGAACATGAGCGTCAGAGTTAATTATTTTGAATGCCTAAAACTGCTGCGGTGGGATAGGTGTCAGATTAGATAAGTAAATGCATGCTGAAGAATCGGACTGTTTTAAAACTGTTTTAAGATTCTTGATGTGTAGGGCCCTATGACTTCCGTGATGGGGAAAAATACAGACTGGACTCACTTAATTTGACAAATAGATTCCACTGAAAAACACTGAGTTTCAGGGAATTTGCCTAAATGTAGTGAATTATAAAAAAAAAAAAAAAAAAAATCTGGGGAGTTCTAGGCCAATTGGTGTAGCTGCAGCTTCACTGTCCTGCTCCTCTGCTGTCTGCATGTGCGAGCATCGCAGGGGCGCTCTGATACACACCAACACACACTGATGCGCACAAAAATACACACACACGGGAACACCAACCATCATGCGTACCTGTTTACTTTTAGTGGAAAAGACGGATTTTGGGAAAAAAAAATCTGAATCTCAACAGGTTTCAAAGAGCCCTTAAATTTGTTTGGGTAAAATCTACCTACTCTAAGGTCAGGGTCAGCAATTATCAGGTTGTCTTTTGTCAATTTATACAGCAAATAAACACTTTGGAATATACTTGCATCGTTTTTGTGCTCACTATTTTTGCAGCGATAAGACAAAACAAAGCTGTAGTAATCTTAAAGTGAAAGCAAGTGTACGTCAAAATCTGTGCTGCCAAGCAAATAGCATCTTATGAATTTTATTCAGTATGTACACAATTGGCCAAAAATAGTCAATTTATATAAGAGACATAATTGCAAAATGCATTATTTACAATCCCTAGCTTTGATACTGAAATTATTAGCCGATTGAAAGGGTTGGCAGTGACTTTGGTGCATTCCTAAGGCTGCTAGGTCAGGAATGTGAAGTCATCATTGCAGCAGTCGGCAAAGTAGAGATTTTGAGGGAAATTATAAACTTTTTTTAACCACCATTTTCCTGCCTACAGTTTTTAAGCATTTAGGATATGTCACATGGATAACTTTTATCAGACTCAGTAATGATTTCTTTAAAGAAGTCATATGATCAAGAGACAGGGGAGATAATGGTTGCTAGTTTATGTTGCTGATAGCTGCTGCATTCCATCCTTAGTTAATTTGCCTCTTTTCCAACAAGGGGATATGTTTTTATATGCAAGGTCTAAAATTACATAAATAAGAACTCAGGATATACAGTGTAATCCACATATTGTGAAGAAGCAGCAGCAGAGCAGTAGTGAGCGTTGGGATTCTGAAAGAATAGACACAAGGCACGGCATGTCTTCCAAACTCCCTGGGTGTTTGTGTATCTGTGTGTCCCCCCCAGTGGAGCAGCAGTGGAGGGAGTGTTATGAGCGGCTCTGCTGAGCCTCACAGGCTGATTATGTCTTCTCAAACAAAGCCTGCTACTTCTTCTTTTTTTCTGTCCTGCAAGAAGCCGCCCAAAGCAGAACTGTAACCCCTCAATGCAATCCTCTAGCTTTGTGAGACGTCTAAGGGACCACATGTGATTACCAAGGACTCAGAGCTTTTGATTTCAGCACTAACCTACACACACACACGCATACACACAGAAATACACACACAATAGACCAAATAATTGTTGGTTAAATTATACATAGTATAATATATAACATAGACATATAGTTTTTTGATTTTATTCAGTTTGACCAATCAGCTTTGCCTGGTGAATTGCAACCACATAAAAAAGGAACACCTATACATTTTCTCTCTTTAAATTATTTGTGTGTGTGGATTATTTAAGTCTCTCCATCTAAGCATAAAGTGTACTTTGCCAATAACCCTCTGTCTTTCTGCTGTGAAAGTGCATCTGCAGCCTGAACGTCATACACTTTTTGTGCAAAAAAAAAATATATATATATGGCAATGCAACTTTTCAACTGATCCAAACTACTAACATAATACAATATGTAACTCTGACCTAAGAGGTTGGGTCTGGTGTCTCCCATCTTCTTCTTTACAAGACTCCATAGATTCTCAAGGGGGTTCAGGTCAGCAGTCCGATTTCCACAGTCAGTGATTTGGGGTGCCGGTGTCGGTACACTGTGTTTTAGCAAGTCCTGAGTCAACGCAGCTGTCAACCAGGAGAGCATAAGCATGAAGGAGTACTTCATGCTTATGTGGATGCTGATTTTCTTCTCCAGCAGGACTTGGCACTTAACCACAACACCAAAACTGGTGACTGGTATTACTGTGCTTCATGGGCCATCCAACTCGCCTGACCTGAACCCCAAAGACAATCTATGCCTATGGAGTATTTTCAACATATACTCGAGGAAGATGAGAGACACCAGACCCAACGATACAGACGAGCTGAAGGCGGCTATCATAGCATCTTGTAATCATCAAGATCAAAACAAAAAAGGCGTTAAACATTTCACTTAACACTTTAATCTAGAATATATGAAGGATTCACTTTGAATTAAATTGCAGAAAAATGTAACTTTTCAATGATATTCTGATTAATGTTTTGAGCTACACCTGAAGGACTAAAGATAAAATATGGAAATACAGCAAATGAGCTAACCGACATGAACTGGAGGAAAATAGGTACAGCAAAGTAAAAAAAAACATATACAATACTTGTACCGTTGTAATGGACAAACCATGTGCATTATAACATCTGGTATAGCAGTAATTGCAACATACCTTCCATTAGGAATAACATACACTGACCGACATTCTAAAATGATCAGGCAATGCTGTTTTAAACTACCCTAGAAGGGAAGAAAGACTATATTACAACCACTTGTTGGTCTAACTCTTTTTTTTTCAAAATAAGGAATAACATAACCTTTCCAGAGGGCTCAATAGAGACTGTTGGGTCACATGGGCGGCTGCTGAACTAAATAAATGAAGGAGAGATCATGCAGCTCCTGGCCCCCTTGTACTTTAGGATGACATAATCAGACTAGCCAGGTGCAAATGGAGAGGAAATTAGTACAGATGCTGCATCACACCAGCTGCGGGGAGAACATGCTGGGAGCCTTAGTGTAGTCAGCAAAAGGTTATTAACACGGCTGGCTTTGTGCAGAGCTTGGACGATATTATCTACATTTATTTTTCACTAGAATCTTTTACAGGTGAGGTTCCTGGCTTTGTTTTCTGAAAGTGGACAGGTGACTTACTTTTACAACAGATAGTTCAGCTAGCGGTCAACACTAAGGGCACGCTCACACTAGCAAAGTCCCCCCCCCTACAGAAGTGCAAAAAAACAGTTGACAAACCACTTGAGGATGGAAATCCCCATTTGGGCCCATGTTCATCTTTACAGCATTAATGAACATGTTTAGAGCCTGGTAAAGGAAATGGTTTTGGTCTAAAACGCTAAATTAGTTAATGATAAAAACGGCACAGGGGCTGCCCTTTTATATAACTGACATGTTTTGATGATATTTTGGTGAAGAGTAATGCATAATTGTACCTAATTAGAGTGTGGCTCAGTTGACTGAGAGGTTAGGTGCATTGTAGCTGTTCCAACTCTTTGCCTGTTACTAAATTGATTGGCTGCCCCTCTACCCCAGCCACCACCTGATGCAGACCGCCTTTACTTGTGTCACCTGACCTCCTCCCAAGCTTTGCTGCCACTCACTTCTGATTGTTGTTGCTCTCCATGAAAAGATTTCCTCCATACCTTTCCACCTGTCCCACATTCCCTCCATTTCCTGCAGCCAGCAGAGTAATGGGGGGAATTGATGGTAGTGCCTTGCTGTGAGGCTATATTTTTCCAGTAGGTTCCAAGTTTAGTTTGGCCCATAGTCCTTTTAGCACATGCCTCCTGACCAATCCTTTAAACCAACCTTTTACTTGCCCCCAGTACTAAACAGCCACCCTTGAATCCTTTTTTTTTTTCATGGAGAGTTTCTATCAGAAATTCTAGATAGTCCATGTTGAATAAGATTCTACCTTTCATTCATACAATTTTATTTTTGCACTTTGGTGCCCAACGAAGGTCTCCAAGATTCAACAGCCAGCTCGGTGTCAGACTTGCAGCCTACTGTTTCACAAAACTCTCGCTTATACAGTATGTTACAGCAGTTTTAAAGTCTGTACGATATCTACTCTAGTTCGGCCTCTTGCGCCATCACTCTTTCTTTTTGTCTTCTTATAGCTTCATGCGTCACCATCCGCTTCCATCTCTTAGCCTCAGCCATTGTATGAAACAGTACCAAGACGGGCTAACTGGCCTCTTTTTTAGCTGAAAGCTGGTGTGAGAATTAGTGCCGTAAAGCAGTACACTCTTCAGTAATTCAGTCCTGAAAGCATGCAACCTGGCCCTATGCGCAAATGGAACAGACACCGTTCTACTTATTGAATGTTTGAAGGTGTAAAAGTTACATATTGTTTCTTTCTTGAGCAGAAAAGTCACACCTGTTTGCATACGAAAGGTTTAAAATCTAAGGTATTGTTTCATTGTATTCATCAATTAACATTTATGAATGAATACAATTGAGATCAAAAGATGCATTGAGACTGACTTTATAGGCTTCATAATAGATTAAAATCATGGGGTATGCAAACTCAGGAGAAGCAGAATAACTGCAATAAATTTACCTCTAAATAGCCTGATTTGTTGAACATGCATACGTGCAAACATGCATGCATTCAAACATTTTTATACACTGAAACAATATGGCATGTGTAGCTTAAAGCTGATTTGGCAGTTCTGGGATATCTGTTGATGTGTCCCTCAATCCTATCAAAAAATAGAATATCATATTCTGTGTCACATAACAGTGTGAATTTATATCCTCTATACATAAAATACTTATGTATGCATATACCTATATATGCATGTTTGTCACTCTAGGTATTCTGTTCAAGTGAGTTGGCAGGGTTGCAGTGTTGATTAATTTACTTCTGCTGAAACAATCTAAATGTAAATTGGACCTCTCTATCTGTGTCTCCCAGACTATAATGAGAAGAGAATTTAAATGACCTGGTTGCTTTTCATCCATTTTGACGCAACATTGAAATTTACAGAGGGAAGAATTCTGTGTAAACAAAAAGAAATTATGTATAGGAATGGGAAAAAAGCAAACCTCAGAGGCTTAACTAGGCTTACACAATGAAAAAGTTTTGTCAGATAGGTGGTACATATCCAGAGTCTGGAAATGTTTGATGTGGCCATTTTAACAGTTGACCTTTCACCATTTTAACAGTTGACCTTCAACAATTTGGATGTGCATATATCTTTACAACAGCCATGCATTTTCCTAACCATTTACACACTTTTTGCCTTTATTAGATAGTACAGTTAAAGAGAGAGAGCAGGTAATAACATTCAGCTAAGGGCCCAGGTCGGAATCGAACACACGACTACTGCAACATGGACAACAGCCTCCATGCATAGGTTGCCCGACTTTACTGCTAGGCTATCCAGCGCCTCTACATTTTGCTAACAATGGACATGTTTTTTTATTGTTTTTTTTTTTCCCTGCACTGAACCATTCTTGGTTCATTTTTCAATGCAAACATCCTCAGGACAAACTTTCCATTGAAGCCCTAACATCTGAAACTTTTATCATTTTCCACTTTTTCAGGAATTTCAGGAAACTGTAACTTCAAGGATTTTCACCACAGCTCTTTAATCTGTTCTGTTGGCAGAAGTAAATCTTAGAATTGACACCTTAATCGTATAGCCACATATCTCACTTTTATGTGTTTTTAAGCACTTTTCTGTCCAGCAGATCCTTTATAACTGTTCATATGTTGGAATAAAAATAGTCATTGAGTGCCATCATGGGAAAGACTATAATCTAAAAAAGTTTCGACAAAGTCTGCTGTAGTGCCAAGTCTGTCATATTTCTGTCTTGGGATATCACTTACAATGATATCTACCTGAGACTTTGGATTCACTTAGACTTTCCTAAACCTTCATTATTATAAACATGTTGTGTTTCAGGTGCATTTTTGGACCAACCAGGTTCTATTCAAGACCAGACAGTCTCTGAGCATCACTTTTCATACCTTTTGCATGCTCTGTACTTTCTCTGACCATTGTACCCCCCTTTTACAGTATTTTGTGTTTCTGATTTGTATTAAATTAGGTGTCTTCAATCACTTAAAAAAGAAGATAAAACTGTATGTTATTCCAGATGGGATTAGTCAACTACCGTGAACAACTTTCATCCAGAATTATAAGTTAGACACACTTTCTCTTACTGCATTTTCTTTACAGGTGTATGGTGCCATAACCAATTAAACACTAGCGCTTTGAAACTGTGGTCACGTCTTAACTGGCTGGGCCAGCGGTTACAATGGTCAGTCCAGTGATCTTTGAAAACCAGTGGCCCGGAGGGCAAGTTTTCTATTTCCAATTCCAACTAAAAGTATTTAAGTTATAGCTTTAACCATCAAAATGGCAAATCTTTCATTGAGGTTTGTACAGCCTACTGGTTTGTACAGTCTACTGAACAAACTTCTGGCTGAATTCACCTGTAAAGACTGTTTTTTTTATTTGCTTATCCTTACTTAAAAAAAAAACATTTGTGTTGCTTTTCACAGGTGCAGTGACCTAGTTTCCCCACCAAGATCAGTGAAGTTTCTTTGGAACCAAAGCCCATTGTCATTTTCATATTTCAAGATCCGAACACTCCCTGTCATATCTACGTTTGTAGTTTTTACAGCCACTGATGAGAAGCCTCCTCCTCCTCCTCCTCCTCCTCCTCCTCCTCCTCCTCCTGGGACTGGGGACGTTTGACTCCAGTTTGCTGATAAATTGCAGCTGCTAGTTGCTCCCCTCTCTGAGGGGAGAGACCATGAATTCACTTCATTAAAATTCCACTGGGGGAGATGACACCTTTTATTTAAGGTCTCCCTTTCTCTCCCTCCCTCCCTCTCTCTTGTTTCTCCCCCTCTCATCCTGTCTTGCTCCCTCTCTCTGCTCTTTTTTTTTTCTTTTTACACAGGGGACATTGATTTGAATTTTAATTTGCCATCACAATGTCACAGCGTCTGTTTGCAAAATGAGGTCAAGGGGCTCAAGTTGTTTTGCAGAATCAATACAAGGGGATGTAAAGTGATAAAGGAAAAATGCTGGACCTTGCTAACACTGACAGGCCTTTAAAAACTGTCTTCGGATGTAAATATTAGCAAAGATATCTAGCTGATATAACCAAGGTCTTTTCATTATTTGCCTTTTCTGTCAATGGGAAGCCTCACATTAAGCTCCATATTTTATTCAGTATGAGGACAGGGTGTCTGAGTGACTGAACCACAGACACAGAGACCACACAGAGTCTCGGAGACTAAAAGGAGTTACTACAACCGTTATATCTGCAGCACAAACTCAACCTGTGGGATGTATCTGTTTTCAAAGTTGTTGATTGAAACAGACGTGCTCAGTTAAGCTTGAGAGAGCACCTGGCACATTCACTTCTTAATGACTTCATGAGGCTCCAAACTCCCTGTAGACCCTTGCTAATTTGCACACTCACTCACTCTCAGTTCTGACAGTGTTGTGCAATACTCAATGGCTTTGACGCTCATTCAAACTGGCCCCTGCTTACTCTTTCTCTCCATGCTGAGACAGTATAAAGTTGCTGACATATTTCATTTTAATAGGCACTCCTCATTATGTACTTCTATCAAGAAGGACTTTGCTTTTTCATTATTTTCTTTTAAACACAAACTTTCATCCTTTTTTGTTGATCTGCAAAAAACTGCTGTTGATATTTCAATCATGTTTCTGCAAATAACTTATTGGAAAACAAGTAATTATATTGCACCAT
Source organism: Labrus bergylta (assembly GCF_963930695.1). Lineage (NCBI taxonomy): Eukaryota > Metazoa > Chordata > Actinopteri > Labriformes > Labridae > Labrus > Labrus bergylta. The sequence continues at coordinate 15,047,853 of NC_089214.1, forward strand.
TATCTGATTTAATCAAGACCCATAATGAGAGATGAGATAGCTGCCAGGGTGACACAATGGTGTATTGTACCATTGTCTTCAACTCAGAACATTTTTTTCAAAATTTTGAACAGTTTGTCCTCAGTAGTGTGGATCCAAATATTCTGATTTGTCAAAAGAAATTTGTAGGGACATCTTGAAGCCAAAATAATTTACTAAGGATGTTCTGAAGCCTGGAGACAATTGTAAGGACATTGTGAAGCCCTTACATCCTGTGCTTAAGATCATTCTGCAGCCTCTTGCTTATTGTTTTCAGCTAGTGAGTGAAGGTCCATGCAGGGAGGTCTTCTTGTGTATTGGAAGCCCTTCACACCTAACAAAGTTCTGCTCTCATTACGCCATTGTCCTAACACATTGCCATGGCAATGGCGTAATTGGTGTCCAATTTTGCGATTTCACATTGCATTCCAGCGTTACAAAAGCTCAAGAGGCAGGAAGTGTAAACAAACAGCAAAAGCTTCACGCACACACAAACAGCACTGTTCCACCCTTCCAGCTTTGACATTTCACAATGCCACTGTCTCCCCACTATAAGCCTCTGTTACTTCCTCTGATAGCATATCAGGGGCTAAACGACTGTTTTTTTATATCCTTCATTAATCGCTGAATCTATTCTATTCTCTCCCATTTCACCTCCATTCGCCCAAGTCCACACACTTCACAATATGTGAACTCGGTAAACTTGACCACATAGTTGGGGCCATAAATACATCTCTTCATCTTGAGCTCTGAGCTGATGTACATGTCTCTCCTTGGATTGCAATCAATATCTGAGTGATTGTCTGACAACGTCAGGATGTGAATACGAAGCTCAAACCCGTACTTTTCATCATTGTTAGCTGTACTTGAGATTGACCTGAACAGAGAGAGGTCAGAAAATATCTTGAGGGCTGCTGTTTGATCCAGACAAACAATAACAAAGATCCAAAGATCTGTATTAGTCCTGCCAGCAGACCCTTGAGGGTGTAATCCTTAAAAATCAGCAATAGCTTTACCGCTACAGTTAGAAATGGAAGGTCAGTTCTGAAGCTAGATCAGAAAAGCCAAGGGTGAAAACAATAAAAGGCTAAAGAATGACTGTTCCAAGGATTGCCTACAGAGGAGAGCTATCACTTATAACAGCCAATAACATACAACAGGATAAAAGCATTCTGTGGGTTTAATATAACCGAGTCTTTCTTGTTGTCTGCTTTTATACATAATCACACCTGTAAGTCTCTGACATGTTCCCTTCTTTGGTCGTCAAAAAATAGATCTTCACCAATATCCATACAGGCCACTACTACAGGTTTCTTTGAGACTCAAATGACACTCCAAGAATGTCAAACGTTCTGTGGTATGTACTCTGTAGTGTACTGGATAGTTTTCTTTTAGTTGTATTTTACGTTGTGTGATACTGTGCAGAATATTTTCCCATCTCAACCCCTATGTTGTTTGACCCTTCCATTGCCCCTACCTGCCAGCCCAAGTCGACCCCCTTTCATACTTTGACTCCTGACCATAACACACATTATAACATGAAATAAAGATGCTCTAGAAATGTTGCCCGAAGGGTACTTAGATATGATTGTACACAAAATATTCCATACTTACCATTATATACAGTATGTAACTGTACAAACAAGTGTTACAAGTTATACTGCAGCCCTGCTTCACACATCCTTAAATTAACTCATCCCCCAATTTTCAGAGTTATGCATTAAAATGTAACTACACCCGGCCAAGAAATGGGAAAATATGCCCTTTAGACTTCAAAGTAAGAGAAAGTCCTGTATAAAGCAGAACTTCTTACATATAGGATTGATTCTTAGGGATATCAGTGTTCCATTTAGAATATGTGACACACAGTAACATTAACATCCAGTGGACATATTTTGAGTTTCCTGTTAATCACTCAGTAATCCTTCCATAATTCATGTGCTCAAACATCTTCTCATCCAGCTTTCTGACCACTGCTTCAACTGGCCAACCATTTGCACCCTTCATCCTCCACTAATCCAACCATGCACGTTTGCATCCATTCATCTTTTAATCTATGCTTCCACTTCCTCCCAGTGTTCTCCCTGCTGGCATAAATGTCAAGAAGAGTTAACAGTATTCCTTCTGAATGGCACTCAGCCCTTCCTGCCGCAGCAGCCATTGAAGATTATTCGGGCTCTCATTAAAAGATGATGTAAGACCACGAGAAGGCCGACGTCTGAGTTCCATCTCTTTATATTTCTCTGCCTTGCCTTGGCACTCACTCAATTACACTTTTACATCCCTCCATCCTTCTTTTTATGTTTCCCATAATCTGTAACCAGAATATTCTAATGGCATATGGCACACTGCTGTATTATCATTAGGTCCTAAGATGATAGAGGTAGTTCATCAGGGAGGTGATGTATTGCAAGTCACTACAAACACTTGATATTTTCACGAGCCAGACATTAGTGTCATGCCTAAATTGGTTCATTAACACATTTCAATCAATGTCACTTTAAGGTTGTGCTGCATTCCAAACATTTCTAATTGAGCTGAATCACACCACACAATTAGTATTCAGGACAAAGAAAATGGTTAGGTGCTGACCTTGGCAGTGATTTCAGGGTCGCCATGGCTGCTTTCCAAAAAGAGACCTAATCAATCAGTGGAAGAAAAGGCTCAATCATTTTCAAACCTGTTTTAATTTATTGCTTGTTGTTAACCAAGATGCAATAACAATGAACCTATATTGACATCATTCAGCAATGAATCAGCATTGTGACATTGCTTAAGTTCTCTATGTTTTTGTTTTTTTAATTATTATTCCTTAGATAATGCTTTTATTCATAAGTAAAGCGGTATCCAAGGCAGTATCTTTAATCATCTTTATCTTTACCTGTTATCTCCCTGATCTTTTATTCTTTTATGGTCTTAATCGGCTTCCTTCATTTGAATCTTTTATCTTTTGGTGGTTTTTACATTGTCTTTTTCCCTTTCTTCTTTGTTTCCTTACTGATTTAAAATTGTTTTATTTCCTTTTTGTTATCCTTTTATAATTTGTGGAACTCCTATTGTTCAATCTCTTACTTCTGTATTTTGCTTCTTATTATTCACTGTCTTCCTCACAATTCTCTATTTAATTTTCATTGTGTAAAGCGCTATATAAATATAAAGCGCTATATAAATATAAAGTGCTATATAAATAAAGTTTATTATTGTTATTATCGTTATTATTATTATTAAGTGCCTCAGTTGAGGTCAAAAAGCTCCAGCAACACTTGTAATCCGAAGATCAACTTTAACAACAAATTAGACCGACGCGTTTCGGCTTGTGGCCATGGTCATCAAGAGACAGATCGCAAACATCATTTAAATAGGGTAGGAATGGAATTGAAAGAAAGTAACACTTCAAAAAGGTAAAGACAACCAATCGAATACATCCACATATATTTATTTCAGCTAATAGGTCACATGCAAAGGTGGGCTGGTTAGGTTTCCTAAATGTCTCAGTTGAAAATTAAATTTTACTTAGGAAACGGAAAGTTACTGATCTTAGAAAACTACCCAGTTATGATTTTTTTTCCATTGTTTGCTTCCAATAGTCCACATCAGCACACCCCTTGAGACCCATCTTGCATTTTAATTATTTGTATTTGGTGGTTGTATTCATTGTATTAGATGTATTGAGCTGGCAACAGGGGCAGATGGATGTGGATAGAAACCAATGGTCCGCCATGTGGAGTCTGGCTTTGGCTGTTTTGTTGCCAGATGATTTTTTTTCTGCCTGTTAACCAATTTAATGAATAATAAGGGCAGTAGCTGTGCTTTAACCGGGCATTTTAAATCATGGCACTTCATTCACTTTCAGTTAATGGCTCTGGACTGCTTGAGAAACCTGGTAAGGATGAGTATGTAGTCTTTAGAGCGTGGCAAAACAGAAGTGAGTGATCCCCAAGGTGGTGAAGCTGGGGAATATGTTTGGTTATTTGGTCAAGGTGTTGACTCAGGCAGCATGCAGATTAGCTGAACTTGCTGTAAATAAGCTTCACAAACAAGTTTAAGTGTTGTTGCTTGCAAAGATGAGGAAGCTGAAGGTTGGTGGCTTGAAGCATTCTGTAATCTAGTTGTGATAAAGTACAGATAACGCCTAACAATTTACAACAGTGACCTGTGCTAAATATGCAGATAGAGGGGAAGGCTCATAGATTCAACTGTTTTACAAAGGAAAAGGGTAAGGAACACAGACTAATGCTCCGGTGCCTCAGCTTTATGACATCTCTGCACTGTTTAGAAAACCCTTTACTGGCCCAACTGACAAAAACTATAGTGTATCCCCATACGTTGAGTTTCTGGACAAAAACATAGAAATTGAATCCTCTACGCAGTAAAATACAAATGAACAAACGTGAAGAACAGAACTTCTCTCTCTGTCATTATTGCATGGGCGTCATTACACATTATCACTTAAAATATATCTCACAGTCGAGAGTGCAGTATGACAATGCAGCAGCAATGTGAGTAATCAAATAAATGAAAAAAAAAAGGGACATTTGGACTGTGGCTTCTTTGTCCGCTTGATATGAACTGAACAAAGTGAAAGCACCTGATACAATCATTTTATTCATAAGCCAGCAAACATACCATGATGCAAATATCAAAAGGTATATTATAGGTTTTGTTTTGCATGTGGTAGATGCCTATGCGGCGCTGCCTTTCAGCTGCTTTTGTGTATCCCCCCCTGTTGTATTTGTTTTGTTACTTGGGAATACATTACATATTCACATTTCTGCGGCAAGCGAATCCTTTGAATATTAGTGAGGCAGGGAGCTGTCTGACTTCATCAAATATTGCCCTGCAGTCGTTTCTTTATACAAGCCAGGGTCTTATTTCAGATTCACTCTGTGCTTTTTCAACACAGCTGCAGAAAAGAGAATATATGCACTGAATATATGCGCATGTATGAGTGTTTAGCATGTGTGTGCAAAGCATGAATGAGTGCATGTGTGTACTAGGGTGCAAACGGAGGCGCAACAAATCTTTCATCTGACTAATGCATAATTAATGTCCAGTTTGTTTGCAGTAATTATATAACTTTATATGTGCCATGCGTGGGAAAATGACAATTTGTCCCGAGGTCGAGAATGTGCTGGCTCAAACATTCCCATGTTTCTCCAATATTTGAGGAAGGACACCACGTTTAAAGCAGTCAGTGTATTACACTGTCACATGTTAATTTGCACAGTTTAACTGTTTCATGGATCTTCTACTGCAACATTCCACAACAACTGGGAAAAAACATGGCCTGAGAAAACAGATAGCGATACTTCACCCGTTGAAACATGAATCTGTATTGACATTGGGTCATATATTTAATAGAAATGTGAAATACATTTTGAAGTTGGTGCCTTTTTGGCTGAGAAATGGCAGAAAGTGTATTTTTGGCTCATGTGGCTGGAAGACACCAACTCCCAAAATGCACAGCACCGCAGGCCACTCCCACTAAGGTCCAAATCAGAATCAGAATCAGAGGGAAATTCGATCGTATACAGTACAGTATAGCAGTAGAAATATAGTAATAAAAACATTAACAGACATATTTACTACAACACATAAGGCTGTTTCCTCAACTGATTCAGAGATTTCTTCCAGAAGGAATTGGCATCTTAGAAATTCCTGGCAGAAAACAGACTCTATGTCTGTGGCCATAGACAAACAGTGAGAGCACCGACACTATCAGTCCGCCCCAGCTCGAGCCAGCGGGCCCTGTGGCCAAAACACAAGACCGGCCTGTCGGCAGCAGCCTTCTCGCCGCTATATTTACTTTTTTTTTTTCTTTCTCCATAGAGCCGGGATGACGGCGGGATGCATGACCATTCAAAAATACTACCAAGTTTCTAATGATACAAAGCTTAATGCAAATAGGTGAAGTATCCCTTTAACAGTATTAAAGGCTGTGCAATATTGGTTTTAAATTAGAGTCCTTCACATGTCCGTCTTCTCTTTATCCTTCCTTTGAATACCTCTCCATGGCAGCTGTTCCTACACACAAACAAGACTAAAGAATCCGTTATCAGAAGTAAGAATTTGGACTATTCTCACTGCAGTACGATGGGTTTGTTTATGTTTTCAGAGCTGTGGGCACCCCCAGCTGAGAGAGGAGCAAATCTCTTTTACGATCATGCAGATCAAGTTGACATTTGCTTGCAGAACTGTGGTTAGCGAAGAATAAGTTATTGCTTAACATGCTTTTTGAGCATCCAAACTACAGTTCATTGCATTTTTTCTTTTTCCGAGAGAAAAGTCAAGTGTTGTTGCCTTTTAGACTGACACAAAATAAGATGGAAAATCTATGAAGTTGAACTCCAGGTCACTGAAGAACAAAGCACGGACATGTTCAGTAATGTATACAGTTCTATAAATTCTGGATGACAAGAGGATGTCTTATTCAGGGGTGATCGTAAAAAGAAAAGTACAGAAGGATGCTGAAGAAACTTTCAGATGTGGGGGGCTGAGGGAGTCTGGATTGCGTAAAAGACAGGCAGGTATCTGTTTTATTGTATCAATTACTTTGTGTAAAATTAACTTGAAAATCTGTAATCATCACAAAAATGCAGCCATACCTTGTTTAATCAACATTGGGGCTTTGGCTGAACATATTCTACAATCAACATTCACCATATCTTAAAACATTTTTATCTTAAAACATTTTTATCTTAAAACGTATTCAGTATAAAAGCATTGGGTTTAAGGGGTCCAGTTAATATCTGATATTTTCTGTTTGAATTGCATTATAATATGTGTCTGACTCTGTGTGGAATGGAGGTGGTGAAAAGTAGTTATTCATGTTTTGTTTTTATTTTGCACAAATAAATGATGAGACCACTGTGCAGCAGGAGAACAGGAGACTCCTGGGACTCTGTTTGGCCTGCAGACAAAATGCAGAAACTTTCATTCTAATTATCCCCTAAACACGGTTTCTCTCTGTGCAATGTGCAGCATGTCTTGGACAAACTTCAATCCTGGAACTTAACATTATGCAACGCTGTGCTTTTTCAACACAGCTGCAGAAAACAGAATACATGCACTGAATATATGCATATGTGTTTGTTGTAAGTGGGTGTGAAAGCATTAATGAGTGCATTTGGGTACTAGGGTGTAAATGGAGGCGCAAAACATCTTTCATCTGACTAATGCACTTCAATCCTGGAATTTTAATAAAGATAAAGATAAACTTAATTGATCCCCATCCAGCTCCAGAAAACAGGGGACGGGAATATACTTATTAAAAATAAAAATAGAAGTTTAAATCAAATCAAACATATTTACATCATTTAAATAAAAAAAATACAATAATGTAAAATTACACAGTAACTAGGGGATTGTTCTTAAAAAAACACACAGTGTGTAGCATGAGGTGGGGATGTTGTTAAAGAGTCCGATTAAACAGTCTGATGGCAGATGGGATGAACGACCTGCGGTAGCGCTCTGTCTTGCAGGGTGGGTGTCTGAGTCTGCTGCTGAAGGAGCTGCTCAGGGCCCCCACAGTGTCATGCAGGGGGTGAGAGGGGTTGTCCATGATGGATGTCAGCTTCATTAACATCCTCCTCTCACCCACCTCCTCTACAGAGTCCAGAGGACAGTCCAAGACAGAACTGGCCCTCCTGACCAGTTTGTTCAGTCTCTTTCTGTCTCTCTCTGTGCTCCCTCCTCCCCAGCAGACCACTGCATAGAAAAGTGCAGCCGCCACCACAGTGTCATAAAATGTCCGTAACAGAGTCCTAAACACTCCAAAGGACCTCAGTCGCCTCAGCAGGTGTAGTCGACTTTGGCCCTTCTTGTACAGGACGTCGGTGTTGTGTGACCAGTCCAGTTTATTGTTGAGGTGAACACCCAGGTATTTGTACGTCTCCACCCTCTTGATGTCCAAGCCCTGGATGTTCACCGGTGCAGTCTGGGGTGACTTCCTGCGGAAATCAGTCACCATCTCCTTTGTCCTGCTGGCGTTGAGTTGAAGGTGGTTGAGCTCACTCCAGTCGACAAAGTCCAAGATGACCTGCCTGTACTCCTGTTCGCTCCCCTTAGACACACACCCCACGATGGCTGTGTCATCGGAGAACTTCTGCAGGTGGCAGCTCCCAGAGTTGTGACAGAAGTCCGAGGTGTACAGGATGAAGAGAAAAGGGGGAGAGAACTGTCCCCTGCGGGGCCCCTGTCCTGCAGACCACCATGTCAGACTCACAGTCCTGAAGCCTCACGTACTGTGGTCTGTTGGTGAGGTAGTCCGTTGTCCATGCAGCCAGGTGACAGTCCACTCCCGCCCTCTCTAGCTTCCCCCTGAGCAGTGCAGGCTGGATGGTGTTGAAGGCACTGGAGAAGTCAAAGAACATGACCCTCACAGTGCTGCCGGTGTTCTCCAGGTGAGTCCAGGATCTCTGCAGCAGGTAGATGACGGCGTCATCCACCCCGATGTTCGGCTGGTAGGCGAACTGCAGAGGATCCAGATTTGAAGTCACTAGGGGGCGGAGGTTGTTGAGGACGATCCTCTCCATGGTCTTCATCAGGTGAGAGGTGAGGGCCACAGGTCTGAAGTGGTTAGGCTCCCTGGGGGGAGATGTCTTTGGGACTGGCACCACGCAGGAAGTCTTCCACAGAGTCGGTACCCTCTCCAGTCTCAGGCTCAAGTTGATACTCAGGGTATCAAGGTATTCAGGGTACTCAGATGAAGTGTCTGAGAAGCGGGCTGGTCTGCGCTCTGGTGGGTGGGGGTGGGGTTGGGAGCAGAATCAAATCTATTGAAGAACAGATTCAGTTCATTTGCCCACTCCCTGTCTCCTGCTTCAGGGCCCCTCCCACGCCTTCTGCTGTGACCTGAGATGTTATTCAGGCCCCTCCAGACTTCTCTTGCATTCTTATGTTGTACATACTCCTCCATCTCACAGCACCTCCCAGTCAGTGGTGTCGAAGCAGTCCTGCAGCGCCTCAGTGGCCTCCTCAGACCACTTCTTCACATACCTGGTTGTGGGGGGTTGTTTTTTCACCATAGGTATGTAAATGGAGTGCAGTCTCACCAGGTTGTGGTCTGAGCGGCCCAGAGTGGGGAGGGGTGATGATCTGTATGCATCCTTGGTGTTTGCATACAGTAAGTCCAAAGTTTTATTGTCCCTGTGATGGCAGTCAACATACTGAGTGAAAGTAGGGAGAGTGGCAGACAGGGAAATGTGATTAAAGTCTCCTGAGATGAGAATAAGAGACTTGGGGGTGTGATGTCTGTAGCTGAGACACTACACTGTGGATGAGTTCACAGGCTGCAGCAGCGTCTGCCGAGTGGGGGGATCTAAACAGTCACCGCGATGACGTGTGAAAACTCCCTCGGCAGGTAATATGGCCGAATGCTTACAGCCAGCAGCTCCACATCCTTAGTGCAGCGCTGTTCTTTAACGGTGATGTGCCCAGAGTTACACCACCTCTCCTTCACATACATCGCTATTCCCCCGCCTTTCTTCTTACCGCTCTCCCTCGCGCTCCGGTCCGCTCTGACGAGGTGGAAGCCGTCCAAAGTTACGAGCGTGTCCGGAGTGAGTTCATTCAGCCATGTCTCCGTGAACTGCATGATGCTACACTCTCGGTACTCCCTCTGAAGCCGGGTGAGCGCCGTCAGCTCCTCCATCTTATTATTAGGGAGAAATCTTACATTCCCCATAATTAAAGACGGCACAGATGGTTTGTACCGTCTTTTCTTTCCCCGGCACTTCACTCCGGCTCTGCATCCCCTTCTCTTCCTCCGTAGTTCTGCGCTGATGTCCGGTCTTTCGGCTGGATGTAACCGAGGCTGGCACAGCGCAACCAGCTGTTCACGGGTGTAAACAATGGAGCCGTGACTGAATGGGTCTCCCGAGGAAGTTTTAAAGAGTCCACAGAGAGAGAAAAACATCACGAATACTCCAAAAAGAAGAATATCCATGTTTGCTGTTTGGAGTTGGAGTTACTCACGAAGTTACAGCAACAAAAGGTCAATATTAACAAAATAAACTAAAAAACAATAACGAGGAGGGTCGGAGCTCCCGTAATAGGCGACCACCCAGAGCGGCACCGGAAGAGAAGGAGGATGCGACTAAGAACGAAGATTAGAGCAGTTTAGGAATGCAAAAAAAACCTAAAAAGAACAGAAAGTGTGTCCATTGTGCTAAAATACAAATAAAAAGGAGACGAAAGTGTCAATCATCAATGTGGGACGGATTGTCAGTTATCATTCTTTTTAAGGTTGTTATGTGTTTTTTTTCATGAACAGTATAGATTTTGAACATGGTCAGACTTAGTGACAGAGACTTTCTTGATCTTTGTCCTAGTATGCATGAGTGTGATTAAGACTCCATGGTAGACCAGTGCGGAAGAAGGTCCATCCTTAGAGTGAGAATAGAATCCTGAACGGGTGGGTGGGAATGGAGTTATTTGTCATGGGTGGGAGCGGGGTTTATCAGGATGGGTGGGAGAGGGCAGGTGTGGGGTTTACAATAGATAACCACAGAACATGGTCAATTCTTGCGCAAACTGTGTGTGTTCTTATCTTCTGTGCAAACCAATAAAGAGATTTTGGAGGGAAAAAAAAGGAAAAGACAATCAAAAAGTACCAAGTACATTTGATTATCGCCACTGCTGCCTGTAGGATCTGAGCTGTAACACTGCCAGTTGTAGTCTTAGTGGAGATGTTATCCCTCCACCACAGTGACCAGCTCAGGGGTGATGTATTTTAAGAGACGGGGCCAGGGGCCCAGCTGTGGTTCACTGCATCCACCTCATGTGCTGAGGTGACAGATGACTCCTACCTGGAGAGCTGACCAGCTTCATCTATAACATGTCAGAGCTGGAGCTCTGCACGTCTGAGGGACCGTGCTGCCTGGGCTCCTGCATGCTCACACCATGACCACCTTTGCCCTTTTGTGCTGTGACGGCACATGACGTTGTTCCCTTCTGCTCACCAACTAATTATTTTCTCAGCCCAGAGAAATGCGGCTTGTCAGGTCTGGATGATTTTTCTTTTAGCTAACTTGGTTGCAGGATAGGATACAAAATGCTCTCCTCCTGGCCTGGCTGTGTGACAGAAAGCCCAGGTTTCCCTATTTCAGGTAACCTTTTCCCTTTCTGGGCCAATTCATAAAGATTATTGAAGTTATTTCTCCTCTCCTCAGTCTTGCTATGATTCTGGAGGATTAATGGCAGGTTTACCCATCCAGTCTACATGTGTTCCTAGGACTTCAAGGAGACATACAACTACCAGAATATGGGGTGCTGGGGGCCATGTGGAGAAAGTGCTATGTTCAAAATGTTGATCGTAAATCAAGTGTACAACTGCTTATGTTCTGGAAACAAAGAGCACTTAAACTTCACTGATGCCTTAGAGCAGTATTCAAGTGGTCCCCTCAGTTCATAACAGTGACCTGTGATGAATTGTGGGATACTACATACCTGTCCAATGGCTGGCTGTAAGGCACACCGACAAAAATGTTTTATAACCGACCAATTTCAGCAGGCACAACCAAGTTTAAATGTGTGACAAACTGCCGTCAGTCTGAGTAAACTGAAGTCCAAACTCAACACATTTACGGTCGATCCTCCACTGATGGTGTGCTCTCTTTGACTTTACTCAAAATCAGATGTTTGCAGCAGTACGCAGGTAGGTGCAGAACACCCTACTTAGATTAAATGGTAGTTAAAAGGTTCAGTAAAGGTTAAATGAGAGGTCACAAGCTTGAGTTTATCCTATCTGCAGATTTAACTTTGAAATCTCACATGACGACGATCAATCAGAAAGCTTGTTCTTTCTCAAGGTTTCAAAGTTTTTTCTGTACCTATCTCAACAAGATTCTCATGTCCATGCTTCAATTTCAAGCAGTTTAGACAAATGTTAAGCTGTATTCACTTTCAACTTTGACTAGTAAACCTGCACTGACTCCCAGTGTCTTTTTGGATTGAATATAAAGTTCTTTCATTTGCTCTCAATGGTTTGGAACCGGCCACATTATTTTGCTCATCACGTCTTAAATCTACTGCAAACAGGTTTTTAAACAAACCATCACATATTCAGACAAACAAGAACTTAGAAGTGTTTAACAATGCATCAAAACTATGGAACTCCTAACCCAAGGCAAGGAGGTGCAAACTCTGTAACCATTTTCATACAATTGAATAGTTATTTATTCCACATTGCCTTTAATCTATTGTTACCTTCCTTTCACATCTTTGAAATAAGCTGTTTTAACCATGCAATTCTGAAAATTTCTGGAAAACTTTAAGGCAGCCTTCTCCTGAATTTTCCAAAATTGTTATTCACACGTGTCCCCCCCAGATCTAAAGTTTTCCCTCTTGGAAAGTAGGAGGACGGGGAGTTTCTTAAATTTTTTAATTGATTATTTGTGTTCTTAGGCTTGGAAAATAAAATGAAGGAGCAGCAACCATAGGAGTAGTTTCATGGTGTGTGACGCAACGGGTCAGTTCATATTGTCAGTGCTACCCTGAGCAGTAGTCAGACATTCTGCACAGAGACAAGACTTTGTATTCAGAGCTAACGAGCCATGAGAAGCTACTGTCTGCCTCTGTGTCTGTCTGAGAGTCTGCTGGAGCTTTGACAGAAACTAGAAGCACATTTAAGGCCCTCTGAGAGAGGCACGATGTGAGCTTCTGTGCTATAGCTCTGAAAGTAGCTCTACTACGAGAGTCTGTCAGAATCTGTGTCTGTGGGGGTTTCCAGTACAAAGCCATAGCCATGCTGTTGGTTGTGGTTAACACTACTGTTCCCTGGCCCTTAAGTCTTCTTAAGCCCTGAATATAGCATAGATATCGACGGTGCCCATGTGTTGTGTTTACAGCCATATATACCCTTCTATGTACAACATTCTCCTGCTAATGTTTATTAGACTTGCTAATGTTACCAGCAGCCATGTGTGACAGTTACATCTTAGGGCTACAGTTGGACAGTGGGTGCTTTTTTTATACATGATGCAACAACTGCTACTACAACTAAAGAGGTTAACATATGCAACAAAACTCAGAGCCAAAACCACAAGGTGCCTCGGGGGTCAGGTTTGGGATAATGCATGGAATATAGAGTTCAGAAGCCGTTGCTAAAAGCCATCTAGTCCACTTATAACCAAAGCTTGGTATACATCCTCAGAACAAAAAGGTGGACACCTTCCTGGTGTGTGTTGGTCTCGAGCAGGGTCGCCGTTTCTGTTTGTGATTTTCATGGACATGCTCTCCAGGCACAGCCTTGGGGAGGAGGGTTTCCAGTTTGGAGGCCTGAAAATTTCACCTCAGCTTTTGAAGATGATTTGGTTCTGTTGGCTTCCTCTGGACAGGAACTCAAGCAGGCATTGGGGCGGTTTGCAGCTGAGTGGGGAAGTAGTTGGGATTTGGGTGAGCCAGTCTGAGGCCATGGTTCTTTGTCATGAGTCTTTGCGTGAAGGAATTTAACATGGATTGTGAGATTGACAGATGGATTGGTCCAATCTCAGCAATTATGCAGGAATTGTAGCTGACCTAGTGAAGACATCTGGGGTAGACTCAGAGCTTTCTGGAGGGATTATATATCCCATTTTATCTACAAATGACTCCGAATCCACCCGCTAAATTGGAAAACGTTGCTGGGGAGAGGGGCCTGGGTAACTTGCTTACCAAGACTTATGCAGACCACAAACAAAGGACTGGATGGGTTTGTTTTACATTTTGTGGGTTGGTGGACAATTTCTAGATCAATGTAGTATTGATCTAGAAATTGCTGTTGATCTACTGTATGTGTTATTACAGCACTGTAGTCACTTTGAAACCATTTTGTTACTTTATCCCTTTATTCTTTTTTTCCCCCAGCCTCTGACACAGCCTATATAAGGCCACCTTAAATATTTCCATCCCACATATAGAGTCCCTGCCTTGGATGGGTGACTGTGATGAGGAGTCTTGTTAGTGTCTAACCCTAGGGGAGACTCACACAGGTGGGAAACCATTAAGAAGAATCTGCAGCGACAACAGACACCATATAGCTGCTTGCCTGCTTTCAATTTACATCTGCTCCCCGCTCCTCTCCAAGCCTGAGAACATAATGAGCACAAACAACTCAGAGGAAAATTAGATAAATGAGGACTATAATTGTGTTTGGAATTACAATTACTGTTATCACAGCCCTTTTGTTGCAGGGACTTAGTGAATCCAGATGTGCAAATGGGAAAGGCTGCCATTGTTTGAATGGATTGGGTCACCTATTTTCAGCTTCTGGCTCTGTCAACTTGTAATTAGTAATTTTTATTGGTCATTTACAGATGGAGCTGGCAAATAACAGGAAGTTTACAATGACTCATGTAGCCTCAAGATACCTTCGCTGGCTGAAAAGCTTCTGACCAATAGAATTGTGATGTCGAAAAAAATATCACATATTGTCTTTTTTTATTTACATTTTGCACATAAAGCCATAACATATTATTTTATCATACCTATACTTCTTGTGCTGCAGGTAAGGTAAGATTTAGTTTAATCAAATAAATACAAAAACTATGATTAATTACAACACAAATATAGTTATATTTTTAAAATGGTTTCATTGTTGATTTTACTTTTACAGTACAGTCTAATTATCACATTAAACCCTGATGACCACTAGAGTTTTCCCACCCTTGGCTAACACTCATACAAGGCATGGAGGATTGATTGGGATACACAATTGTTGTTCATTATGGGACCTATTGGATGCGGCATTTAAAAAGCCAGACCAGGCTAATGACTAATAATAATTACAATGTCTTGGTTTCACTTCCAACAGTTTTCACAGCTATTTTATTAATCTGTTTCATATAAACCTCCAAACTTTATTGAAGTCCAATACTAAATGTCCGCAGTGTCCTGCTAATGAACCAAATAAATGAGTAAGGAAAATAATGATGGATGTTGGGTTGTCTCTTTATGGATTTGCTTTCACATTATAATTAGCCAACAACAGAGGCCAATCTGCTGTGTGCTTATTATAAAGTTGTTGTGTCATCGATCACTAACTTCCCAAATGTGCCTACCCTGTTTATACAATATCTAATGACTATACCACAACAACAACAGACACACATTGTTTATTAGAGCAACTCAGAGACAGTATTGTTCTTACTATTAGAGCCATGGAGAGGACAGTGTCATTGGGAACAGCACAACCCCCTGCATTACAGTTCAACCTTTCACTGATCAAAACTGAACATAATAATGGGATCTGGGTGGGGTGCATTTGGTCACAAATATGTGAATCAGTTCAGCCTGTCTTCAAGAGGTCATCTTCCTGGCAGCCCAACAGCAGGCGAGCTGATGTATGAACCAGCAGGTAAAAAGTCTGGAACATTCACCAACATTTTGACGGGTTGATGACGCTATGTGCACTTAGTGGACTTTGGATGCTTGGTGTCTTTACTGCTCACCTCAGTTGTCATTATTTTATGGATTTATTTACCCCCCCCTAACTGTGGAATGGTGTTCGACATCGACATCGTCACACTGTATGAGATGCCTGAGACATCCAGTACATAAAAATGTCGGGACATAAACAAAATGTTCAGAATAGTGAAAATGTTTGATGATGAGCGACTTCTGAATCTGGACTTGTTTTGCATCTAGATCTAGAGATTATATCTTAAACCACGCAGTCGGAGTCGTAAGTGTATACTGGGGTGGTGGTAGAGCTGAAAGTTTAAGCGGTGTAGCACTGGTAAATCTGCAATGAAGTATACTGAAAACCACAATTCACAAGTGGGTAATGAACCATGGACGCTGTGACGAACAGTTCAATATTTTATTGAGAATTGTTGCATTACTAGTCAAAGTTAATACTGTTATACTTTATAATACTGTAAAATATTATTTTTGAAGTAACCACATCCAAAGTGACAACAAAGGCTTCTATAGGTAAGTTATTTTTCTCAGCTCTCACTTTTTTTTTCAATTAACACAAAACAACCGCCTTGTAATAAACATTTTTACTCTATATATCTTAAAGTCCCCCTGCCTATCGTTTTGTTAAGTATTTTACAGCTCTAAAAACAGCAGAGGGTGAAGTAGAGGCTAAAAACAGTCAAAGAAAGAAAGAGAAGTTGTTTACCTCCCCTCTCAAACCTGAAAGAGATTTTACTCAGACCTCCAGGGGTGTTTATGAACTCAAGGGTTATTTCACAGGCCACAATTTTGCACCATGTTTTGTGAACTAGGCCCTCTCTTATTTTGTCCTTCATGTCAGCACAGAGCAGCCATCAACCTACTGCACAAGAAACTGTAGATTCTGAAGGATTTAGAGACATAACACACCAGATAGCTAATCATTTTGAATATGATGCATCATTAATAATGTGTCAAATAAATATTCTACAATGCTTGACAAAAAAATTCCAGTTTTTAAACAGGAAAGAGTTGTGAGGTTCCAGAAATGGTACAGTTAGATCACATTGTAATCACAGCTTGCTAGAATTATCTCATTGCAAACTTCAAGTTAGTTGATTAGACAGCTGTACATCTCTTCGTTACTTCGGAGTCAGTTTAAGTGTTGTGATTCTTATTGTATAAATAATTTTTTGGAGCTGCAAATAAACCCTGAAACAAAACCCCTGTGCATTGTTAATTCATGATTCATTTTCAAGTTCAAAAGTGCTAATCAGGCACAGTCTGCTTTGCCCTTTTCCCTGGCTGTTTAGTGAATGGCTGCAGATGGTAATTTTTGTAACACTTTATTTTGATAGTCCATTTTTTTGTCACAATATTATGAAGCCAGAGCCAGGAGACGATCACCTTAGCATAACAATTGGCTTTGTCTGTGCAGTGATATGAACGAGTCTCTGCTGGTTGCTTGGCAACCTCATTCCGAAAAAAAAACTTCAGGAAGTCACAAACACACTGCAAATGTAATACCTAGTTATACAATTATTGTTTTCAATTTAAGAGTTATTTCCTGTTTAAAAGAGCAAGTGTGCCTGGGTGAAAATGTCAAAAATCTATGGTCAGCTAAACAGCTAAAGTTCCTCAAACAAAAGTTTTTTGTTATTTTCATCTTTAGACAGAACCAGGCTATCATTCTACATCTATTTCAGTCATTATCAATGGAGGCAGGTGCATTGTTCTCGAGGATGGGCACAATTTCTCACAGATGGACCAGGATGTAGATCCGTGTTCAATAGCTTAATGCTCAGAAATACTGGGAAATGCCATTAACTGGCTAACAGAAATAGCATCCCGATTATTCTCAACAAACATCATATGCACTCGTACTTGCAGGCAAATGTTTCCTAAACTCTGTGGAGACAAACCCCCAAAAAGCTGCTCACTAATAATCTGGTCTGCTTCTATGACCCATCTTTATAAAGAGTCAATGATTTGATCCTGTGACTCTGCAAGACTCGCTTTGTATGTCTCTGATAAAGCAGTCCTATGGCACTAACAACAACCCACAATTGACCCAATAACTCACATTAAAACCCCTTAACGAAGTTGAAACTAAGGGATTTATTAGTAATAGACAAAGATGAATAGACTTAATCATATAACAAAGATCAAATCAAAACTTATTTAACAAAACACATCACATAATCCCTGACTGAAAGACACAGCAGTCCCATCCTCCAAAAGCCTCTCTCCCCCTGAAGCCAGCACTGCAGCTTTGAAGCGGTGAGGCCAGGGTCCCGTTTCTGAAAGAAGGTTCAACAAACCCTCAGTCTAACCCTGAGCTCTGAGTTGATTTACTCACAGATGGGAAACTCTGAGTTTTCAGTTCCAGATCAGCTTATTTGAATTTGTTAAGTCAACTCTGTGTAGGTCCACTTGGTGTTCAGCGTGTGCACCACAACGATTAAAAGCTAACATTAATGGGAGCCCCGATTCTACGATTCACCATGGCAACAGGGGACAAAAAAGAGATCCTCGTACTTTAACCATCTCAAAATATATCAATATATTAATGTGGCCATAGGCTACGGCGAATATGAACAGGTTTTAAGAATGAAAAAAGTAACAATGCTGTAGTACAGCAGCAAAGGAGAGAAAAGTGGTAGAAAACAGCTGCTCGTGTCAGCGTGTAAAGTCTATTAATTTAATATTTAATCAGAATCATTATAGGCCTATTGCAGGTCAAATCTGGTGGAATGGTATTAAACTTTACAATACAATTTATTTTCATTAAGATGCAATCCAGCAGAAGAAAAGTGACTTTAAAACAGCTCAAAATGAAATAAGAACATAATAGGCTCATATTGATTTAAAGTGAACTTCATTCAGAGTTTATTTGAATGTGCATTAACTTTATCCCCAACATAATGCTGTATTCACACACATAGGCTAAATATCCTCTCACCTTTATCCCGTTTAGTTTATTAATTAACCCTAATTGAATTAACATCTCCCGACGTTAATGTAGGCTCTAATTCCCTGCGGAGTAACGCAGTCCCTACATATCGAGCCTCGACTAAAAGACATGCCATGTTCGATAAAATAGATTGTCTTATATGCTGCAGTAGGCTATTGCCACCCTAACATATCATATTAGAACAAACTGGATTTTTATTCAGACAAACGGTGAATCTTCACTAACACACGCATGATACGGACTGAATGAAAGAATGAGCAAATTAAAACTCTTGGTTCTGAAAGAGGGCGGAGACCGAGAGAAACTCAGGGTTCATTGAAGAATATCTGCTCCCGACCAGGTTAGGTTCACAGACTCAGTTACCATAGTAACTGACTCAGAGGTAAAGTAACCTCTTATTCTGGAACGGGCTGGAGTTATCTCTCTCTCGGGTTTGAGTGACCTCCTCTTCTCAAACAGAATACCCAGAGTTTCCCTCATTTCAGGGTTAACTGACTCAGAGTTTGCAAAAAACCTTCTTTCAGAAACGGGCCCCAGGTGCACCTCATTAAGTAATCAGAAGCTTCACCTGGGTGGAGCTGACGACAACAGGAGGGGAGAAGGGACAAACAGCACAGGGAATGCCAGCTGCAACACTCCCAGCCTAAAAAAAATAAATAAATAATTTGTTATAAAACACTACAAAATACCATTAATTCAAAATTAATATTGCAAGTCACTTAAAAAAAAAAAAGTGACTTAAAAGTGAATTGTGCAAATTTGTGTTACTTGAAACTTTAAAATTACAAAAATGGGTGTTACAGTGATTGGAAAGTGTGGATCACTGTGCATTGAGATTAGTTACTGGATGTAGACACCTTACTCATCAGTGTGACCTAATTATGAAATCTGATTGGCCAACCTTGAAGGTGCGCAGGTATACACTGGCTGAGTCTTATTTATAAAGCTCTTCTCTGGTTTCAGTTCCTTCTTATTCATGTTCATACCAAGTTTTGACCTAACCCACCAATGTGAAAGAGATATTGATCTCAATGGGTTAATTACCTGGTTAAATAATACAAAATAAAATATTAACCAAGTTACCCTCTTTTACTTACTTGGCCTGGAGCACTGCAGTCTAGTCCCCAAGACCGGAAACACATCACAGATCGGTAACTTTAGACACGTGGAATTTTTTAAATATACCATAAAACTTCAAATTAAAGAAGGTCTACATTAGAGACCCTGGTGTGTTTAGTGTTGAAATAATTATTGACTAACTTTAACATCTGTACAAGAAAGACTGAAGAAATCCCAGAATGCGTACAGACCTTGCTCTCTTAAAAAGAAAAGCAAGACCAAACTAGCGAATGGAAATCCTAAATTTTTAACACAATTAAAGATTATTTTTGGTGTAGATCTATAACTTTAATGTCTTTCCTGTCTTTGATGTGCACAAGTTTTGTCTGAAAATAGTCAAACGGTGGTCTCATAGCGACGCCTGTCCCAAATAAAGGCAGGGTCATCTCATAGATTCACAATTAATTAAAAGAAAAGAATCTAATTCAGTGACGTTCTGTCATTCCCTTTGTGGGGAGTAGGTGGGCAGCATACCGACTATAGCGCCCTTTATTGACCGGCCGTTACTGGTCGTTATCCCTGTCTTAACAAGGGTCCTGTCTCCACCTTTATATAAAAGAGAATTATATGTCTATCTTGTCATGTTACTCTTGGAAGCTTGTTTCCAATCTCCTTTATTGGGCTTTTTAAATTGTTTTTATTTGAACCTTACTCACAACATTTCATCTGTGAGTGGTGTCCTTGTTGCAGGTGGATCACCCTCTCTTTTCCATTATTTCTTGTGACATTATTCTGAATGTTTACATCATGCAGGATTTTCTTTGTGGACTCTTGGAGTCTTAGTTCAGTGATGACATGAACAAATGAACTCAATGCAACGCGCTGCTTCCTTCCGATTAATATACAAGATACAGGAAGACATTTTCTTCCCCTTGGACAAAGCGAGGCTAGCTGTTTCCACCTGTTTTGAATGTTTGTACTAAGATAAGCACTAGTCTAGTCTTGGCTCCATAATTGGCAAAAGAGGAAACAATGATTAAATCTAACTCAGCAAGACAGTAAATAAACATCTTTTGCACAATGCTGAATTGTTCTTTTGATTGTTTTTTAATAGCCCAAACTCACAACCCAACCTCAGAACCCATTGGCAACAATGGTCCATCATCACCTGGAAGACCACACATTCCTCTGGGTACAGATGTCAATTTAACCAGTTATTCCAGTGAAGCCAGCGGTTAGCGTAAAAAGCTTCCAGGCAAGACGGTCTGCAAAGTAAACCCCTTTTTTTCCTTGGTCCATAACATTCTGGACGAGCAGCAGTTCCAGCGTGTGCGAGTCTCAGTTCAACAATAAATGATATATTATACAGTGGCTTCACTCTGGCTCACTTAAGTGATATAAGCCCTGAAAAAAGGACAGATATTCAGATTGTTAGCTTTGCGTGTATGAAAATATATGTGTATGCAGACAAATGAATCATTGATAGAATACCTTCAATGGGAGTCTGTATGTCAGTTAAGCAGATATTGTTACACCTGTTTTTTTTTGCTGTACAAACAGGCTGTTTCTCCTGCACACACGAAAGCTTGCTGACACTTCATTGGTCAATACAGCCCAGACTACAACTGTACTATAAACGGAAACCAGAACATTTCCCATGCTGGAAATATAGACCTCTGTGTACAGATTCTACTTCTTTCTTTTTTTTTTTTTTATGTAGAATCTGTAAATAGAGATGAAAAAAAGACTATTGTTCCCATGGGGAAAAACAGTACATACACACAACACAGTATATTAAACAAAGAAAGTTAAAAAACAATCAAAAGGTTCCCACTCTGGTCTGTTCAGTGAGGCCTTTTATACAGGGCAGCTGTACCAGCATAGATCAGGCTCTTCCCAAGGCGAGCCCTTCTGCACCTCAGGGCTCTGTACCTCCGTCCTGAGGGGAGTGGGGTGAGGTGGCTGGTTAGTGGATGTGTGATGTCCTGTTCTATGGAGGTTGCAATGCGTGTGATGGCCCTGTTGTTGATTTGTGTTAAGTTAGGGGAGACCAATTAGTCTGGCAACTGTGGATTTGATGTTTGGCCCTGTTTTGAACAGATCACATGTTGAAGAAGCAGGTGGACCAGTACAGCAGGATGGGCTGGATCATGCTCTGATATAGCAGCAGGAGGAGATGGGGTGGGGTGGGGGGGGCAACATAAAGTCCTTTCAGTTTGCAGATGGCCGACAGTGTTTGATGGCTCCTTTAAGCCTGATAATACTAATACTGGGAGTGGGGAAGCCAAAATAATCTACTGTTGTTACGACTGCAAGCCGTAATTTGTACTATATTCTGTGTTACTTGCTGTGTTTTCATTTTTGTAAATAGGTGTGCCAGACCCAGGAGCCGATTGGCCGAACACTTTCCTGCTCCTACCGGCCTTCTGTTCTTTGTTTGTTTTGTGTTAGAAGAGGGGGGTTGAATCGCTAATGACTTTAACCTTGTTTTCTCACGTTTCAGCTAGTTGGGGAGGTAAGTTGGGTTGTCTTTTATTTTCCTTGATTTATCAGGATAGTTCGTTTCACCAAGTAAGCCTCCAGTTATGTTTGGACACCGATTCACCCTTTTCTTTAGTTATTCATATTGTCCCTATTATGTCCCTGTTTAGTATTTAACTCAATTTGATTGAAGGCCTTAAACTGTTCTCCGTGGCTGCTTGGGAAACGAGGGATTTGGGTCTTTGTTCATGTTCTGTCTTGGCTTACCCTAGATGGGGCATAACTACTGTCATGAAGAGAAAAGCGTCTGTGCATTTTAAATCAATGGTAATTTCGTCGCCATACTTGAACTGACTATATTAACCTTTCATACTGGTAAGAGGGTACACCCTTTTATAGAAATACAGTTTTAATCCTTCTGGTTGTCACATCCTGATATTAAATGTTTTTTTATTTTTTTTGCATTCTGGTAAGAGGTCGTATTCTTATTGGATGAGGACTTGCCTTGTCTAAAAAAATCAGTATGATTAATATCACCGTAATCCTCATGTTTTACAAAATATAGCGCAACAGAAATTGTTGTTGACGTTCAGAGTACAGACCTGCGTGTGTTGCTGAGTTTAGTCCTCCGAACCAAAGTACCCGCACAGCCTGCCAAGAGCTTTCACCCATATCATTAAGGCGGCACAGAGAGGAAGGGGATTCTCCAGAGATCACAAAACCTCTCTGAAGCTGCTGGGAGGGTCGGCCATCCAACTCCACTAACAGGCTGCCACAGTGGACCTTTCTGGATTTTTTAATAGAGAGCCCCCTTTACTCTGCACGCTGCACAAACACACACAAACACGCTCATGCACACCTCGATGATGAAAGCTTTTTTTCTTTTTTGCAGAATGTTTCATCTCAGTGTAGCTTCAGAGAGATAGGAAGAAGAGGAGTACAAGTTTGAAGATATCTCAGTGTGTGAGGTCTGCTGTGTGAAGTCTGCACTTATGTGAAGTGTAGGTAGTGTGTGTGTGTGTGTGTGTGCGCATGTGCAGGTGTGTGTGTATCTTTCTGCATGTGCCTGTCTTCCTGGCAGCCCTCAGCATACTCCTCACCTGAGTATGAGTTTCACACACATTTCATTTCCTGCAGTCAGCATCAATTCAAACCCCTCAGAGGAATTAGCTCTATCTACCTGCTTGTCGTTTTCTCCCGTCGCTCCAGGTGCGACTCACACACACACACACATGCACACAGTAACACACATTTTCCTTTGAAGGTTTGCAGCCTCCCCCTTTAGTCTGCACGGGAGATAAGAACCCACGCTGGAGAAAAGAAGAAGTCACAGTGATGGATGGTGTGTGCAGCTGCCACACAACGCTATACTATTAAAGTGTTATTGATTGGTGTCTGTCACAGGCCTTCCGCTATGCAAGAACACACACTCATGTCCAGCAACACGTCTCCATGCCGTCATTAGCAAGTGCCGCTTATTTCCCACCCCCAAAGGTTTACATAAGCAGTTTTAAAAATAGCTCCGCCTACGTGGGGATTTGCAGAATGGTGTCAGTATTTGTACATTGAAGCTGCTGACACAGCTGAAAATGCAGATTCAATTTTGCAGTATGCTCTGTATTGTTGTATCTGCTGCAAAAATGTGTGATGCTGATCTTTTGAATGACCATTCACCATGACTACGATACTTGGTCGGTGTCTGTTCAAAAACTAATTCAAAAGGAGAATACTAAATCTCAGCAACCTCTGACAAAATCTTCATGATCTGTGGTTTGGTTAATAAATTCTACAATTCATTGAAAGGCAGAGTTGTATGAGGTACAGAGCGGCGTCAATAGTAAGTATAACAGCCACAGGACATGCAGGTCAACATGTTCTCTTTGAGGAGAGGCTATAGGCCCTAAGTAGAAATATATTTGGTTTTTATTATAGTAGGATATTTCACATTATAATACTTCACACTCATCACTGAGACCTGTATGAGAGGGTCGGTTGGCCTTCTCTTGAAGAGTGATATAATACTGTTTATACATCTTTAAGGCTCTTAAAACTTCCACCTTACATAACAGACCTGTTGGAGTGGAATGCGGGTGCCTACATTACCCATTCTTCTGATTGGCTCGTTCTTAAAGTCCCTCGAGCTTTTACTTAACTTAGTAAATCTGCATTTTCTTTTGATGCCCCAAACTTGTGGAACGCCCTCCAGCAAACTCTAAAGATTGGAGTTCTTCCCTCTCTTCCAGAGTTTAGGAATTTGATTTTGAACCACTTTGTTTCAAATTGTAACTGTTTTAATTGATCTCAGTGGTTTTAGTCTCTGATTCTGAGTGTTTGATGTGTTTTTGCTTGTTTTACTGTGCATGTAATCTCGACATCATTGGAAATGAGCGTAAACTCAGTATTCTTTCGAGAATAAATAAAGGTTTGAAATATTTACTTTTTACTTTGGGTTCACCCCTGAAAATGATCCCCTATTAAAAAAAACTCATACTAAGACTAAAACTAAGAATTTTCACAAAATTAAGACTAAATTGAAATAAAAGTCAAACAGTCAGAAAGCAATAAAATGAAAACTAATGAAAATTAACCACTAAAAGCATGCTCTTAAGCCATTCCTCAAAGCAACATCTTTTTACTACATGCCAGTATGGAACAGTCAAACTTGAATTCCCTTCATCATAGGCAACTATACCAGCAATGCTACAAATATGGCAAAAATAAACTGAGGCTTGTCTTTGTCACAGAAAGCCAAATAATACCATTTATTTTTCTTCCAAAACCGGCAAAAAAAAAAATGTAGTAAATTAAATCTTCAAGGTCTGAAGCCTGGGGACAGAATGGGCTGCTGAGTCTGTTTTGAATTTGATATTTAAAAAATGAAAGTTCTATGGTTATAACTCCCTCCACACACTAGTAAACAACTTAACAAAATTCAAAGATGTAGGGACCCCCTGAAATCCTGGCGCCCACTCTGGGAGCTTCTGATTCAAGCAGCAACATCAGCTATGTCTCAGCAGCATGCACATCAATACACACGGTGTACGTCGGCCTGCTTGTGCCACAAACACACCACAACCCCATTTGATTTCTCCCTTCAGGAGAGAGGACAAATCAGCAGGTTTGAACCTGGCAGTAGTTGGTCCAAGAGTTTTCCCTCTTGTCCTGTTCTACTTCAGCTCACAGTCTGTGTCTGTGTTCATAATGGAAACTGAAGATTGAATGTGTTCTTTCTCTCTGCATGCTCAAACATCCAGTGCTGATTCTGGGAAATGAAATGTCGCCACTGAAGCGGCAAATTTTATGAAAAATGGAATTTCTTCCAAAATAAGCTAATGCATGTACCGGGTCGACCTTTGACTTAGTTCACTTTGCTCTTTTCTGCGGCTCTCATTGAACTTTGAATTTATTCTGATTTTGAGAGGTTTTCTTTAAATCGTTCCCAGCAGGATCTTTGAAATGCAAAATAAATCAGATAATAGACATAGTCATCTCCTGTACTTTAGAAGCCATGTTTAAGTTCTTAACTTTTGTGAGTACCCACTTTGTGTTGTGCCAATACTCGAAAGAAGATCTAGCCTACCTCAGTAACCTTGCAAGCTTAAAGCCAAATCCAAATTAAATGTACATCACTTTATCCTTCACATTTCTTTATGTGATAAACATTATGAATTGAATAAAATGACAAATGTATTTTCTTCCTGCATTAATTAAAGAAAATAAAAAAAATAAACAAGCTTTCATAGGCATAACAGGTAGTGCTGTAGTCAAAACCACACTAACCGAGACCAAGATATGACCGAGATCGGCGTACACCACGAAACCAAAACAAGACCAAAGACATTCAGAGATCAAGACCAAGGCAGGGCGAGATCAAGATACAACCCATCCATTTATTATCTATCACACTTTTCCCGTTCTGAATCGTGGGGGGCTGGAGCCGATCCCAGCTGTCATTGGGTGAGAGGCGGGGTTACACCCTGGACTGTTCACCAGTCAATCAAAGGGCTGACATATAGAGACAGACAACCACACACACTCACATTCACAGCTACGGGCAATTTAGAGTCACCAGTTAACCTAACGAGCATGTTTTTGGACTGTGGGAGAAAAACACTCACATGCTGTGGCTCAGTTCGTTGAGTCCTAGTCTCTCAACCTGAAGGTCAAGGGTTCAATCCCCAGCTGGGCAACATGTCCAATGTGTCCTTGGGCAAGACACTTAACCCCAAATTGCTCACCCTGCCTTGGTGGTGGTGTATGAATGGGATTAGTTACTTCTGATGGATGATATTACATAGCGACCCAACCATCAGTGTGTGAATGTGTAGGTGTGACATGCAGTGTGAAAGCGCTTTGAGTAGTCAGAAGACTAGAAAAGCGCTATATAAGCTCAAGTCCATTTACATGCACGGGGAGAACAAGCAAACTCTGCACAGAGACCACCTTGCAGTCCAAGACAAAACCAAGAACATCAATTTCAAAGTTAATCAGACAGATTGAACTCAGTAAAAAAAGTTCTCTTTTTGGTATTCAAATGAATGTGTCAGCAAAAAACAGCATCCCTGTACTTTCATTTTCAAAGCACCACACTGCAAGAAAACACCTTAAACCTTTGCAAGTTTATTCATCTAACTTTTAGACTAAAAAAATAAGTCAATATATTTATTAAACTCCACATTCACCTGACAAGTCCAGACATGCCCTTTTTTAGTATCTAGAACTAACATGTTAATCTTTCAGGTGAATGTGGCCTATAATAAGTGTAAAGAGATATTTGTTAATGGATATTACTTGCATGTACACCTACATCGCAAGAAGTAGGATTTCCAGTCCAGCTCAGTCTTTTTGCCCAGTGGTTTCCTGTTCTGTCACCACTTCATTCTTAAATGGTCAGAGCTGTCAGTGCTATGATGCAATTAATTTTAACTGCACAGTGCGCTTATGAAAATGTCTGGAAGTAAACAGCTTTCTTCCACGGGGATATTGAAAGGCAAGACATCAAAAGGAGCGTGACGCACTGAAGGTGAGCGCAATCCTCGCATTAAATAATAGAGCCATAAAGATGAAAACGTAATGCATCTCCCACTCATCACGACTCATTTGTGATTTATAGCACTTCTCCTGGAATAAAAACAGCCTAATTTCAGAGCGGAGATCATGCCCAGATTGCCTGAAAGAAGGGAAAGAGTACATTTGAAGCACTTTTTTTTTTTTTCTTCATGTATCAGAACAAAGGTAAGATATTCTGAGTCTAATTAACCTCATCAAATATGAGGGGGGTTTATTGATGCAGAACTTTTTGCCCTCTAAATCAGCGCCTGTTTGATCTTTTATGAAGGCTTTATCTCCCCCCGATACTGGCCCGGCTCATTTCTTACAGGGAAATTAACAAGTAAATCAAACACATGAAACCTCTCATGTCAGCAGTTTCAGCCATGTTAACTCTATAATCCAATTAGCAGAGACATGTTTGTAGATTATGTGCTCTCGCTCCAGACGTTCACACCATGTTAGTCTGCAAACACACACGAAATGAAAGAAGTGAAACAATGACTTCTATGTATGTCTCTATAAAACAATGTGCTGCAGTGCTGTCTTTTGAGATAACCTTAAGCCTTAAAGGACGTACTGTAGGAAGAGGTATGAGTAATATGATAATATACCACTATTTATAAAACAATGACTCATTTACAAAGCTGCTGCATTCGCCAAGCAGGAACCTCCAGTGTTGAAAAATGAAGCCAATGAGGAGGTGCAATAAAATGCAGTTCCATCAGTTTTTCCACTGGAGGTTGTCTGTAAAGCCCAGGAAGCTCAATTAACACATGTTAAAATGCTCATTTAAACAGCAGAATGTTGTTTAATAAAAAGGTTTCCGATCTAAACGGCAAGAACCCCTTGACAATGTACACTGTTTGATTTTTTATATTGTTTTAACCATATAAAGGCTCAAGTTAGACATACATTTGCAGAATTAGGGGCGCTTCAGAAACCAATAGGAAGTTAGCAAATCACATAAAGTCCAGTGGGCTTTCCTTGAGTGTGCTTTGTACCATTGACGCTCTATTTCCTATGCTTAGCTTGCAATCATGCAATATAAAGCTTTATGCTTACTTGAAGTTCCAGTGCAAGCAATTTGTCAATCATAGTTAGTCTTAGTTGAGTGTGCTCTAAATTGGGCCTAAATGTTCAAACTGTCATCCTTTATTATAGACTTTCTAACACAACTTATTGAAACCCTTAAATCCTGAATTAAAGGAGCAATATGTTACTCTGACACCTAGTGTTAAAAAAAAGGGTACTGCAGTCCAAATTCAAATCATTGGAGAGAGTTATCTCCCCCTGTCCCTCCTCCCTAGAGTCGATGCGCAGTTAAGCCATGACAGGGAAGCTTTAGTGCTTGACCAGCTCTGCATCAACCTTGCAGGGGCTTTTTAGGTTGAGTAAAATGTTTTCCTGATGATATAGTTAGTTCATTTGATGTTGACTTTTAGAAAATGTCTCACATATTGGTCTTTTAGGAAAATGTAAAACGAGATAATAGATCCACTGGAAATAGGCTGATTTTCTCCTTTTGTGTCCTTTCAATCAGACTTATTTTTACAACTGCCCCCTGCTGGCCACTATAAAGAAAGCAGTTTTAAAGGTTCTTGAAAATTGGTTTAACTTTTGAACCCAAGAGACCTTTTCCAATTTTCAGCACAGTCAATGGTCATACCTGACACGACACAACCTACTATTTCAGCCCTTGTGTTGTTTTTGCAAGGCTGATTTATTGTGATACTGCCATAGCCGGACACCATCTTTGCCAGTTGACTCAGGAAGACGGCTAGAGGCATTATCAGGGACACCACACACCAATTCATGTTTGAACTGCTGGAATTTGGCAAGCTGTTCAGGACAGTGAATTATTAAACAGCTTGTTTTCCAGAGCTGCAGCATCAGTCACAAGCCTCTCTGCCCAAGCATGGAACAGATTACATGAGTTTATAGATGCTTACTCTGCTGTATTTTCTATTAAATTTGATTTAAGCCCGAGTATAATGACAAAGATATACTTTACAATTATTTGTTTCCGAAGATACTAATCACCAAGGAACCAGCATTTTGTGTACTTTGGTTACATAGCATGGAAGAGGATGATAATGGCGATATAATGCCAGTGATGAATACAATGTTGCTCTTAGTGCAACGTATATCATCATCATATTTGGTATTATTTCTAAAGAATGCAATTGAATCAAATGTTCCTGGCTCTTCTCAAATTGTAACTTTTCTTTGATGCAGTTTCAATATTGTCTCATCTCAATCCTCCATGGTTCTGGCCATGACTTTCTTTAAATTGATTCTTATCCATTCCCCTAAAGATCAGCACCAACGAACGTCTAAGACACATTTTAAATTCCCATTCCCTGTACGTCACCCAGAGGGATCCATGCATTTCAGATGTATTCAAAGAGGTAGAGGGCTGTTTGATAACGGTGCACCAGAGAGCAGCGTGAGACAAATGAAATGAAAACAGTGAAAGGCATTTTCTTTTCCTTTTCTTTTTTTTGACTCGCAGTAGGCCAGGGTATATGCAACACATTGTGACACCCGCTGAGTCGGTGCTTGAAGGTAGGGGGTCATAAATTATGGAATGAGACCTTGAAACACAGTGTGACACATTTGATAACACTACACCTGACGGCAGGGTATGAGGCAGGGGATGTGCATACTGATGACACAAACACTGTGTTGGTGACATATACTACAGAGGATGCCTTTGACACAACACATTCTATCACCTTAGAGTACAAACTACAATATGCATTGTGCATTGTATGACATGGGGTTATTTGCTCTGAAAGATTAAGCTATTTTTTTTTTTTTTAATTTCAAGTGCCTTGGTCGCTATACTTGAATGGAACTTGTAAAACTAACCACATGTTTAAACCACATTTAGTGAGTTATTGTGAACATTAACAGCTACTCAAATACTAACTCAACGGTGCTTGTTTGTTTGTTAATTAAAATGCCTATCAGCTTATGTATTAAACAGTAGCTGCGCTTCCCGGGGTCTGCATATCTTCATTGACAATATTTCATTAGTTAGATTACATAAATACACATATACGACATTCATACCAACAGAACAACAAAACATGATAAAACCAATACAACACACAACAAACAACACAAACTAGGACACTTTCTAATACATGCAGGAGTTCTACATTAATATTTTTTTCTTTAGAAGTTGAGAAAAGAAAGTACCTGGCATCACAAGAAAAAATGTATAAGACCATCACAAATATAATTGATATCATTTATAGTCTTCTACACTATTTGTGAAAACATCTTGCATTACTTTCTGGAATAAAATAAAAGATGGCTTCTATGATCTGTGTTTAAATACAACACACATTTGAAAACATTCCTCTTTGATATGGCAGAGTTTCCTATTGTGAGGATGAGAGTGCTCAGTGCATCTTTTAGGAAACAACTGAGATGACATCATCATGTCCACCAAATAAATAGGGGGCCGCAATTGAAAATGAGACTGGTAGCTGGAGAGGTGCCAGTTCACTTCCTGAGCACTGTCGAGGGGCCCTTGAGCAAGGCACTTGTAATCTCATTTGTTTGTGTGTATTTCAGCCTATGTGTGTGTAGCATCTTCTTTTTTAAATCATATCTTATATTTCTGAATTTACTGTATATATGTGTATTAATCATTTTTGAGTGTTTACTCCATGGCCTTGAGTAACATTCTTTACATTTCACTGCACATCTGTATGAGCATGTGGCAAATACAAATCTTGAATCTACTATCCCCAAGCACAACAACTATCTCACCCCATTTCAATGCTCTGACAGTTTTGGTTTGTTTTACCATGAACTCCCTTAGTCTGTCTATTTTGTTTCTGCCATTCTGCAGTTGTAGTCAAGACCACACTAACCAAGACCAAGACACACCCGAGACCAGATTGCTTCGAGACCGAGACAAGACCAAGACATTTATGGATCGAGACAGAGTCAAGAACAAGGCTGGGCGAGACCGAGACAAGACCAAGACCATAAATATCAATAAAAAAGTCCTTATCTTGTGAGCAGGGGGCGTGTCACTCACTTAGACCGTAACACCGGGAATGTTGCGGACGTAAGCGATGGAGAAAAATCAAACTACAAAATAATTTAAGTTATTCATTCTTTTTGAAAGTGCCGTTTTCCTTCTGATCACAGTAATGTGGTGGTAAAATATATTATCAGTGGTTGTCTTGATTTTAAATCCAGAGTCCTATCCCTAATGTGTTTTTTTATAACCTTGGAGTTAAGATGGTTCTTATCCCAACCCCAACCCCCAAACCCCCTGGCACCCTACAGCTCAAGGACAATCTTGTGGAATGTAACAATCCGTTCAGATCAGCATCAAAAGATAATGTTCAACTTGTTCAAATCAGGATGAATCTGTCTGCATCGATCTATAAATTAATAAATGATTCTCAGTGTGTGCCTTTTCTTCACACCGGCTTTAAATGGGTCAAAAATCTTCTCCTTTCCAGTTCATTAAATCTCTGCAGCTATATGAAGGCAGCTTGACACACAGGTTTGATAAATCTGCAGCCTCTGATTCGGGAAGTCCTGCATCAGAGCGCAGTGCCATTATGCACAGCATCCACTGTGTTTACTTTCATTAAATCATGTGCAAACAACATCATGCTGCTACAGAATGACACACACCTCTACACAACAGCAGACTGGTCGCTTATAACTCC
The DNA here is from genome assembly GCF_963930695.1 of Labrus bergylta. Taxonomy (NCBI): domain Eukaryota; kingdom Metazoa; phylum Chordata; class Actinopteri; order Labriformes; family Labridae; genus Labrus; species Labrus bergylta. Next base: position 15,079,518 of record NC_089214.1, read on the forward strand.
ACACTCTGCTCATTAATGTGGGAAACATCAGTTTTAGACATCACTTAACCTTGCCTTCACGGCATCCTTTGCTTTTGTGAAGCTAGAATTCTGCATGTTCATGGGCAACACACAGTAAAAGTGGCTATATCACATTTTTAGATATGATGTGACCATTTACAATCACAGTTAAAGCATAATAATAAAGCATCTGATTATAGCAATTACGTCCATTTACTGACGCTTGTACAGGACTGGGTCACAGTTGCAGCAGACTCAGCAAGGTAGTCCAGACATCCCTCTTCTCAGCCGTGTTTGCCGGCTCTTCCTCAGGGATCTAAAAGCTTTCTGGAGTCATGACCTATAAAATCTCATTGGGGATCCTAAACCTGGATCTCCAACCAGCTGATGGAGACCCACCAAAGGAGGGCACCCAAAAGGGGGATCCTGATTAAATCAGACCTTATTGGCTCTTCTCAGTGCATAAAAGCAGCAGTTCTAGTCTGGACACCTCATGGATGTCTTAGCTTTTTACCCCCCCATTCTGTACGGGCTAACTCAGCAACCTTATGGATAAAATTCATGTCGGTTTTAACTCCTTCTTCCTTGTCATCTCACATTCACCAAACAAATCGAAGGGTTGGTCTTTTACTTGCAAATTTCTTTCCTATATTTATATGCTTGAATCTTATGTTCAAGCACATAATCTGTGTAGGAGTTTGACAAAGACTTTGCTCAATCAATGTATATTCTCTATGCAACATCATGTAAAAAAGGTACAAAGGTAGATCCTTGAAAAAATATTTCAATTGTTTTTTTTTTGTATGATTGAAACAATAGACAACACTGATCCATCCAAAATTCATACGCCTTGTGTTGTTCAGGATTGCGGGGGTCTAGATCCGATCCCTGCTGTCAGTGGACGAGGAGTGAGGACACCCTGGGCTGGTCGCCAGTCAATCACATGGCTGATAGATATATATATATCGAGAGAGAGAGAGAGAGAGAGAGAGAGAGAGAGAGAGAGAGAGAGAGAGAGACAAACAACCAGTTACACTCATACCTTCGGGCAATTTGGAGTCACTAATTAACCCAACTAGTGTGTCTTTGGAGACGGGGGTACCTGCTGAGAACCCACGCCAGTATTCAAACCAGGAACCTTCTTGCTGTGAGGCAGCAGTGTTGTGCACCATGCAGCCCAGGAAACAGTGTACAAAATGATATACTGAAACAATCGGAAAGTGAAATGCTGATTTGCTACTCAAATGTGTGTGTTTCGATGTGTACCTGTAACATATTTAATGTCACAAATCTTGTTTAACAAGTTACGTTGGAGAGGCTAACTTTTATTTTGGGGACAAAATGTTAGTCTCCAAAAATGAGGGTAAAAAACATGGTATTAGTATTTATAAAGAAAGATTGGGTTTAAAACCACAGTAAGAACTCCAACATATAGGGACATCTGTGTAAAAAAAATCCAAGCTCATCTGAGCATATGAGGTCAAAGAAATGCCAAAATCATGCAGGCAGGCGAGATGAGGTGAACTTGTCCAGCAGGGAGTCAGGCCTGAGAGCAGATGGCCAAAAACAGGCAAAGGGATCATATCAGGATAGGCGGAGAAAAGTTAAAAGTTGTTGATTTTCAGGCTAATTTATATCTACCCGAGTGAGAAAAATAGTGTGAAAACATATGCAGATGCTGAAGATGTTTCCTGTGTCTTTATGGTGCAGTTGGGTACCACTAAAAATGTTTGCATTCCCATTTGAATTAGTTGGTTGCAAACAAGAACCATTTGTTTGTCTTTGCTTTCAGCCATATTTATTTGTTCCAGAACATGACAGAAGACATGCAGCAGAGTGAAGCTGTCTATTTAAGTACAGGCGCAGCTCTGTGAGCTTTCTCACTATGTGAACATACTGACAAATGAAGTGCTTGAATGGCAACATTGCTCTTCATTAAGATTGAAAAATCCACATCGAAATTGGCAACTGATTGCTTTAAAGTAAAGGTTAAGTCTACAGGGAATCAGTGTCACTCAATGGAAAGTCAATGCAATGTCCCCTATATAAGTGATGGCAACAACATCGTGGGTCTGTAGATGATCTCATTGGCCGCAGAAGGAAAACTGTACACAATTTGGAAAGCTTTCAGCCGATGTAGCTCACCTGGTCAACCAGGCTTACTATATCTTCAGCTTATACATTTATTAAAAACTGAAGGAGGTTTCCACTGAAACTTCAGCAGAGAATAAATGTTTCAAGATGTATGTTTATTTCATGCACCTGAGGCCTATGCTTCCTTGTACTTAACATATCCATCATCAGTCAATGCAATGTCCCCTTAAGTGATGGCAACAACATTGTGGGTCTGTTCGTGTGTGTGTGTGTAGATGTCCTGCTTGGCTGCAGAAGGAAAACTGCTCACACAGGAAGGTTGTCAGCCGATGAAGCTCACATGGTCATCATGACTCACCAGAGCCGGCGTATTAGTTCAACAGCTCAAGCATTCATCCAGCTCGCACACACTTCCACTTCTCCATCATATATTACAAAATGTATGTGAGATGCATCCTCACTTACATACTGCTTGGAAACAGAAAATGAACTGTGAGGTTCCATATGGTCTGATGATAACAAGTCAGCTGCTTCTGCTTCGTGTTGGTTATTTTGGTAATGCCTGACCAAGTTCTCTCTTGATGTAAACCCCCTTCAAGCTAAAGTTTTTGCAAGCTATCGTTGCACTCTGCAGACTTGTTTCCTTAACATATGTCCATGAATAGCTTTAAAAGAAGATACTGTAAGTAGGTTGAAAGCAGAAAACATGAAAGTCAAAGAGGAAGCATCTGAAACACAGCAGGAGGCGGAAAGGAGAAGGCTTGCAGAGGTGCTGAAACAGGAGAAAATAAGTAGATAGTTTTATTGATTAAGGGAGGTAGAGAAGTGAAGATAAAGGATATTTGCTAGGATTCTTAATGTTATATCCAGATTTAAAAACAGCAGGAGGTTTCCACTGAAATTACAGCAGAAAAAACATGTTGCAAAATTTCTGATTATTTCGTGCACGGGGAGGCCCATCCATCCTTTTGTTTAACATATACCCTGCTATTTTTTAAAAGAAGAAAAATATCCACATAATACACACGAAAACTACAAATACACCAAACGATTGTCATGTTTTAAAGCGAGAGGATTGTCTGAAGGGATAACAAAAAAGAACAGTGGCCGTTAAAAAGGCCAGCGAGATAAAGAAAAGGGCAGCCGCAGGTGGAGTTGGGAGGAGAGAAGGATATAAATAAGGTAAGAGGAAAGTGTGAGAGGAGGAGAGAGTGGATTGATTGTTGCCCTGCAGCCCAGGAAACAATCATGGAGCAGCAGCGTTCATGACCTCCTGCAGAGGCCTTTATTACTCAGCGGTATCTGCTATAGAGAGGCCTACACTGCGGCTGATGCCACACTGTTCATTTCTACAGACCGTCTGCTGAAATTTATCAGAAATGTTAGGGCGTTTTTACAAGTGGCACGATTGTTGCACGTTTGTTTTGTACGGTGGCTGGGAAGTACAAAACAAAATTAGAAAGTGTGAAATAATTTTCCAAAGCTTGAGACAAATTTACATTTTGAAAAACATTTTTAGATTTTATAAAACAACATTTCAAAACCCAAAACACTTTAACCAAGGACAAAACAAATGTGAAGATGTGAAACACTTTCCACCAGCGCTGAGACACATTTACAAGTGGCAGAACACTTTTACCAGTCCCTGAACACATTTACAAACGACAGAATCTTGACGGAAAATGAATGGACCAAATTCCCGGAAGTGACCCGGCATGTTTGTTATTTCTGAGACGCAAACAACGACCCTCTTCCATCTTCCACATCATATAGCGCTCCACTTCTTTGTTTGAGCATGGTTGCAGTCACATGAATCGTGCCTGAGACCACCTCTTCAAGTGGACTCGGGCAGTATGTTTGTGTTCACAATGATCAATGGGATTGGACTTTGGGGTCAAGCGTACTTGGATCGGGCCTTTCCTGTCCCTAGTGTGAAACCATCCTCAGTCTGACATTTGAGCAATGTCTGTTTGTTTGTTTTTTTAAGTTTGCTGAATTGCATGTCCTTGATGCAAAGGGGTTTTCAATTGAGAAAAATGCTCTTACTCTGCTGCAGAAAAGTAAGGCAGTAGCTATGACGGGTTTTTATTGGCAATCAATATGAAAGGAATATCTGCACAGAAATCTTGTTTGTCCTTCAGGTCGTCGCACCCACATACCACTGATGACATCATTCACTGATGACAGCAGTACTAGAGGCAAAGGTCTCAGAAGAAATGCTCTATAGCTATCAATGCAGTAAGCAGATCTTTTATCTGACTTGTTTTGTTAACACATGTCTCTGATTAAAAAGCAGATACCGTTGGCCAGATGAAAGCGGAGAAGGATAAAGTCCAAGAGGAGGCGTGAAACACAGCAGGAAACAGAAGCAAGGAGTAGGCTTGTAGAGGTGCTGAAACAGGAGCAAATGAGAGTTGTCAGCAATAAGGGGGAGAGAAAAGTGAAATTTATTCAAGTGGAATACACCCCCTCAATTCCAATCAATAAGAAAGGAATATCTATACCAAACAATGCAGGGCGCTGGTGGAAAAGTGGTTAGCGCGCGTCCCATATATGGGGGCTGTGGTCCTCAACGGGGGCGGTTCGAATCCGACCTGTGGCTCCCTTCCCGCATGTCAACACCACTCTCTCTCCCTCCCTGATTTCCATCTCTATCCAATAAAAGGCACAAAAAGCCCCAAAAAAATCTTTACAAAAAAGAAAAAGCTGTTGCAACACCTAATGTTCATTTATGACAGCAGTAGTAAAGATAGAGATGTTATGGGCGTTTTTCACAATAGGCATGATTGTCTCATACCGTATTTGAGCAACATTGCTCCTCCCGTTCACATTGGGAACATCATTCTGTGCCGAAGTACATTTGCGTATTTACACATTCCAATACAGCAGGTGGTAGTATGCACATAGTTGGTTTGCAAATACACCAACAAGCAGAAAGAAGAAGCAGTAACTATGGTGCTGTGTTGGGAACGGCTCTGCAATTAGACACTGTTCAGTCTAAAGCATTAAGACTTAGTTCAGGAGCCTTTAGATCTTCCTCAATACCTGCTCTGCTTGTTGAAATAGCTGAAACGCCACTGCATTAAACTGGGTTTACAGTACTGGCACTTCTGTGTTTCTCTCAATGGGAATCATTCAGTAAGAATGAGAAGCCCCCTTTTTGAGAACAGATAAAAAACACTGCATCGGGACTTTGGGAATAGAAAAGGGCTTAATTGCAGAGCACATGTTTTGGGCCCCTGTTCCTTTTTGGATTATGTCAGAACCTGATATAGATATTTTGCTTTTATCAATGGAGTCAAACATTAAACAGTTAAAGTTAAACATCCTTATTTGAGCACGGTTGCGTTCACATCTCCCACAGACCGTACTCAAGTACACATGAATTGTGACTGAGACTTCCTCTTCAAGTGGACTCGGGCACAGTACACAAGTACTGTATGTTATCTTATCATAACGGCACAAGTATCTTGTGTTTATTTCAAAAAGCTAATTGCTAGGTAACTAACTAGGTAAAATGCAGCTTAACTGTCCGAAAGAATCTAGGAAGACTTGACCCAAGTCCCTCACACCTGGACCTGCTTGTTCGTCTCAAACCTAGGTTTGGTTAAGCCCGCATACAATGTGGCAGTTAAAAAGTTATTGAAGTGACTGTTTCCATATCAACCAGGACCGCTTAAAGCACCTCTGACAAACTTTCCATTCATGTGTATGTTGGCGCCCCCTGTGGACAGGTTGCTAGATGCCGTAACAGTGCAGAATCCTGAGCTGCCCGCTTGGAGGACAACAGCCTCCATACATGGGGCGCGCACACTAGAATACAACGTTTTTTTGAAGCAACAGGAGCCGTTTAGAATTACATCATATAGCGGTGCATGAATTGTGTACTTGAGTACAGTCAGCGGGAGAATGAGTACAGTTGTTCGATCAAATGATCTGGAATTTTGGGTAATTGTACTCGGATCTTGCTCTGTAGTGGGAATCCACCCTTAGATTGACTTTGAAACTTCTATTTTAAGGTGAAAAAGTTACACGTTGTTGCGTAAAGGTTTAATTGTGTTGAGGTACAGAAAATGCTGCGGCAAATGCCATGAAGGTGGACATCAAGTGAAACATGTACAATCTTCTTTTTTTTACTGTCTAACAGTCACACACTTGTTGATCAAACAGTATACAGCAAGGCTAAAACTGTTTTTGTAGTCATACAGAGACTTTAGTGGCCATATTGGTTGTAACTGGCATTGGTTTTCCAATGTACTGAGGCCGATGTTGGCCTGTAATTATAAAAAAAGAGATATCCGTCAGTGTTTTTTATCTCTAGCTTTGAATTAATCATGGGAAAAAATAACACTTTTGATTTGTTTTGACCTTAAGCTCTAGTCATTAAGATATTTTGATAGTTTGAGAGAGGAAACAGAACTTTAGGGAATTTGGCTTAGAAATATCAAAAAAATAAAGATCAATATCAGCAGAAAAATATTGTCTCTAAGCATCTCTAGTCAGCATCTGTTTTCTCGTTTCAAAATCCCTTAACAGTCAAAAACAGTTGCACCTCACAGTTGGAGACTGATTCTAATTGAGGGTCTCTTCTGTTCTTTGAGTTTGGGAGAAAACAGTTTTTTGTTTTGGAGAGGAGGGTGTCAGTGAGAGAAAGTGAAGATTTATCAAAGCCAACATGTGTCCTCTGATGTCACAGTATGGTGTTGTAATCCTTTTCAATGATCCACATTTAATGAATGATGCTCAGGCACTCGTCCTGACAAGTGTCAGCTAATGGCAGCTGAGTCTCTTGCCAGCAGTTAAAAATCAGCAGATTTTTCTCTTTCTTCTACATGTCACATTGTCTTTGAGTTTCTTTATTGCTTCCCTCCCTCTTTCATTTCGTCCTACTTTCTCGTTTCCTCTTGTCCTCATGTCATCATTTAGGGTAGAGATGACTGGAGAGTTTTCTTAAACATTTTGGGTGGGTTAAGTTGAGATAAAAGATTCCTTTATTACATATGACAGTATAAACCACCAAAACAAGAAACAGGGTCACTCAGGGTCAAAAACCGCAACAAAATGCAGAGCATTGTCAAACTGTGTGTCAGAATCACAGGATCGTCCCTTTCTGACCTTTCTCATTTATATAAAACAAAGTGTTTTAAGAAAGCTCAGTCAGTCTTGGCAGATCAAAGTCGTCCTTTGTCCAAGGATGTCAAGCCGCAGATTCAGCCTGCCAGCATGCAGGACAAAGAGGATGAGAAACTCATGTGTTCCTGCTGCCATCACCTTTCTAAACAACTAACAGTGTTGCCTCTGTTTCCATCTCTTAACTAATGTATTTGTTTATTGTCCATTCTATGTTGTTTGCTCATTGCGTGCTGTATGTGTATGTGTATGTATGTGTTTTGCTGCTGACTGTACAACAAATCGCAGGGATAATAAAGACAACCTTGAACCTTGAACTGACAATTCCAAATTGGATGTTTTATACCAAAGATGATCAGTGCCAATGTAAAGATTCTCCGTCCTATGTAATAAAAAAATCTAAGTTCATAGCTAACCTTGACCATTATTTTCACTAGATGTGAAATTATTTATTAATGAGGCATTTTCAAATGTTTCAAAAGTTCCTGCCATGTCCTTGATTCCAATGAGGACCAACTTCTCATCTTTGATTTGAAAGTGCACCATGAAACAAAATGTTTGTCTCATTCTTGATATTTCCTTGAACATTCTCTATGAACTCTACCTCGCAGACTGAGATGTACAGGGCTACATTAGAGGCTCTTCTTTTCTCTAAAATGAGACACCAGGAGAAAAGGAACTTGTATGAATTTGTATCCATGCTAATTAGGCAGAAGGAGTCCATCCCTCCTGGTGAGCATGCAGGCACAAGTGCATGTGCACCCACACAATCCATGAACCAGGCCTCCCTGCAGTGAATGTCTACAAACCGAGGGAATATGATATTCTCTTTTCTCTCCGTATTGGGTTTGCTCGAGGCTCTCCTCGCTGCTATGTACTTTAGTGTATGTACTTTTCAAATTAGCAGCACTATCTGCTCTTGATGGACCAATGATTACGAGGCGTTAGCAGTCTTTCCAGAGAGCTCAGCACTGTTTCATCATGTCTTCAAGGCAACTGGGAAAGTGCATCAGTGCAAAGAAAAGACAGATTGTCGAAGCATTGATTTGGAAGTTTTCCCTCTATTGCCAACATATTCAACAACAAAGGTTTGAAGGAAATTTAGAGTCTTACAAAAACTAGACAAAGCTAGATCACCAATTCTTTGGGGAATTTAATAAGAATGGATTGTGGCTGCTAATAGCAACAAAAAATTGTGCATCAATTGCTCTCATTTTCCGCTCTGTCTGAAGGTCTAATTCACAAAGCCTTTGCTAATGATAATCAAGCGCTGCTTGCTCTTGTTTTGCGACTGAATTTAGTGAGGAGCTATCTGCACATTTACTCTGTGCAGAGCTGTGCTGATGACGTTTTTTTTTCTCAATTAAGCCGATTTTCATTGACAGACGCAATTATTCCCCAAATGACCACATAATGGCTGTTCAATACGGGCTAACAGCACCAAAATTCACATTTTTCTCTGAGTGCCATATTTTGTTGGTTTCTGCCTTTTCTGGCAGACAGGATTTCAACAATCATATTTAGCAGGACCTCCAAGTCCAAATACAAGATGTAATGAAGGAGTATCTCCTAAATTGTTAGTGCAACTCAGACTGGAATGTGGTCTCTGGATTCCACTACCCCAGAAAATGGTTTGATCCAATATGGGCATGGCCAAGAGAGGTATGACCGCAGCGTGCACAGAGTATGTGTGAATTGGGGGTAACACTCAGAACTTGATGGGTGTAATTGTTGTTGGTAGAAGTTTTCCTTTTTCCTCAGGTACGTTACAGTTTCATGGCATCACCCCGATTCCTGTTTGTGCTTCTTTTCTGGCAAAGATTGAATACTAAAGTCACCTTTATAAGAGAATGATCCTCTTTAAACATAGTTATTTAGATTTTTTCCTTTAAAAAAAAAAACCTATTCAATGTTTGATAACAACAGCTGTACACACAGCTATGCAAAAACAACTGAAATGTTGTAGTATACATGCCAGACCAGTAGTTGGCGATATGACTTTGTAATAAAACAACCCATGTGTGCGCACATACTTCTTCTTCCACAGGGCGCTGAGGTGTATAAATAATAAAATGGACAAACGTTTGTGTGAACAGAGGATGAGCAGCACAGCCATAACTCAGGAGTCTGCCATTGTTGTTGAAGTCCACCAACTCACACATGACTATTGACTGGACTTGACAATGCACATGAGAGATTTTGGAAAGACGTTTTTTTTTTTACCAGTTTACATGTTGATGGAGATGGTGCCTTTTCCAAAAGTCCAGAAGCTGTTTTCAAAACCTACCGTTTTCAGGCAAACCAAAACGCTGTTGTCAGCTTCAAAGCAACAAAAGGATGCAGTTTACTGGAGCAAAACATTGTATAAAATCACCAAGTTTTTTCTTCTTTTTCATCAATGGTTTTTTTCTCCACATCTTCATCACTTTCTAACCATAGTTTGTATAATTCACAACCAGTGCCAAAAGGCTACACATTATTTCCAATGTACATTTATGAATACTGCTAAAGTGAGCATAAAAATGCACATTAAGTAAAAACTGAAGGGAGGTGAAGCGTTGTGCTGAGGGACAGATATAACAGATATAACAATATCTTTGTTTTGGTCAGAAAGACTAGAGCAACATCTACTCTGAAAGTAGCATATTATTACGACTCTCATCCTTGATACTCCAAGCCAAATTATTGGAGGCATAAATAGATGCTCAATACTGTTAAAAAAAAGGATAAACATCTACTTTTTTTCCTGGAAAGATTTAGCCCAGCTCTTTCCAGATTGTTAACCAGTTGCTTAGTTTCAGCGTCATGAACATTACACCCATGATGCCTTTGAATTTTTACAAAGACAACAGAATATATGTAATTTGTTTCATCCACTAGATTCTGAGAGGCCAACATCAAGATATGGAATTTGCCTTTAATCTTGTCGATGTGCAGAAGTAGATAAACCCCTAAACAACAAAGAGACCAAGCTGTGTGTTCATCCTCTTCTCTGTCGTATCATAAAGTGAAGCCAATGCCATAAAACTGCACAAAGGAAAGTAGGTATACTGACTGATCTCTGTTTTACTGCTGCTTCTTTTCAACAACTTTATTGGTCTTCAGATAGGTAATCAGCATGAAATGTGGGTATCATGCTGAAAGCTTTTTACTGAAAAAAAACAGGCCGACCCTTCCTCTATAAAGGTGACAGATAACATTAACATCTTCACCCCACTTTCATGTGTTTTATGGGCTAAAAGCATGAAGGAAAGGCTAGTAAAGTGATTTAACCGCTGGGCACCAAAGGCAGTAAATGTGCTATTACTGAACGAGAATCCTCACGAGGACACATTATGTGTATTAAAAATAGTAAGGTATTCTACCAAAGTGAGCTTCGAGTCACCATATGGAAAAAAGTACAGAGGCAGTGCTAAATGAGTGTAGCACTGCAGTCCCAAGTGTGTAAATGAGTGAAACCTCTTCAAAAAAAAAAGTTCAATTCAGCAGGTAATTGAAGATTTCCAGCCAATAAAAAAGCTTTCAAGATATACCGTGTGGCAGAGGAAAACTCATTTTTTATGAGTTTGAATTTATAGATGGATTGTGCTTTGTGTTATCAAATGGGGCTCTGAAAGTCATCACTCAGGAGTCCTCTTGGTCTTTGCAAAAACACACGTTGTGTCGACCACTATTACACTTTAATTTCACTCTTTGACTTTTTCCTGGAAAAAAATAAATTGCAGCTATTTCTGCGGTTACAATTCCCACTTTCTCTGCAGCTAAACATAAAGCAGACACGTTTTTATACACACCCTTGATTGCACACTTAAAAGGTTTTCTTTTCTAAGACATGTTGGTTGGGATCAAGCAAGAAGCTTCAGAGACTCCTCTGTACTTAAATGCCAGGACATCGAGGAAAAAACAGAGTACACACGAATGTGCACTGCTTCATGTTGTTTTAAATCAAACAAGTCCAAAAACTTTCATTTTCTCAAAAATTAGAATTTGCAACCTTTCTATAATTGGCATATCTTCTTCTAATGTGAATTGATTTATTTGAAAAGACTTAAAAAATGACTACAGCCATTGCTGAACAGCCGTTCAAACAGAACTTTTTTTTTCCAACAAATGAAGTTAATATATTAGCTTCGGCTTGGGAGCAGGACCACGCCTCAACCACACTTTCAATCACCTCACAAGCCTACTTTTACCAAGCCATCCCACTCCCCCCTGTTTGTCTTTGTTCTTCAACCCACCCTTCCTTCCCTTCCTCTGATCCATCCTCCCACCTTCCTCATCACTTCATCTCGTTTGTATAATTCTTGAAACAGTCTGGGCCGAGATCATCTCGGGCAGAATTGTGGATGAGACGAAACCCCCATCCTGAGTCTCCCTCTGCCCTGCAGTCAGTCCATACGCCCAGACCCGCCAACTGACAACATCCTCTTTCATCATAATCATTATCTTAACATATTCATCTGTTTTAACTTTCATATGATCCATCATTAATTATCTGAAACACATATTGTTGTGGCATGGTCCAAGCTAGTGAACTATTTGATAGGACTTCACCGGCTGGACAATTTTCGAGTCAGATCCCATATACTGCACTTCAAATAAAGATTTCCCCCTTTCTTTTCAAACCAAATGAAATCCCAGTTAGAGCTCACTGGTCTGGTTGAGCACTGTGGTGCTGTATTATTCACTGTGGGGCTCTGAAGTTGATGCTAATATCACAGTGACAACTTGATTTTATTTAGGTGTAAAGTTAAGCTCGTCCCATGTCTTACTTTAATGTCTTCCAGTGCTAACAAATGTAAAAGAAAATTGCTATACAATAGAAGAGAAATAATGGAAAGAAATCTGTATTTCAAGGCAAATATTTTAACAAAGTGAAGTTGACCTTTTGGGTAAAACAAAACCCCCACTTTTAGTCAGGAGAAATGTAAGTTAACTTTCATTTTAATTTGAAAATATTCAACTATGGCATTTATGAAAAATGTGTATTTATAGAATTGAATGTTATGACAGATGGAAAAAAAGACATCTCTGTTTCTGCAAACATCTGTCCTCGGTAAAGGACATAAAAAAATATATATGATGTAAGTCAGGCCAAACTTCTGCTTAGAACATGAATGGGTACACTGGTTATCCATTGAATAAGTGAAGAGATTTTTAATCAAAATATCAACATGCTCGTAGAGTGGGGGAAAAAAAACATTGGAAATCACCAAAGTCACACCCAATGACAATCCACGGGTAAGGTGGACTGTCCCTCGTGCTGTAGCTCAGGTTGTATCTGTATCATGAAGGCTATACTGTTTTAAAGGTGCTGTGTTTCATTTTTAAACATCTCTATATCACTGTCAAATTATAGTGCTATCTTGGTACATTTACTGTGAACAAATGGCACCACAGAGGAGGAGATTGGTCTCTGCTGTCACTGTGTGGTGTTGTAAAAGCTAGTTTGTCCACAGATCATCACCCTTTCAACTGTAAACCTCGTCTGGGCATTTGATACAAATGCTGAATTTGTCAAAATAAGTTACAATTGCTAAATGTATTAAATGTAAGAAGTGTCACTGAAATGAATCAATAAATAAATCAATAAATGAGGTATATGAATTGAATCATAAAATGGCCAAAGTGGGGGCGCAGTGGTTAGTACGCACGCCCCATGTATGGAGGCTGTCATCTCAAGCGGGCAGCCCGGGTTCACATCCCACCTGTGGCCTCTTTCCCACATGTCATTCCCCACTCTCTCTCCCTGATTTCTGACTCTACCCACTGTCCTATCTCTCCATTAAAGGCAGAAAAAGCCCAAAAATAAATCTTAAAAAAACATTTAAAAAAATAAATGGCCAAAGTGTATCATCAGACATTAAGGAAACGGAAATGTTATGTTGAAGTGCTGGCTTCTGTGACAATACATACACAGCAGCAAGTACGTCTTCCTTCTAAGTTTAGATTCCGGTCTCTAATGGTTTGTATTTGTGGACAAGGGAGGTGGGGTGCTTATTTTTGCTACCAGCATGTGTGTCTGCAGGGTCCTGCTGGGTTTCAGTTAGCGGCTACCTATGCTAATTAGAAACAACAGGCATGTGCTTTCAACTTAGGAACACACAGAGATAAGAACACAGCTGCGAACAATTCAGTTATTTAATAATCACAATCTGACGGAGAGTGAAAAAAAAAAACTTCTGAACATTTTTAATAAGATATTCGTGATTTAGACCCATTGTGTCTAAAGCATTGTGGTGCATTTAAGACAAATTCTGGAAGTCTTAAATCTGGGGTATTAGAAAGTATTAGAACTGCCCCAGTTGAAGTAGTTAAGCTTTATTAATAAAGTACTTTCACAGACAACAGTCACAAAGTGCTTTACATCAACACAGTAGAACAGACAGGAATGAAAAGAGAACAAAGCTCACAGAGCGACATTATACATTCCTGCTATGACCAGGGACAATAATTGGCACAGTAAAACATTAAAACATTACCCATAGGCCCGTCTAAACAAACATTTTTAACTGATTTAATCCAGAGGATTGGCACTATGAGCTCAAAAGCATGATTTCTGTGTGACTTAAAATGAGTCCGTGGGACAGACAGCAGGTTACATGTTTTGGACCTTAGTGAGCAGATTTGTGAATACAGGTGGATGAGATCTGCCAAATATTCTCAGGCCTGACCGTGAAGAGCTCTCAATGTGAGGTCCGAATTTTATACTCATCCTAAGCTGCTGGGAGCCAGTGAAGGGATTCACTCCGGGATGTTTGTTTGACCTGGTGAGTACTCGTGCAACAGCATTCTGAGATGGTGTAGGGCGAGCCTGCTGAGTACTACTGTACATACTTCATATTATGTAAGAATAAGATCCTTTGTTAGCCATAAACAGCTGTTACATTCCTCTCTCCAAGCCAACAGATTCAATTGACAAAGACAGAAATTTTACTTAACAGAGAAAAAGTAGTTGCTACCACTGCCTCTATACATAAGCTTGTTTCTGTTCTCATGGTATGTAGTATGTTGAATCAGAGCGAAACCTTTAAAAAAACAAACAAAATAACTACTCAAGGAAGTGGCAGACCAGCAATCTCTGCCTTCTTTCCACGTCAAAGGTTTCACTGCAAATAGGTTTGTGCAAGCATGCTTGTGTTGCTTAGGTGTTTTTTTTTTTTTTGCACAGTCGACAGAAAATGATTAATTTCTTTATGTTTAAGATATGGGAAAAATTGGACTGTGAATGACTGTTTTTTTTTTTAAGGGTAACTGTGTGATTCAGTAGAATGGTTATAAGTGGCACATAGAAAAGCAGCTAAAGAAACCAAAAGCATACATCACATCAAACACATCACTGGAACTTCTTTTTGCACTCTGCTTGGCCAAAGTCAGTTACCAAAAAAAAAAAATAATCATATTTATCATATTGGGTGAGGCTTTGTCAAAAACTTTTTTGACAGTATGTTTTTTTTTCTCCAATTCAGCTGTTTTGGGCTTCCAAGAACATGGGCTATAATACCACTGAGGGTCAAGACTCCTCAGAAACTACTTGTGATGGATGACAGTTTCAAAATTGTGGCCAGTCATTAACCTCTGAATGCACAGTGACTCTCACATTTTAGGAGAGGCAGTGAACAGCTGATAGACAAACTGAATGTGCATCACACTCAATTTCCAGACACACTTGCTGGTTTCAGTTGCTTTTCTTACACAAGCAGCAGTGTTATGCACATCAGTATATGGGTTGCTTCTGAATGCGGATAGATTTTCTGAATTAATTATGAAGCATTGTGATCAGAACAATTGTTCCATACATACATACATACATACACACACACACCAGAGAGACAAACAGGAAGAGTGTTCTAAAATCAAAGTGTGACAACGACATAAAGAGCTCTGATGACTCACAAGGTCTAAATCTACGTCTTCTGTGTACCTTAGGAGTATTCTTATGACTCCTTCCTGTGTGAGTTCTCCACCCTAGTGTGGCATTTCTCCTTAAGGTGGCACTCAAAAGGAATCAATCTTTTAGGACACTGGTGAAGTACTTAAGTGCTCTAAACTCTACAGAGACTCTCGTTTTAGGTTCTTCCCAGGCCTACGCTGTTCTTAGCAGAGCACCTTTGGGATTATGAAGATGGATGTGTATCTGAACTCTGTGAGTGAACAGATTGACAAATGAGTAAATGAGTATTCTCTTAACTTGAAACTAAAGCAATAATACACTTAAAAAACATTTAAAATGGATGAAAAAGTAAATTCCACAGAACAAATTGTGAATATCCTACTTTCGTTTACAAGCATTTGTTAATGCAAGGAAGAATGTGCGACCCTTTGATCCAGTAGATGTCGCCCTTGAGCATCAGCATTAAACCAAAGCAAACTGCTGTTTGGCCACACCTCCTCCTTACTTAAGCCTCCGCTCTCCTTCAGCGACACACGTCGACCTTCCCTTACAGCACAAAGGAGTCATCAAATGGAACGAACCATAATTAAACACCATTAAGTGCAAGCGGCAGACAAAATTGTCCTTTGCTTTAGCTGCAATCACCTGTGTCCCGCATTGTTGTGTTAGCATGCTAATGTTAGCAATCTTAAGTTAGCTCGTAGCTTCACATCGCATTTAAATTGACACGTCATTACCATGATCTAAAAACACTTACGTGACTTTCAAATAAGCAGTTAGTATGTCTTCTTTTCTCTAGTCCTTGACTGAAGCAGCTTTTGTTTGTGCACAAAAGCTGCTGGGGAGGAGCCGGCCCGTCCCGTCCATGTAAACCTGATGTAAACACGGCTCTTACACAATACAGCTGGCGGGAATCAAGCTACTGACTCATTGTAGACAGTCATGACTCAGACAAATGTAGACACGATATGCTTAATTTCTGCTGTATTTATGTGTAAAATGTTGCAAATTCTTCCTTTAAGGTTCTTATTCATAAAATGAACAGCTACTTGTTGATCTTGATTCTCTAGACCGCTGAACTTTCATTTATACATAGAGAACCGAGCCAAACTTTTCCTCGAAAAATTAACCAATATTGAGTTTTTTTTGTTTTTTATTATTCAGACAGTAAGACGGTTCTTTCATTTACAATTAAACAGAAGTACAGTTGAATCTAAATGGCCAACAGGGTACCTTGTGCACTATACGTTCTCAGGCACACTTGGTTACAGGAACATACCATGAAAAAGAAATCAAAATGCCTAAAATAACTTCACTGAATTTTATTGTGAACGAACAACCCGTTTCACCTGTAGATTCCTCAGGTTCGCCCAGAAGTAATTTAATTACGAAAAAGTTAATTTATATTGGATCACAAATGAATTACACATTGTCCATTGATACCAGGACCAGCCTGGAGGATGCCTGGAGTGTCCACAATTAAGGAAGTTTTGGATGGAGACGCAGGGTAAGCATGAGCAGATAGAGTGAAGTTAAACTGATCACTGTTAAAGATGCCATATTATACCCCTTTTCTACCT
This sequence comes from Labrus bergylta, assembly GCF_963930695.1. Lineage (NCBI taxonomy): Eukaryota > Metazoa > Chordata > Actinopteri > Labriformes > Labridae > Labrus > Labrus bergylta. The sequence continues at coordinate 15,096,216 of NC_089214.1, forward strand.
TTTCAAACGAAACATCTGTGCTATGCTTTGGTCAAAATATAACATGAATCAAGCACCAGAGGAGGTCTGTGACTCTGTGACTCTGTATAAACCAGCTCCCTCAGAAGTCGAAACAGTTGGATAATTCATGGAAAAGTCCAATTGGATGTGCACTTAAGCACAACGATGGCTGCAGGTATTTTGAAACAGTCTGCTACTTGTTGACAAAAATAAATTCCCAGATCGGCCAGACATAATTTTATCATAATGGAGCATAACATCACTCCGTTAAGAGAATGCAGATGAAACAGACACATGATGCGTCAGACAGATTAAAGGACAGTCAGAGTCATTCAGCCAGACATGAATAAAGGCCTTCAGTCTAGTCCACTAAATGTTGAGGATGAGAATGCTGATTAATAATTCAATCTAGTAGAGTAGTGTAAAGGTAAACTATTCTGTTAATGGGTTATCGGATAACAAGGTACTTGTTTTATTACAGTGCCCACCACTGGAAAAAGTCAGAACTTCTATAGAAAAGTTATATAATAAAAATAAGACACCATAGACTGTAAATATGAATGGATGAAGCCTCAGTGACATCATCCCTCTGTTACTGCAGGGGGCTTTAGAGTCTCGTCGTTGGCAGCAGCCGCCATGCTGGAAATCCTGTCTCAGCCTAAATTTCAGTCAACCTAACGACAGGCTGAGAGCTGGAGCTGAGGCGGGTTTAAAGCCTCCTGACATATTTAGCCGTTTTTACATATGCACTCCTGATCGATTCACACATGCACCTCACAGCGGGAGGCTATCCCTTTCAGACAGTATGGGGACAGGGGTGCGGGGGGGGCTTGAGGCAAGACATGATGTAAAAAAAACGACACCGAAGTGGCAGACGACGCATCATAATCAAAACATCAACAAAAACAGCAGAGATGAACATACTGGTAAAAACATAATGCAGCACTTTAATTACATGTATGGATATCGCATCGGTCATGTGTGTACATTTTATGCCATTGCAAACATTGCAGGAAATAAACATCACCACCCGTTACCACTCGCTTGAGGTGATTTGCCTGATTTTTCTCCTGCTGCATCCTCACATAAGCTCACTCAGACTTTCTGCCAAAAAGAATACTAGGGGGCTGGCAGAAGGAACTCTGGATGAAGCCAAAAATGTGGCTGTTTGCATTCACACATGCAGCTCAGCTGGAAAACTTCAGGGGCCCTGTATTCACCAAGCATCCTAAATACAAAGAGTTACTCCTAGTGACACAATTTTAAGAAAATTCTTAGAATCAGGACATTTTCTAAGAATTTCCCCTCAAAGTTAGGACTAGATCCTTGTAAAGATTAAAGTTATTCTCAAAGCTTCATAGCCCTTAAGAGAGTTCCTAAGGTGATAAACTGTGAGGAATGAGGAGGACTTTTAACAGACTCAAGAGTTTCTCAAGCGGAGGAGGAAATGGAGAAATGTTCTCCAAACATGACATGAAGAATATTATTTTTGAGTAAAAGTCGGCCCAACGGACAAAAATGTTTCATGCATACATTTCAATCCATCGATTACTTTTTTCAGTGCGAAGTGAGACATGCATGTTGAGTTTCTCTACATGTGCTCACCTCCACAGGTGTATCCAATCACTAATAAAGATGTAAATATCAGCATGTGAAGAAGCAGCAAGTGAGCATGTGATTTCAAACTTTGTGTAGGCTATACTTTTAAAGTACGTCTTACAAATTATCACACAGATGCAAATTTCAAAGTGTTTATAATTACACAATGTCTGACTAGATTTTATGTTTGACTTTATTCCTCAATTTTTTGGGATTATCCAATCACAGCTTCTGAAAAAATGTGCCATACCTAGCAACGGGGTCAACTACGCCTCCTCACTAAGATAAAAGTTTCTGTCTCTTCCTTGCTCAGAGTTGCTCTGAGATTGTTCCTAAATCACTCCTAGGCTAAGACTCCTTCCTAGGAATTTTTAAGATAAGTTCGGAGCTCTCTGAGAGGATTCTCAGAATGTTTGTGACTACGGGCCCTGGAGTTACTTAGGAGTTTGTGCGAGTGTGAACAAGGATATATTGACCTTCAGGTCTCCCAGAATGCCTTGACGATCCATTGACTGTGCAATCATCCACTTAATTCTGAGAAAAGCTACAATTCTTGACTTCATTAAGCTGACGCTGTTGTCCAAAACGACAGACCTGTAAGAGTGACAAGAACAAAATAAAGGGTATATAGAGGACGAAACCACGATCACTTTTGTCGGTTACTAAGCAACAGTGTCATCGGAGTTCAAACAATATTGAGAACCTTGAGTTTGTATGGATGGAAACACAGTTTAATTTCATACAGAGTTCGATTTTGAAGGCAACATGAGTTTCACAGAGAGGAACGAAGCTTCAGCTATAACCTTTAAAGCTGCACTTGTGGAGAAGTGACATTTACAGTACATCCCTCATTGTCTCACACACTGTATACCCTGACTCCACTCTGTATGTGTGTGTGCGAATGAGTATTGCTGTGTGACTTAAGATTTTCAATTGGCTTCACATATAACCATGAGGAAATGGACTCTCTTGTCTGGCCATCACACAAATGGACTAAAATCACACATGCACATCTGCACACACACACACACACGCACATACACATTAACACTGTTGCTCACTGTTGTGCAGGTTCCTCATAGAAAAGTCAAGATCGTGCTTCATCATCTCAATTTCCCCTGGCTGCGTCCACTCCCCAAATCTCTATGTTGAGAGAAATAACACAGATTTATGGGTGGGGTGCTAACAATATCCTCAGTTATTGCTAGAAGCAAATGAATAAATCAGCATGCCAAGATGCTTTGCCTCCACCGCCTCGGACTCATAAAGACTGAGAGAGCGCTTACGTGTGTGTGTGTGTATATTTCTGCACAGCACTTTGTGTGCAAACTCATTTGTAGCTCCACAAAAGCATGCATCCGTGTGTTTGTGCATATCATTTAAAATGTGTTTTGAGGCATCCTGCTTAAACCTTTCCTTGTGTGATTTATTCAGCTGATTGCTCCTGGTTTTCAGTGGCACGATCAGCCAGCTGAAATGCAGTTAGTCGTAACGCTCAATTGCAATAAACTTAATGTAATTCAGTTGAAAAGAATCTCCTTTCCTTTTCTGTTTTCTCATTTATTCAGATACGGCTACGGCTGAGATCCTGCAGGGCTGCTTGGAGGACTGTGTGCTGTGGATGGTCATCCGACTGAAGCTCTTGAAAGTCAGCTGCAGATTCCAACTAAAAGAGCTTGAATACAGATAAAATGTTTCATTTTGCCAAGGAGTAAGGATTTCAATGTACTTGTCTTTTAAGGTAGGGTTAAGGTAAAGTGGATAGTGAAAGGAAATAGGAGGGAAAATTCAAACGCACCCAAAGTCTCTGTCAAGCATTGCCACAGGCTGATTGCCTCTGTCACACCACATTGACGCAGTGTTTCGTGCCCAAGTATTGCATACATTAACCTACTTTCGAGAAGGCTGACATTTCTGTATAATAAATCATTTTTTTGATTGGTCTTGTGTAATATTCTAATATTTTGAGGTACTGGATTTTTGATTGTCAAGAGCTGTGAGCTGTCAAAACTAAAGCAAAACAGGTTGGAAATATTTCACTATATGTGTAATGAGTTTAGACAAAATTAAGGTTTCACTTTTTGATTTAAATTATGGGAAAAATGAACTTTTTCATGATATTGTAATTTTTGCACCTGAAACTGGTTACATACAATACAACCAGTGGAACCCCCACCTGCTGCCCATGGGAAAAAAAACACTTCCTTAATGATCTAACCTCAGAAACACAAAACAACATTTGCACGTTTTCCTCTTTATGGCCCGTGTGATCTTGTAGTTCTCCTATGATCTTGTAGTTCTCCTGTGATGTGTGTACAGCTGCTCATGGCTACGCTCACGCTCCACAAACAGACGCAGTGGGGCAGGGCGCGGTCCAGCGGATCATAACGGTGGTGCTGATGGAACACAGAAAATATGGACTATGTGGAAAGTGGCAGTGAAAAAAAAAAATTACATTTTTCTGTAAAAGTAAAAAAAAAAACACACTTTCATTTTGAGAGCCAGTAAACTGTGTTTGCTTGTTGGATTGAACGATGACTTGTGTTGTCGGACAAAGCTGTTGTGGCAACTTTTTGCCAAACAACTCTGTCTTTTATTTACCAAAGCCACTGAAGTGTGGCAGCACAGTCTTGCCTTCTGTTTATACATGGACAACGTTTGATTCACAATTTGCTCTGCAGACTTTTGATTACAAGGCATGACATCAGCTGACACCTTTTTAAGAGGCTTTGCAAAGAAAGTGCAGGAACTGTGGTGTGAATTTTTGGTAATATAATTCCTTTGTTGAATCAATGCATCTGCAGAGTTTTTAATGGCATTACTTCCCTCTGTGCCTTTTCCTCCTCTCGCGCGCATCCTTTATCCAGTTCTGTTTGTTGTGGTATTTGAATAAACATGTAGAAAAAAATCCATACAAGCTGCCAAGCTGAAGAAAAACTGAAACATGTGTTCTATTTCCCCTTCAAGGGATGCTTGATGATCTATTGATTCAGCCGTACGTGTTAGAAAACACAATGCGTTTGTCACGCTGTATTTTTCTTATTGTTCACCATTTGTCTTTATAGGTTTTGGTGTACTGTTTCTCATTGCACACTCTTTATTAAATGTTGATGTGAACTTCCATGATAGACAGACTGGCCTTTGGTTTAGGTGTGTGTGTTCGTGTGTGTGGGATTTAGGTGGTCAACTATAGCTCTTTAATAAATGAGCAGAGTGATTTATCCTGTAGTTTTGGACCACAAATCCTGTCAGAACATTGCAGCTGGTTTCGTCTGATTGACTTGGGCCTCCCTCTGATAGTAAATTTTGGCCTTTTTCTAGTCCTCTCATCACTCACAAATTTTTACACTACATGTCACACTCACCCATATACACGCTGATGACTAAGGATGCTATGTAAAGGGACCATCAGTGTCATCTTATCCCATTCATACGTATTCACAGGATTCTGGTTATGTTATATGAATCCATATGAATCCCAATTTAAGTGGTGCATGATGTGCCATGACAAAAAATATATTGTTTCAATCTTATAATTTCTAGAATTACACATTTTACACGGATTGTTTTGTATAAATACATAAATGTTATACCATCAGGCACTAGTTCTGGTGTGCCTCTTAGTGCAAGTAGAAAAAGACGATCATCCCTTCATTCTAGCGTGTATTAAAGGTCACATATTATGCATAGTACACGTTACCATGTTCCTCTAACACAACTGTGTCCCTAATCTGTCTACAAACCCCCCAATTATGAGAAAAGTCCATCTTCTTCATCGTTTGCCTGCTCCACTTTTTAGATAATGTGTGCTCAAACAGGCCGTTTGGCGATTTTCCCTTAATGACATCATATAGGGCAGCAACCCCTCCCCCAGGTGGGTGACACTCCCACAGCTAGGTGTTTCTTCTGCCCTCTGAGTCTGCCTTCTCACAGTAAGCAATAGGACATAGAGCGAGAAAGCCTGAGACACCCCAAGTCCTTCTAGAGGAGTGTGGTCAAACACAGCTCATTTACATTTAAAGGTACAGACACAGAAACAGCCTGTTCTGAGCAGGGCTGAAATAGAGGGGTTTATAGGCATGATCAAATACAGGATCTGAGAGGATTTATAACAAGAAACTTCAGACACATGTTTTGGGGAGCTCTGAGACTTATTGAAACTTCTTTAAAAGGATTATAATTTGTGACCTTCTTATAGACTGGGTTACAGTGGGGTTGAAACAATTAAAATAATGCTTAAAATTAATTTGCTAGAAAAAGAAAAAAGGGTTTGAGGTTAATCTATTTTTGCTCTTGATGCACTGTGAGGCATGACTTATTTTATTTAACTACAGTTACACAATTGCTTTTAACAGTCTCCAGTAAACTAAGGACTCAAAAGCAGCATCAGTGCAAAGTGAATGGGAGTTGTTTTGCAGAATAGTATCAAAACATATTTAAACTTGCAGCTAACTTTGCTGCTTGACAGTCTCAGAATGCCTGTGTCCTTCTTTCGAGCACCTCAGGTAATCTTGGATTCTGATGTTCAGAGCAGCTTGCAGCTGTTGAGTCTCCTCCAAGAAACTTTGTGGCATAAAAGATATTTGACTCCCCTCAGGCTGACCGTCAGCAGCGCATTCAACAATAAAAGAGCCAAATAATTACTGTGCCTGAGGAGGTGATGTGTCTGAAGCCCCCAGTGGTGCTCCACACAGCTCTGACTGCCTGCAGGCCTGCAGTACATGGAGATATGAGGGACCAATAGAGGAGGAAAGATAATGATTCAATGTTGAAGAAAACAAGGAAGATGGAAGCAGGAGTAGGAGTGCAGGTGAAAGAGAAGATGCAGAACATTTCATCATTTAAAAAATAAAAAACGACTCAACAACACGTGTCTTTTTGGATTCACGCATCAAAGTTGTCTCTAATTCTTCGGGATGTCATTCTGTTGTATGATACCATTCATTTCACTGCAACACTAAATAGTTGGACAAAACTACAAGGGGAGGAAAACCCAAAATGTGAGCACAGGAACATTGGAGTACTTTTGAGTTTGTGAATTAAAGTTTCAAAAAGTCTCGAGTGTCTCCAGAGGAAGCTGTCTTATAAATGTCCTCAGGTGATGTCACTTTAGCAGACATGCGTTGTGGCTGAAGACGACATGTTTGAAAATGAAAAAGTCAGTGAAATATATGAAGTGAGCTTACCAGACCTCTGTTGGCTGCTGCTCATTTCTCCTTGAGGCTGGAGGTTCAGTGGCTACAATAATGGTGCCATTTTCAAATTTCTCTATATTTAAAAAAAAAAATAGTTTGGCTTTATAATTTTAGTGTAGGGCTGCATTTGTTGGGCCTAGTGGTTATGTCGCACACTCAGAGGCTTTTGTCCTCATTGAAGCAGGTGTGCGTTCAAATCAGACCTCAGCACCTTACTGTATGTTATCCCCGACTCTCTTCCACCAATATGTCCTGTCTCTGTTTAGCTGTCCTATCTAATTAAAGGTACAAGCTACAAGCTACAATTGCTATAGTTTTTTTTTTTCCAGTGCCATGGCTTAGGACATAATGCTTTATGTGAGACTCTCATTAATTTGCTAATTACCAATTAAAGAATTAACAGATATGTTCCCAGCTCTGGATATAGAACTATATTAGTATATCAACTGTTTTTTAAGGACACATATGAAATCGATTGTTAAAATAGGGGCAAGAGTGGCTCAGGAGGGAGAATGGTTGTCCACTTTTTGGAATTATCTTCGGTTCAACCCAGACTCCTACAGACAGGATCTAAATGACTGTACAAAGATGATCATGAGACTTGTACGGCCTGCATTTTATTACTGTTGTATGGTTTTGTAACGCACCTTAAGTAGTTGAAAAAATAGAAATGCGCTGTGAAAGTGCAGTCCATAATGAATAATATAAGAACTTGACAATCACGGTCTCTCCTCTTCTGCTGCTTCCCCCGACCAAGTAACCATGATAAGTTGTTTGGAGTTAAAGGTCACATATTATACTCCTTTTCAATGCAGTTTGTATAAGTCTTAGAGCTCCCGTAACATGTCTGTGGAGTTTCTTGTCATATGTCCACTCTGATCCTGTATTTGATCATGTCTATAAACCCCTCTATTTCAGCCCTGCTCAGAACAGGCTGTTTCTGTGTCTGTACCTTTAAATGTAAATGAGCTGTGTCTGACCACGCCCCTCTAGAAGGACTTGGGTGTCTCAGGCTTTCTCGCTCCATGTCCTATTGTTTACAGTGAGAAAGCAGACTCACAGGGCAGAACAAACATCTAGCTGTGGGGGTGTCATCCACCTGGGGGAGGGGTTACTGACCTTTGTGATGTCATGAAGGGAAAATCTGAAACTGACCTGTTTGAGCACACATTTTCTGAAAAGTGGAGCAGGCAAAAGATGGAGAGGATGGACTTTTCTCTTATTTGGGGGATTGTAGGCAAAGTAGGGACACATTAGTGTTAGGAAAACATGGCTTTTAACGATGTAAGGATGAGAGCTTTACACAGTCCTCATTTATCAACCATGACTATACACATAGTTTGCTGTGTTCAAAAAATGCACATAAAATCAGATTTTTGTTCTATTCGTTCTTCGATTGAAATTCAACATGCATCTAAAAACACTCCTACTCGGTCTTTCCAACAAACTCTGAGCAAATATCGACTAACTGCAAGCCCTGATGAATTTCGTACCAAGTATAATGCAGTACACATGAAACGGGGATTGACAGCAACATTAGTTTCTGCGAGCGTGAGCCTGCGAGAGAGTGTACACATGCAATTCTAATGATGGAAGTGAAACAGGCTCGAAAGCAACAGCTTACAGTTTGTGACTGCAAAGGTTGAGATGTGAAAGCAGAAGTGACACAGCTGTGGATCATGGACGGATAATATTTGAACGGCTTAGTCCCCCTGGAACTGTAATCCCCCTCTGAGGGATAAATATGTCTGCAGAGGGATGTGTTAAAAAAATGTAGTCCATGAAATGAGGGAATTACACTGACACATGTGGTGTTCCTTTCATGTGATAATGCTTGATGTTCTACATATGAAGATTCTCTCATGTTGTTCATGAGTTGCGGATCAAGCCAGCAGGGGGCATGTTTGTATCGAGGTAGGTAATTTGAAATGAGGTTTTAAGTATGCTTGAAAGGATTTTGGTTGCACACCTTTAATCGTTTATTTTTTGAAGCAGTCCTTTTCCATGTCACCCGAAAGCATGCTGTGATGTGATTTTCTTTTTTTTGCCAAATTAGCTTATAAGGCAACCTGTTGAGGCCACTGCCTAATAAGTTTGTTAATATGTTCCTGCATGCTGAAAAACTGCAGAGGAAAATCATCAGTGAATTAAAGACCTGAGGCAAAACCTATACACAGTTCAGTCACCTTTGATATCGGTTTTAAGTGTTTTGGGTATGGACATGCGAGCAAACTATGTAAAGAAGTTGAGCAGATGATTAGATATGGAAGGACTTGCTCAGATGTAAAACCTGCATGTTAACATAGTGATAGTGAGCATGTTATGGGTTTTTTTTTAGCTCAGGGTTCTACCTCGGCACAGCCTTAGGGTGGGGATGCTCTTGCTTTGTGAAAGGAAAAGGACCATTTTGCGCTGGCATATGTTTTCTATGTAAAACCATGCTGTTTAAAGTTATCAGCACTCAGCATCCAAAGCCATTCTCGGCATTGATTCTTTGTCGTGCCCACAGTGCTCTCAGTTAAAAATAATTCTACTTTTTGGAACAATGCTGGGAAGGTAATGTCACTTTTGCCTCACCTATCAATCAAAAGCGAGAAGGGCTCCCAGTCTTGCTTTTTTGAAAGACATTTACAAGGTGTAGAGCTTCTACTAATGCCAGGACATAATTACTTTCCATTGTTGTTGTATGTTTCCTGTGCAATATTTCCTTACATACATGCAAATATTAGGCCAACAGAATTTAAAGTTGATACCAATGGAAGCGGAGGTACCGTCAAATAGGGGCATGTCCAGACTTTTTGGACTGGTATGGCCCAACTGGGGCACTGACTTGTGCAGGGGTGGCCCGAAAACCTTCTGTATGCAATAATCCACAAAAATTGCAAAGTCGATTATTGCATACAGAGTGTTGCAACACAGCCTGAATAGTGGAATTCAACACAAGTCCCACCTCTGGCAAGGCAAAAAGCCAATCCTAGTTAAGGATTTTGGGGTGGCCAACAAGATTTCAAGGGGGGCCCATGCCACCCCCTTGGGACAAACCCCTACCTTGAGACAACTGTCGTGCCTAGCAACAGTAAGCGCTATAAAACTGAGGTAGTAGGCGTTACCTGCACACACAAAAAGTGCAGTTCATAGAAACGGGTCCATAAGCTTCACTCAGTTTGGTCTAGGTCAGGAATACGTGGTCTATTTCTTGCTCTGTGAATTTGTTCGATTTCAATCATCTCTCTGTATCATTTAACTGGTAACAAAGGTGAGAAGAGAGTGTTTAGTGTGGATTTGCAGCAAGCAGAAGTAGTTTCTCTAAGGTCTCAGTTTAAATATGTTCTTACTCTACATCATATCAATGTGGGCAGCTATATTCATTTAAAAAACTGCACAAAAACATGTCCAGCTGTCTCAAAACTGTGGCTGTGTTGCAGGTAAATCAATCTTTCTTAGTGTCCTTTAAATGCGACTGTCAGACGTCTTGCCAAAGGGTAGAACTTCCATCTGTGTCTAGCATGTTTAATATCTCCATTGTCCTGGGTGTGCTGCTTCACCTTAATACGTGACAGCTGGGAGACTTTGCATGATGGAGCTGTGGTTCTCAACTGGCTCGGATACTGACTCGATCAACACTGAGCTGCAGAGAAGCCAAAAGCCTGAGAGCGCTTCATACAGTGTGCCTGCCTCGCTCCCAGCTCCCTTTTGCTCAGCGCTGTTCTGTACAGTATTGCCGTGGCAGCTTTCATGCAACCTGCCACCTTCCTGTCTTTGTGGGGGAAATCCTCTTTAACCTTCAGACCCGAACCCCTGCTTCAGTCAACAGATCCTCTCCTTACACTGTTGCTGTCATAAATCCACATAATTCCATTGTGTACTCAGTGGCTTCTACTAAGATCCACATACCAAACTGAATATTTAATGACAAATCACTAAAGCACATGACCTTAAACACTCCCACAACACATTTTGCAGTATGCCCATCTGGTTGCAGATTTAGGACTCTAAAGATGTTAAATTTCCACACATGCACTCCTGAAAATGTGTATTACATTTTAGAACAAGCTGCCACTACAACACTAGAGTGTATAAAGACAGTTTTTTGCTTCTATATCAGTGCTACATGTAATTGGATGTATTCACAGAATCAACAAACACATGGAGATTAACATACTAGTGAGCAAAAGAGAGTATGAAGCAGATTCACTGCCTGCTCAAAGATGCATTGGTCATGCACCTGTCACATTATATAAAGGTCAGGAGTTTTGTGGATGTGTAGAAACAGCCAAAGATTGAAAAAGATGTGTTTTTGTCCTCTTCTGCTATAGTAGTAATACGTTCCACAGCTCCAAGATTACATACCTTATAGAACACACAATGCATTCTGTAGAAAAGAGATGTTTGTTATTGCTCATAAATGCATCTCTGCTCCGGAGGCACACATAATGCACAATGAATGCACAATCAAAGTTAATGAAGAATGTTCTGTGCCATTTTCAGATGTGTTATTGCGGCTTAGACGGATTGAAAGCTTTGTCTATTGTTGTTGTTAATAATGCACTTCACATGGTTGAGAGGAAATAGATGAAATGAGATGCTCAAGGACATTCTCAGAGGCTGCATCTCCCAGATGTTGCACAAACATAAATTCATCCTTGTCGCTTAAGCATAAATCTTGCAGGTGCATATAACGCTGCCATGCAGAACAATGTTGCCCCAGTACTTGTTTTACATCTGTTAAATGAGCTAACATTGTCTATTTCATGGCTTTTGTTATTATATTTGAGTATTTGATTTCACCAAAGGTTACAATGAAGCACATGTTTATTGTTTGGCAGGATCCTTTGTCGTTGTCGTGGCAACAAATACTCTGTCACATCCACCTGTCTTTGTTTGAGTCAACACCCAAAGAAAAAAACATGTAGTCAACAATGTTTGAATTTTTCCTACATACTAGCATCACATTTGTTCAGTCAATTTGTACCTTAGTGTGCCTATTGTGTGAGAATGGAGTCCTGCTCAGAGTAAACAGAGTGCAGACATAATTATTTAAACATTGATCCAGTGTAAATGGCAAAATTCCCCCAGAAATATTATTTAACAAAGAATTATGTCATCACATAATTTTTGCTGTTCATTGTAAAAGTATCAAGATTTTAACCGTCAGTCTTCAAGAATGCTGCTTACCAGGTTGTATATATAAATGCATTAGCAGCAACTTACAATGCAGAAAAATGAAGCAACTGTTGGAGTAAAAGAAAAACTGCAGTTCATCAAAGGGACACTTGAGGCAGGTCCTAAACTTGATTCCATCTGGGTAACAAAACCAATTTAGGTTTGTTTTTCACCTATCTCCATGTTTTTTGAACAAGTGCAGAAGATTAAGGATTTTATATAAAACAGGTATTTAAAGTATGTGCTTAATGTGATGAATGTATATGGAAGTAACTACTTTGAGTGCCTGGTGCGTGCCACTAGCCTGCTGTTAGGTATCATTTCTGAGAAATACTGCTAAATTCCACAAGTTGCTGGTATAGTATACTCATCTGGGAAATAGCACCATGTAAGGGTGTGTCCTTCTACTAAAAACAAGGGATGTTCAGCAGTTAGAGTCCTTATTATCTGACCAACTGCAGACTTATTCCCTCTTAAAAAGTGACGATGGAGTCAGTGGTTTTTTCATCATAAAAAAAAAATCAACAACTCTTATGTCGCAATCATCTACACACATGCTAAACTTGTATTGAGTCTATTTGTAACTGTGTCTTCTTAGCTTCAAGTGCTATCCAAAGATCTGAAGACCTCAGTTGTAGCTTCTGTACTGTGGCAGCCAATGGTGGACAAAGAACACAACTTCTTCACTTGAGTCAAAGTATAGATTCTCCTTGTCAAGGATTACTCCAATAAAAGTTGCTTTGTCAAATTATCACTTGAGTTAAAGTACTGGAGTACTTGCTTTTAGACACATAGGCTATGTTGTTACCATTTCTGAATCAGTTACTTTTTTCTAGGAAAAACATGAAGAGCAGAAACAAACAATTTCAGGGTGAAATGAGGAACTGGTGTGTTTACTGGGAGCTCCAGCACCAGGAAGCCATGCCCAGTCTCTGGAAACACGTGGAGAAACCACACACAGCACAGGGGGAAAAGCCAAAATACCTAATGAATATTTCCAAAATGACCACAAAAGTATCGTATCACTTTTTAAAAAAAGTCTCATATCACTATTTTATTTCACAACACCTCAGTGCAGTCTAGAATACATGGGTGTACATTTCGCTACATTATGTTTATTTAGATAACACTTTTTAAGCCCACATCCCACAGATGTACAGCTCCAAAATAAAGGGAACCATAAAAGGAACAACCACAAAACACCTGATGAGCAGGGAAAAGGTCCTCCAGGCTTTTCAACTGATTCTGAAATTTCTTCCAGAAGGAATTAGCATCTTGGAAATTCCTGGCAGCAAACAGACTCTATGTCTGTGCCCATAGGCAAACAGTGAGAGCACCAACACCACCAGTCCGCCCCAGCTCTAGCTGGCCCGGGCTCCTTGTCCTCACCCCCGCCGACAGGCTGGTCTTGTGTGTCTGCCGCAGCAGCCGCAGCAGCCACAGCAGCCGAGGTAAAAGACCGGCCTGTCGGCAGCAGCTGCCTCGCCGCTATATTGCGGCTCGTATAGATAGCCACGAACATGTGATTCGAGCACAAGACCTTCAAAATCCCCTTCATCCATATCAGTTTGAAGTTGAAACATACTTTCGTTCTTCTTAACTTTCTCCACAGAGCCTGTTAGCATAGCTTCCAAGCAAGATGGCGGACGTTGAGTTTGGATTCTGGGAGTGAGTTCCCACTGATCTGTGATACGTCTGTAGCTTCAGTGGGTCCCCCTTAAACGGAACTCGGAAACTTGGACCACTCGAGCAGCACATGAATGCAGCATAAGACAATTCTAGCCGTCATCGGGCGAGAAGCAGGGCACACTGTGGACGGGTTGCAAGTCAGTCAAAGTGCTGACCCAGAGATGGAGAACCATTCACACTCCTACACCGACGGACAATTTGGAGTGACCACTTAACTTAACAAAGCATGTTTTTAACCTGAGGGAGGAATACCCTTAAATAACCCATACATGTGTGATAGGTGAGCGCTCTGTCAGTTTGCCCCATCCCCCTCATCACACTAATCAGGAAGGGAATGAGCAGCAGCTGTTCCTAGTTAGTGGCTCCTCAAAGGTAGCTGTGTGGCTTGGGGAGTTTCTTGGCCTGCTTTCCCTTTTCCTGGTACTCCAAACTGCATTGTGTCTGCAGTTAGTCCTGAGACTGCTAAAAAGAGCATCGCCTTCATGTGATACTGGCTAGTGCTGCATGATGTGTAGTGAGGTGTGTGAGTGTTGGACATTCTCATGGGCCTTGTCTGGCTCTCAAAAGCTTCCAGGTAAGCATTGTCTGTTTGTAGATGTAAATGCTCACATATGTAAAATATTAATGTATGTCTTCTGTAATAGGAACCAAGGACATGGTGTGGGTGTGCATCACCATTTAGCTGTGCTGTACAAAGGTAATGCAACGTAGCTCTTTTGGTGCTTCTCCTTTGACTCAAGATGTTTTCATTCATTTCTGTTTAGTTTTTATTAATATTTTAGTTATTTTGCTTCATTAGGAGGAGCTCGGTTGCCACTGCTGTTTTTTTTTTTTTCTTTTAGTTAGTTTACTTCACGTAAATCAATTTACCTTACTTTGCTGTTTTTGTTTGCTCTGCTCATATTCAGCTTAGGTTTTGATTTAAAGTGGTTTTTTTTTTTTTTTTTAATGAATGGTTTTGCTTATTTTTGTTTATTATTTTTGACATTGTTCATTTCTCTTTGTTTCTGTTTTTGGGTATAAAGCGGTTTGAGTCATGGTGTGTAACTTAATTGTAAAGAAGGATTTTTGTCTGTTCTTTTGAACCAAACATGTGGACAAAGGATGTTATTATAGTGGCAGTCGATTGATACTTAGTAGGGGTATAGTTGGGTTGCCACACCTTACAGGAGGTGGTCACTGGGTGGAGGTTCTCTGTTCTTTGTGTTGCTTTTTGTTGCATGTGATTTTGCTGTGTCCTAACCTCTATGTTGTTTGTTTTGCAGTGAGCATGAGCAATCTAATCTTGTGAACACTGGTGGTGGTGAAGCAATTTCCCCCTCCTGTGTGTTCCTTGGGCACCCTTCCCCCCCTTTGCTGGTAATATTAATCAAGTACTGTTTCTTTAAATATTTTGCAATAACGAGATCTCTACTTTTTAACCTGGCCTCTTTTGCAGCTGTTATATTTTGAATAATTATCCTGGTACATTTGAATAAAAACATTCCTCTTATGCAACTTGAAGCTCACTTCTCTGCCCCATTCTTTTAGTTAAACAGACTTGTGTATTTAGGGACGTTCTCTGGGTTAAATTTTGAGTGGCGTTGTCAGGCACCTGTAACATAGGGGTGTTCTTAGCCGCTGGGTTACACATGCACGGTGACAAAGTGCCATCTCCGAGGCTGCAGCTGGGACTGAAATCAGAATCTTAGAGGCGACAGAGCTAACCACCGCACCGCCACTCTGTCTGCATCATTTTACAGAATTACTTTAAATTGTATTTAAAACTTATATTCTATTGTATCTATAATTCATCCAAATCCCTCAATAAAACTGAACAAATAAATTCCTACCCTATTTGGCTTCTGGCTCAATGAAAAATAAAAGTTTTAAAAAGATGTACTTTTCTACTTTCTATTCCACCGTTCAAACTTCTTCACCGTCAGCATAGACACATTGTGCCACATTATGACAGACTACATCAGTCGGGTTGCTGTGGTGTTTAATACTTTCCCAGCTCCATGGCAACCATTTCAGCTTCTGTTTTGCGTCCTGTGTTTGTCTGCGCTTCTTTTGTGTCTTGTCATTTTTTATTTTATTTTTCTGGCTCTGTCATTTATTGTCTGACTCTCAGTCTACAACATTGCTGAATATATTACAAAGACAAATTATCCAAATTTTCTTGTTCCAATTTTCTGCAGGTTTCTATGAATACTGATAACTTTTTCATCAAACCTGGCCCACCCTGCACAAAACTGATGCCAGAAAAATCAGTTTCCATATGTTGAGGTGTTTTTTTTTAAACATTTATTCTAAATATGATCAGTGATGGTTGGATGAGGCTCATTTTCCGTGATGCAGCTGAGACTTCATCAGTGAATATGTCGTCTTATTCTGACCTTCATTTGTGATGTTTTCTGCCTCACACAGGCTGTTTAATGGAACATTGGCTGCATTTACATGGACACAAATAATAGGAATAAAATTGCTTCATGTAAACACATCAATCAAAACAGACTGATCTGATCAGACTCATTGGGAAAGAAATTTCATTAGGATCGAGAGGGGTGGTTTATGCTGACCGTCGTTCAGATCAGGAGCCATGTACACGTTCCATCTGATCATGTCTGCCTGACTGGGATAAAATCCTTACTGTGCACGTCTGCCCCACAAGAAGTGACTCCTCCATATACCTCTCCATAGGGTGCAGAACTTCACGAATGGTTGCCATGTCGTTCAAAAGTTTTGTCTCCACTCTTGCTCGGTGAACTCCATGAGGACGACCCTCTCCGAGTCTCGGGATTATATTTGTGTTTTAAGTAGCCTATAAATGTATTTTATTAATCTCTTTCATAGGTACGATTTTATAAAAAAAAAATATTACATTGCGGTAAAAAAGAGTCCACTTTGGAGCGATATTTAGTGCCTTTCCCAGCGAGCTACAATAACATCTTTGTTATCAACATATTCATTGTAAACTGTAAATTCATATGTGGACAGACTTTTTTAAGGTCAAGGGCGAAAAGAAAAAAAAGGGCACATACAGCGCGTTCTCGCCACTGAAGAGGGCACTAAGTTCCGCGTCTTTTCGAGCCCACTTTAGACATGTTTATATGTTATACAAATGGCACATTATATAGCCTCAAAACAGACTAACTAGACAGACTACTGAAGTTAGGATCAGCATCCACAAGAACTGTGTAGATTGTATGAAGGAAATAAATACCTAGGGGGTCTGGGGGAGGACATACTCAATTAAGTAGATGCCATTTCCTGTATTCTATGTGCATTTTAACACTTTAGCGTGGCACTTTAGCCAGTGTTTTTCAACAACTGGGCCACGAGGGTTAGGGGGTTGCATGAACACGCACGGCATAATCCCATCATTTTATTTAGCGTCCATGTAAACGGTGAAATCGGAATGATTCAGATTGAAGAAATTGTGCATGTAAACGTAGCCACAGAGACTTCAGCTTGCTTAAAAAAAAAAGAAAAGGCTTGCATCTCGGAAAGCTCTTGTGATTAACTGGGACATCATTGGACTTATATTGAAAAGGCAATAAAAAGAAATGAATGATGGAATGAATATCCTTGTTAAAATATATTTCTTCGTTCTAAAAACTGACAGTTACCTCCTTTTTTAAATATAGAAATGTTGTATTTTGTCTTGTATTACCTCTAAAGCTTTGATTTATGTTGTCTGTAAAATAACAGCTGATCAAAGACGGCTTGTTACAGAAGCGTTTCACGAGTCAATGAATAATTATTCATATATTATGTCCATAAAAGTTTAACAGGTCAGTAATGTCACACTTCATAAAGTGACCTTAAACGTTCACCACTTACTTTGAAGGCTAATGTGAGCTACCTTCAGCCATAAGCATGCATTGCTTCAGGCAACGTCCTTCATAAAAATGCAGCCTGAAAAGAACACCTGAAAAAGAAGTTATGATGAGCATTATCTAAAAGATAAGACAGTACATTATTATTTTTATAAATTGTATTAATGCAAGATGAAAAAAAACACCAACAACAAACTAAGAAAATGACAAACAAGCTCACAAAGAAACAATGAAAAAGACACAACATTAGTTAGCATTAAGTTTTAGGACAAACTCATGTGTCTGTGTGTGAGTGTGAGTGTGTGTGTATCATAGTAGTTCTCCTGAGTTGCAGTCTTGTGTGCAGGTGGGAGGTGAGGTGGGAAGAACGAGTAAAAAATGTAAATAAATGTAATTTAATAATAATAATAAACTAATTATACAGTATATACACACACACACACACCACACACCACACACCACACACACCACACACCACACACCACACACCACACACCACACACCACACACCACACCACACACCACACACACACACACACGAAAAGAGGATGGGGAAGTGAACTTGTGTGCTATTACGCTCAGGATCAAACAAAGTAAAGGTTATGTATCTTTGAAATGTTTCACGATCACAAAAATTAAAATAAAAAATAACCCAAAGACGTTCAAACGAGTTGGAGTACAAAAGCAGTTTTACTGACAATTCAGGTGCAATACACGAATCACCCAAAAGGCTCAAGCAAACAAATCCAAAGGAGTAGGCAAAGGCAGGCAAATTCATTCACCAGAAAAAAAACACACTGAGGACGAGGCAACAGGGAATTCAACGAACTGGCAACAAGAGGGAGGATACTCTGAGCTTTACAACACTGACAATCAGGGCGGGGCTGACACAAGGCAGGAGACATGGGGAGCAGGATCTTGAAGACAGAGGCAACAGTAAGTACCAAAATAAAACCTGGGAATGACAATAATGGAAAAAACCAGTCAGCAACGAAGAAAATCAGTCAGCATTATGTGCTGTCACTTTAAGATAGTGATGTTTACATTGCAGGCTTCATGGTTAAATAGGGTTAAAAAATATAATAATGAAAAGCAGTTTTATTGATCTTAAATACATTTTCTAGTGTCCTTAGAACAACCATAACTAATTGTCCATGTGTTCACACAAGGACAGTTAATTATTGAATGCAAATGTGACACTCCATGTTTAATTATAACCCGTATTTTATGAGATAATGAACATTTAAATAAGTAAACAGGTTTTTGCAATGGAAACGGTGTAAATGATTGAGATAAATCATTGCTAATAATGTAAATCCCTTTCAGCCTGTTGTGTTGTTATGTAGCATGTCGAACTATAATACGATTATTTACCCAGGCTATATTTGTCTGTTATGTCTTGAACAGAAATACTGCAACGAGCTCGAACGTCAATCCAATCATCTGGTACAGCTGTATAATCATATTTATTGCTGGTTTATTTATAATTAGCCTGTAATTCAAATATGCAACACATTGGCTATTCAAGTAAATATATGCATTTCAGTGAGCTTTGAACCTTACATTAGAGGGATAAGACTGCCATATTTGGAGTATATTACACTCAAAGTTGCAGGAAAAGTTGTTTATCTGTGCTGCAGTGTTGCTTTTGGTTTCGACAAAGCAATGTAAATGTGACCAGTGGGGTTATGTGGGAGATATTGGTTTTTAAGCCTGACCTCATGTGGTCTCACAAGACTGTCACTGTTGTCAAATCTTTATGAAATATTCAACACAAAAGGTCACACACCTCAAGAATTCATACGGTGTCACTTGTCACATTTCAGTCAGGGAGGATTTTTCAGTATAGTTTGAAAACATAGTCAATGAAGCACTCCTATAAATGTGACGAAATGTACCAATCAGCAGCAAAAAAAATAACCATAGTACTGGTTTTATTTATAAAGCATGCTCAATTCTGATGGATTAAACTTTAATTATCAACCGATATGTTGCAGCCAAGATCAAAACAACCCGTCCACAGCCAGTCTGGCTTTCTTCACACTGCCAGACAGAGCACAATTAGGACCCTATCCCCCATTAGATTTCAAAGGTATGCATGTGCTATATATGTCTGCTCAAAAATATCTAAAGTGTATTGGGATCTTGGATAGTTAAAAGATGATCTCACCGGAGATTCCACCACAGTTAGAAATATTTCACTTCTCTATTTCACTTCAGCTTTTAAAGTTGGATCATTTCTCCAAAATCAAACAAACAAAATAACAGGTAAGCAGAAGGAACACAGTGAATATGTCAATGTATTTATTTTGTTTTTGGTTCACACCAAAATAATCCTTTCACATGTGGTAATCTTGACTTTATAATAAGTTATCGACATTTGGTGGCATTTTAGACTTTGAGTGCATATTCATGTATTTCCGCCATCAGGGCAAGAAGGTATCCTGCTAATTATTGTCCTTTCCATGGAGGCCTAACATGACTTATTCCTGATTGGCTCCATAAGACCAGTTATGAATAAGCATTGCTCTATTTCGACAAATCAAATACCCAAGTTTGCTGCATGACAATTTCTAGCGACTGCATATTCTTCTTATTGGTTACCCATGAGCCCCAACACAACCCAATTAAAAGCTTGCTCTGGCTCCAATCCAGGCCCCACTTTGGCCCGCTTACACAAAAAGAACATGAATAAAAAGGTTCAATCATCCACTGAATATTACTGCAAAGTTTGCTTTGTGACTTCTCTGTACTTATAGGATAGCAACTTTTTTCTCTATGTATCAAATCACAGTATTTGGAAGTGGCTACTTTTTGACAGAAGCTGTGTATGCTTGCTTTAAAATGTGACTGATTTAACACCAGGAAGCTTTTACAAAGTTTTTATCTATTTGGTTTTAATACCCTTGAAAGTTTCCAAATAAACTCTGTGGATACACATGAATGTGTCTATAAGTTCAGAATGTTCTGTGAAACACTGTGTTTTCTCCGACAAAAAAATGATGGAGTTGATTCAGGTGTCTTGAGTTTTATGAAGCCATATAATTGCAAATATTGCGTTTTTACAGTTCTATGCAAGTTCCGGTCAAGCGTTTAACACAAATCTTCCATTTTCAATAAAACTCATTAGAAAGAACAGAATTTCAAGGTAACTCCCATAAAATAAAGAAGCGAGAAAATGGGACTGTTTACTTCCCCGAGTCAACAGAATAACTGGCAAGGCCTGACATAAATTCAGAGGGAACATAAAGTGTTTTCCATTTCATTTTCAAGGAACAAACGACAGAATGCCTTGAGTCGATGCACTCAGAGTAATACGAGGCAGAGCAGGGGGAGTAAGTCAACAGAAACTCATTTCAAAGGGTGACAAATCTAGCCTTCCGCCAGAGTGATACATAAGAGACTGTTGTTATTACACAGCCTTGTTTGGACACAGGGTGACAGTGTCATTATTTACTTCAATGATGATACAGTAGATAGAAAGTGGAAAATCATATATTACAGGTGATTCTTAACTACTAATGGCCGGACGAGGCTGACGTTGAGTCTAAATGTCCATCTTTAAAACTCACTGGGAGCTTAAGTAACAAGGGTGAATGTTTCTTTACTGCTCTGGACTTAATTTACTCTGCAATTACTCAGGGTGCTTCATAGCCAAAAGCAAGAACATCAAAGAAAGGTAGCTTCCCTTATTGCTATGGGATATGAGTAACATTTGGTGAAGTCAGATGGTGCTTTTATTTAGCCAATGTGGCTCCTCACATTTCTCCCTTAGTTTCTTCGAGGGAGAGATAAAAAATGGACGGTTGTTGACAATAGAAGGGGTTCAACGGTCACTTAGAAAACAGAGTTTGTTCCTCATCCTGTCCAAGGCACATTTAAGGGAATGTAAGAAGTCTACAATATGTTTTATTAAGCCGATGTGATACTATGAATTATGTATTTGCGCAATTATTTTCCTGACTCAATGAAAATATCAATATACTGTTTATGTGCAGGTTTGTGACGTTATGTTGTTTTCTGTTCTCTTATGTGTTTACCTTTACAAAGCAATGAATTGCAAACTTCTAAATGTACAATATAATGTACACCTGCATATTTTTTTGGTTGAAAAGAAATAAAACAACAATAAATAAATAAATAAATCAACAATGCATGCTGGGTAAACTTGCAGAGGCTGCATATTATTATTTGATTTCTGCCCACCCTTCAAGGTGATTTAAAGAATATTTTTGGGACTTTCTGGCTTTTTTTTTTTTTTTGGAGAGACATGAGAGTGGAGTTAAAAATCTGTCTTTATTGGCCATGTATGCTTTCACACACAAGGAATTTGTCTCATCGGTAACTGTGCTCTCAATGTACAAAAGTTATAACATTACATTAACATCATATAGACAAAATCACTGAAATATACAAGGCTAAATAAGACAGTTATGTAATAGATTCTTCTAAAAAAAACTGTGGCGATCTAGCTCAACTGGCTGGGAGCTGTGCAATAATACACTTTACACCAGTGTTAAGTGTTGTCTCATTTCCACTTGTCTAACAAAGATGTGGGAACTTTATGATATTGAAGTCGGCAAACGATAAACCACTTTCTGGTTCCATCTTTCATGTTTGTGCAAAATAATTCTGCATTTCCTGGTGCATGTGATGAAGCCTTTGAAACGGAAACAGCCTTGTCGTCTCAATTTGATTTATTTGGTCTTGAAATGCAGATTTGAAGGGATGTTGCCCACGAAATGAGACACAGCACAGCGAGGGGAAGCTTTTTCTCTTCAACATGTTCACACACACAGAGAGATAACTGCTGCACACATAAACAAATCTTGGCTATTTATTCCAGGCATGTCAAAACAGCCAGTGAGATTTCCAAAGCAGATAAAGATCGAGCCTGGCTGCATGAATATCCCACTGATGTGCACAGATTGCTATCTGAGGCTAAGTGCTTACAAATGGGGGAAATGTCTCTGAATGTTGCTGCAGTGCATCAGAATTAAGTCTTTCTGGCGGAAATGTCCATAGATACACATATAGAAAAAATCCTAATTGCATCAACTTGAATCAAAGATCGGAAACATCATACAATGACTCATCAAATACAGTGATAGAAGTCATTACTTTTTAATTTACGTAGGATATCTCATCAGTGATCTGACTGGAGTTTTTAAAGTATGAGACAGAGACAGCACATGAAGCTCGATCAGAAAAAAGCTCTATTCTGATCTATTATTAGGACTGATTTATAACAGATATACAGCTTGGCTGACTGGAGACACTGAACTGCCTCAACATGATCAGTAAATCCTTCTTTTGTGACGATGGCTATTCCAAAAGTATCCCCCGATTTCCCAGCAGGACAAACCTCCCAGGATATTGATGATGTGAAATGTCAAGAAATAAACTAGGTCAAAAGGAATATTCATGCAAACTAATTAATATAAATTGTTGGTTAGGACAAAAGTAGATTTTGGCAAAAAGCAAGAAGTGTTTTGTAACTGTAATATTTGCCCGGCAATGCAAATTTGCACATCATTGCGGGTTTAAAAAAAATCCAACACGCTAGAAATGTGAGTGACACAACGTCTTGAATTCCGCTACATTTTTAGATTATCCTGATGTCATGAGATTGCAAACCTGGCAAAGCCACAAAGCTACGTTTTACAAATCTGAACGAAAATCAGTTTATTTCACATTTATACGGTTGTAAGTTGCATCAGTTTTGTTACTTGCTGACCAATGACACAGTCCAGCAACAAGCACAAGTAAATAGGCGCTTTACTGCTAAAACACAGCGCAGGTTGTTTGTTGCCATCGAAGAAATCCTCGCTCCTCGCTTAGCTGAGCCTGACCCTGCTAATGAGACTTAAAACTGGGCGATGGTCAGTCTCAGATTGCTCGATGTAGGCATTAAGTTATACCACACATCGTGTCTGGAAATGTTGTAATATTAATCAAGCTGTGCACACCTCCGGGGGATGTTTGAAACCCAGACTTGACAGTATTTATTTTGCCGATATATGTGGAGGGTACTATTTATTTGAAGGTACTTTGAGCAACTTTTCATTTGTTACATTCTTGGCAGACCCCTGTGAACACTGAGACATGTCTTATCTCTTTGCCAAACTTGTCCTGTAAATGCTTAAGTACTGTTTGCTGATGAAAACATCTTACCCTGCATTCTTTTTAACATTCAGTCTTATCACCACAAGTTCATTAACAGCATGCTGTTCATTTAACTTGTTTAACACCAACTCATTAGCAGTGCTGAAAGGCTTTATGAATACTCATAAAGAAAAAGCCAATGGGGCTGATGGTCTTGTTTGCTTCTGTAAGTTATTTAGAGGGATCAGAATTTATTTCAGTCCATTTCTTAACTAGTTAAAAACTCCACACGGGAGCTTTAAACCAGCTCATACAAACACAGATGATGCTGAGTCATCATGCATGGTGAATAAATCCTTATTGCTTTAGGCCTGAACAACCTAAACAACATGAAGAGAAGATCATGGTATATCTTCACTCATTTGATAAAGTAACAATAGTTAACTATTGAACAATTGGTTTGATCAGGAAAAAACAGCCTAGAAATCTAAGTAACTTCAACAAATGAGACCATGACAATGTCACCAAGGAGATTGTCGGTGAGCGATCGTAGCCCTGGTTTTGTCCTGAAAATCTGCTCCCGACGGGCCGTATAACTTTCTGGCATGTTTAAAATGTGGGTTGTATGACAAAATACTCTCAAACAGTGACGGCAGAGCCACGAGACGATTTCAAAACTTCAGGGCTATTTTCCTTATTGCGCCTGTTCAAACTGGTAGAGATCGTCTGTAATCACCTTGGCAACAGCAGGCATGCTTGTTTGATGCGTCTTCTCCCCTCTTTTGGTAAAAGGCATGAACGAAAGAAATGTTGGATGGAAATGGCTGCAGACCTCCAGCTTCCAGGGAAAAATAGTTATAGTTTAGTTTGATGGTTAGCTTGTGTTTGTTGGTGATACAGAGTGAGTTTGCTTGTGTGAGAGTGAGAGCCAGGGCATTTTTGACCATGTCCCTATTTGAACTGTGCAAATGAGACAACTGAAATACACATACACAATACTTCAACTTCCAGTTGAAGTTTTTAAAGGACACTTTATTGACAAGGACAATGTTCTGACCCCATTCAACACAAACAGTGTGAGCTCATAATTTGTGAGATTTGATTTTTGTGTCATAAACAAGTCACTTGTACAGTTTGAGATGACTGTTCACCACATTTTTCCAATCATACAGCGTATGCACGGTAGTGTTCTAGTACTCTAAATCTGTTTTGGTCTCAAGACCGGTCTCGGGACCACTTTCTGAAGGTCTCGCTCTCGTCTTGGAATCAAAGCATTTTTACTCGGTCTTGTCTCGCTCTCAGACCGGACAGACTCCAGATTTTAAATCAAGACCGGTCAAGACTAGATTAGAAGGAAAAAGCCTCTTCCTAAAAGAAAGAATAATTTCAATTCAGTTGTAGTTTAATTTGTATCCTTCGGTTACGGCTACAACCTTCAATGTGTTACAGTCTAAGTGAGTGACACGCCTGCTGCACACAAGATGATGATTTTTCAGTGATATGTAAGGTCTTGGTCTCGAGTAGGTCTCTACCCCTACATGTCTTGAATTTGTCTCCGTCTCGGACCACTCTGGTCTCGTTTATGTCTTGGTCCCGGTTAGGGTGGTCACTAACACACAGCTTAAGAAAGACAGCTATTGCATGAAAATGTGTACAGAATGAAATGCAAATCTGCAGTAAAAACATAACATTACAAAAAAAACATTAAAATAAAAAACGTAAAATTACAGTTATATGAATATAGTTACACTTCATACCAAATATAAAGATTATCAACACAAATGAACAAGACCTAATGAAGGCTTTTTCTTCTTCTACAGTACTCCAACTCCCACTCTCTCCCTTTCTTTCCCTCACACACACACACACACACACACACACATACTGTACACACGCAGATACATACTCAGTTGCACACTAAGCAGTCAGAAGAAGCACTACTGCAGACCCTAAAGCGATGTTAGAAGTCAAGACAGGGTAGAGGGTGCATGTAGCTCTAATCCTCCAATTAATTCTCATTCCCCACAAGTGGAGGACCCCAGAGAGCTTCTCGACACTTCTATTAAAAAGTAAAAATGAAACACAGCATGAAGGTGAAGCAAGAGAGATCTCTTTCTTCTGCCCATCTCCATGGAGAGAAAACTTTTACAACATCTTTTGGCAAAAAGGATAAAAAATATATATATTTTTTTTTCTTCTATTCCACCTCTGCACATGGGAAAAAGAGTTAGACTAGATTACATCTATTATGACCAGTACGAAGAATTACACAAATAAAGTGCAGTGTGTCAAAACTTGTGTCCCAGTTGTTTGGTTTATGCAAAAACTGTCACGAACACATTCAGGAAACACACGCTGACTTATGACAAAATGAGTTTTTGAAATGTGCAGCAGTTCTTGCAGCAAGAAATGAGATCAATTGCATGATACCCGTGAGCCCTGTCTCATGAATGTTATAGTTCAGTGAAGTGGCAATTAAACAGAAGTTGTCTGGAAAGAGGAACAAGTCTTTCACCAGTTTGACCAAAGTTGCAACTGACATTTGTTGTCTCACATCCAGCCTAACCCAACATAAATAAACTCACAAAAGTGACCCATATCTCTTTAATGTATTGAATGGGGTTTTTTTGACAGGGTGCATGACATTCTTCAGTTGAATGGCATGAGACTTTGGACTCTTCAAGACCATCATAAACTGAAATAATTTCCAATGATTAGTTCAGGTAGAATGCAACACTTTTTTCCCCATGTGAGCCTCAATCACTTTAAACAGATGAGAGGAAAACAGACAAGAACCAAGTGGCAACCTCCGCTGTTGAAAATGAAGCCAATCTAGAAGATGAAGCCAACATCCAGCAGTTTGTCTAGGGTCTGCTTGAGGCTTGCTGCAGAATCACAGTAAGTAACATAAACACCCCATTTTAAAAAAAATACTGTTTTCGGGCGCTGGTGAGGCAGTGGTTAGTGCGCGTGTCCCATGTATGGAGGCTATAGCCTTCCATGTGAGCGGCCCAGGTTCAAATCCCGCCTGTGGCTCCTTTCCTGCATGTCATTCCCTGATTTCCAACTCTATCCACTGTCCTAGCTCTACATTAAAAAAGGCACAAAAAGCCCCAAAATAAATCTTAAAAAAAAAAAAAAAAGCCTGTTTTCAAGGCAGACATTAAAATGTTTACAGCCTGGTACATAAAAAATAGGTCTTATTAGCCCATGTCTAGCTTGGCACACACATGGTGGGGGGTTGATTACTCATCCGTTTTGATTTTATGAAGGATAAGCGTTACTCAAAATAAGGCGCCAAGCTGACTTGATTGATGGACAGGTTGTTGTCAACTGATTTGTGCAGAGGCTTAAAACTGTTGTTAGGTTTGACTGAAAGTCGACAGAATGGCGATAGCCGCCAATGGGCGAAAGAGAGCCCCTCCAAATCCCCCTGCAGTAACAGATGGGTGACGTCACTCAGGCTTCCCCCATGAATATGTACAGTCAATGATAAAAAACAGAAATGGTGCTCGGCATAAGTTACTCTTTAAGTAGCAAACCAATCAGATTCTGCCACAACCTCTCTCAACCAATCCTGCGGCTGTCAAACTTTAACATCTCTTCCCTCTCTTCCACAGTCAGTCTGTCATTTCAGTGCGTTTGCTGTAACCCTCCATTCCAGCTCAGCAGAGTTCAGATACAGCCTCAGAAGCCCATCTCACATCCTGCATTCTTCTATCACCAGTGTCCAGACTCCATTCGGAGCCCCCCCTACTGTCGGCTTCACTACCCCTCCAAGTACATATCATCATGACGTCTAATAGCCCTAAGATTTTACATATTTATCTTTTCCTAAACTGTTCAATAAATAACTGTAAAATCTGAATTCAGTATTTCCTGATTCAAATACAAAGATCTTCAAGTAAGGAACATTGTACATTGAACATTACCCTGTTTTGGTTCAAATCTACTTGTGCCTTCATGAAGAAATAAGCATCAGTAAAGAAACTCCTCATCCCAATGCTCTTACACACTTGTGATAATTTACATAACCTATCCCATGTCCCTTATTTGCCACCGCAACCAAAACAGCATTGCCACCTTCAACAGGCCCATGTTAACGCTTTACTGGTATATTGCTTACACCAGTAAATAGGACACAGCCCAAAAAAACGTATTAAAAGTGTGTCTTATATGTCAAATTTTACAGGAAGTATTAGGGAGACATAGTGCTTGTTCCTTCAATATTACATTGCCAAAAATCAATTAAACTACTCATAAGCCCCCTCCTTGAGCGGTAAAGCTTGTGTTGTTGTTGTTTTTTTTATGTTCTTGAAGGCAAGAAATCGTCGTCATCAGGACAAATCTCCAAAGAGGGACAGCAAGACTGAGTGAACCTTAGGCTCTGAGTGAGCTGAACACCAGCCGTGTGCTGCTGGGCTTTGTATCTGCTCCTGATTGATGTCCTGGCAGGAGGAGCTGACTGTGGCCCAAATGAAGGGCCTGACTGGGGGTGCATTTGCTACTGCGGGGGTCGGGGGGGGGGGGGGGGGGCTGCTTGGCTGTCTGGGAGGTGTAGGAGCTGGCTCACTGAAGGCAGGGTTTTGGCAGGCTTCTGGTCAGCTGTAAGGCTTGAAGTTAGATAATGTTGCCCTGAACTTTATCAAAGGGTCAACATAGTTTGTAGTACCCTCCACCTTAAAGCTTTGCAGCCTTGCAGACACCGTGGCTCTGTAGCCTCTCTGTTTTTTTCTGTTTTTTTTCTGTTTTGGTGGTGTTGCATACTTGTTTTTCTCCCGAAAAAAAAAGTGGAAGTTACAATGTAAAGCATTTTGCCAAACACACTTTTTCTGCAGAACACTTATTGCATCTATGTTGTTTCCTTGTTGTTTCCATGTGTTTTGTTTGTCTTTTTTGCTACTTGATCAAATTAGCGGACCATCACACACTCTGAAACTTTTTATATGGTGAATTTTTTCATCTACCTGCCACCTTGGCCGGTGAGTCAAAAAGTTAATTTCAGACCCTGATTGTACTCCTACAACAGAGGACAGTGTTTATGAAGTAAAATATTTATATTAATGAAGCAGATATATCAGTATAATCTACTCCTACTTTACCCATTCTTTTTCTAGTCAGAAACCTGCCAGCTTTGGGCGCAGATGGCCCAGCGGTTAGGTCACACCTGTGTTTGAGTCCGACCTGTGGCTCCTTTTCTGCATGTATCTTTTTTTTTTTCTTTTGGTACAGACTCTTTTGTCAACCAAACAAATGATTTAATAATCCTTCTTTTAAGCCATATTATTTTTCCTCTGAAAAATGTTTAAAAAAAAAAAAGAATTTCACTATTCCTGTTTCTAAAATTGGATAATTCGGATGTGTTTCCCCTTTAAAAGCATCTGCTCCCGCTGCTAAGGCGGCGGTGTATGAATGGGATTGGTTCTGATGGATGATACTACATAGCGACCACTACCATCAGTGTGTGAATTAGTACCATCCAAATATCAAGTGAACATATATATATAAAAACTGCAGTCATAGCAAAGATAACTTAACTTATGTAAGAGATCTCACTGGCAAACTTCGGCAGAAACTTGGGTTTCTGTACAGAAACAGAGCTCCTGATTGTAGGAAACGGATCATTGAAGCTGTCTTTATGTCAGTGCTTGATTATGGCGATACCATCTATAGACATGCCTCTTCTTCCACTCTTAAAACCCTAGATTCAGTTTATCTAACATCTCTGCTGAACTGGACCATCGGGCCCTACCACACTCACTCTACTGACTGTCTATTGCTCCAAGTCCAGCGGGTTTACTCTGAACTTGGAAAATCCGCTTTAAGCTTTTTAGCTCCAAAAATGTGGAACAATTTACAACACTCTCTTACTCAAGATTGACACTTTCACTTGGGCAGATTAAGACAATGACCTCAAACCACTTTACCACAGTGTGTAATTGTTTGTATTGAGAATCATCCTGACCTGTCTTTGTTGTTTTATTTATGTCCTTTTTGTTTGTGTTTTTATCTGTATCTCAACATCATAGTAAATGAGGGAAACCTCAATTATTTTCGAGGTTTGAAATGAAATGAAATGTTACTGATGTCACCGCCATGTCTACCCTTGAAAAGGATCATGTCTTTTTTTTTTTTTTTCCTTGGAAGTGTCTTATATTGATCCAAATATTTTATATTGTTTTAAAAGCAACCTGCACTTACGTGCAGGTTGCTGGGTGATATACTCAAGGGGAGGGGGGACAGCAGGTGTTGTTAGATGTAACACATGTTTCATATCATATGTGTGTTTCTTAAACTGCTACTGGATGCTTGAAGTTTCCTCGGGATGTTTTAAGTATCTATATCTTGTCCGAAAGTTTTACCTTTTTAAAGTAATTAAATCTTGAAATTCTTCATACAGCTACACTATGAGCATTTGTTCAGCGCTCTAACTTTTGCCTCTGTGCAACCCATTTCATCCTCTTTCCATTCACCCATGCATAAAGGCCTCTTATAAACCTCGGGTGCGTGCACAAAGCGAAGCTATGCAAGCCTGTCTCGAGTCAGCCTTGATTAGATAAGGCTGGATTGCGTTAATGAAACGACTTCAGGTTTAATTGGGAGATGGTGTTATTTTCAGCCTGACTTTTTCAGGTGAGCCTGGCTTTCTTTAGTTAGGTTGACGGAATACCCATTGGTTGGTTTATTTCTAAATGTTTTCATTTATTTCTGCACTTGGGTCCAGTTCCTTTTTATTTTTCCGCAAAAGTGAGATTAATCTACAACATTTTTCATTTTTTTAACATTTTGTAAAATGCAGGCTTACACTGCAGCCATAGCATACTGACCCTAGTGGATGTGTGTGTACGTTTGAGAATGTGTGTGAATGTGCTTGTGTGTAAGTTTTATACCATTAATCATCAGTCACCACCCTGGCTGCTTGCAAGAAGCTGCTGTAACACCGAGCCGCTCGCTTGTTGTTAACATGCGGGTCACACGCAGTAGATGACCTATAGTTTGAGTTATTTAAAAACCTTTCTTTCACTGTGAATATATTGGATTATTCTGCCTCTAACAGGCTAACACTACAACATGGGTGTACCTTTCATCACTATAAAGTATTACTCACCTCTTGTGGGTTTATACTACATTTTTGTTGCAAAAGACTCTACTTCCTCTTCCCTCCTGTTTGCAAAACAGGTTAAATCTGATTACGTTCAGAGCAATACTATTAGACTTCCTAACTTCTCTCTGGCCTTGACTTTACTCATGACTTAGCACAAAAAATTGGAGGAAAAGACCTCTTATCTAAAAGCATTACTTCTTGCTGAAGCCCCTTTTCATTCTTGACAGCTTGATCTTTTTTTTTTCCCTTCCCGTCTCTCCCGCGGTAGAAGAATGGCAGAAATGTAAGCCTGGGTTACAATTTATCACCCAGCAGCGTACAAGGTGAAATTTAGCAGTGCCACAGAGGGAAAAGAAGGCGCTGAGGCAGGAGAGGAGTTTGTCAGGTGATTTGCCAGAGATTTAAACAGACGCAATGCCTGGACCAGTCTTAAAGGATATAAGAAATGATGAAAAATTGGTCCTTCAACCATGGGTGTTGGAATGATAAGCTGACTACTGATTGGTCCAATTATTTTGTCTGCTACTTGAATCTGAATTTAAATCCTACAGAGCAAATATAGATCAAATACTCACGGTTATACTGTATGGGTTAATCTCTCCAGTCGTATCTTCTCCACAACGTGATCATGAATAACATCAATTTGATCTTCTACGTAAGCCTCAGCCCGTTCTGTCTAAACAAGTTAAAGATCCTGTGAGTAATATTGAGCTGATAATAAAACAAACTGAAATAAATACTGAGGCCTCTATTGGACCTACATATCAAAACAAAACCATCACCAACCAGATTGATTATTTCTATATAGTGATTTGTTTTTATGCCTGTTAAAGCAGTAACAGGGTGGGTGTCAGATGTGGAAAGATGCAAAGATGCAGAGTAAACCATACATTTTAATGTTGATGCTAAAATAAGGACTATACTTTTGCAATTTCAAGTAAAAATCAGCAAATAACTAAGACTTATCATTTTGTCCACAGGGGGCGCGAAAGTCAACAACAGAAAACACAGAAACATGCAGCCTGCAACATGCACCGATTAAAAGGTTTGATTTATTCAAATATCTGGATATACACAGACAAATATACAAGACACTATCTCTTTAACTCTTTTAGGAATCATTTTACAAATATCAAATCATTACATACACATAAAGACATCTTTATAATGGGATAGCGGAGGAATACAACATGTACAAAACACATAGTCATTTGAATCATCTGGAAAATGACTGTACACACTTGAGTCATCCTTTTGTCAAAGCACATTATATTAATAGAATAGTCTATACATAGTGCAACCTCAAGTCCATTTTTTTTGACAGGTTCCCTTTATTTTATTTTAAGTATAGCTGTACATAAATTTTGTTACACCTCAAATCAGAATCAGCTTTATTGGCCATGCTTACAGACACTTTGAATTAGCTTTCTTTGTATAAAAATTATGACATTAAATATAAACATAGAATGGCAGAGACTAATATATACAAGGCTAAATGATACAATAGTGCAGTATCAAATCTGAATGAAAATTAAAAAAAAACACTTTGGTTATCTGCTGTTATAAATAAGGCTTAGGTGTGTCTTTTACCTACAAGAGTCGCCACTTAGTAAATGTAGTATTAAAAAAAAAGGTTAAGGATATGAGCATACTGTCACTGAGACTACTTCCATTTTTTTGTACAGCCAATGGTGGAAACAGTGTTGAGGAAAACAAAAGTTGGAACAGAGCAGTCGTTTACAGATTCCTACAATATTATATACAGTGTTCTTGATTTCATACAGAGGTCTTACGTTAATTTAAAGCTTAGTCCATGAATTTATGACCACCAAGGGGCAGACAGTCACTTCTACCTTTTTTCTAATTATTAACCGCATAGGCACGCCAAATAAGGAAATATTTGAAGCACTTAAAATTGTCCAACTCTATATAAGTGAAAAAACATTTGTACATGTGTATTTGTATAAAGAGTGGGAGTGGTGCATTTTTTTCTGTAGGGAATCATGATTTCCTGTTAACATCAATCCTTATTCAAACAAATGGGTGACTTAAGCTTGAATTTGAAATGTCCCGAAATTTTCAAAATAGACCTATGACAGCATTAATGTTAACGTTAGCAACAGAGGAAATTGAATAATGGATGTTGCTTTGTATCTATTAATCTTTGTACATTATCTTTTTTTTTAATGACAAATGGTGGAACAATCTGTTTGAGTTTAATTCATTTTTGGTTCTGTATTCTAACTTTATATCTTCTTTTTCTACACGAAGAAGAATCTTTAATCTTACCACACCTTCTTGTAACTCAATGATCACATAGCAGTCCTAAGAGACTGAGGCCTCACCCTTCCTAAAGCCCATTTCCTGTACTTTTTGTGGACATATTGGTCCCACTCTGGGGACTGACAGAAATATGTTTCTTCAAACGCGGGAAACGTCTCACCAGCATCACTCTGAAATAATTCTGGAACTTTTTCCCGACAAATGTGTAGAAAATTGGACTGATACAAAAGTAAAGGTAGGTCAGGTTACGAGTGACATGATGTAAATAATCAATTTTCTTTAGGACTTCACAATCTGCAGTTAACTGGAATTTATCTTTCAAAAACAGTGTAATATTGTATGGTGTCCAGCACACAAAGAACAACAGGACAATAAAGAATATTAACCGGACTGTCTTGAACTTAGTAACTATTTTGGATGATATGACAGTGATAGCAATGCGGACATAGCAGTAGGTAACAACAACCAGAGGAAAGATCAAGAAAAGTAATAGCTGAATGTAAAACCCGGATTCAAATAGCTGATTCACAGTATCATCATCTAAGCCTTCCCCTTCACCACTGCAGTATGTCCTGTTGGTGATAGGACTAAAAAATGTGGTGTAAAGAAGTATATCCTTGATGCAAACAAGGATGCTGACCAGCCACACCACAGCACATGAGATGACTGCATAGCACTGATTTCTTACTCGTGGTGCACTCAGGGAGTACACGACTGCAAGATGTCGGTCGAAGGTCAGAAGAGTAAGAAAGAGGACAGAACTGTAGAAGCCCAAGTAGTATATGCTGCCGACAAACTTGCACATGACCTCCCCAAAGATCCAGTATTCTAACTGCTGATAGACTGCCCAGAAGGGGAGGCTGGTCATGAAGATCAACGATGACAACACCAGGTTCAACAGCAGGATGTTGGTCACAGTGGTCAGCCTCTCAAACCTAGGAGTGGTAATTTAAACAACCACAGTTACAGGACAAACAAGCATTTTCTACGTACACCAATTGTGGTTTTAATATAATACAGGCATCTCTGATTTATTTCATTTTTTTGGCAGTGTTTCCAAATCATACTGACATTTTTAATGATTGACATAATCTAGAATAGCAGACGTTTTTGTTTCAGCCGATTCAACAGCACAATAGTCTCTCATCTGTCATGTGCGGATCCAGGGGGTAGCTTCCTTTTCCCCCGACTGGCTGTATGCCTTGTCAAAATGAACTATAAATCAACAATTAGGGCTGTGTTGGAGGCTGCTTCTGGCTTTTTTTGCATTTAGCCAATGGAGCACTTTCCCTTTTATTGGTTATTACAATCAATATTTTTTCAAAAACAAAAATTAAGCTAATGAATGTTACCACTCTGTAGGGTTACTGTTCAGGGTTAATGCAGGAATGTTGCATATTTGAGATACTTAAATGTCATTATTTAACAAGAATATTATTAGTGTTGATAGAAAGAGTAACATAATGCTTCTCCTGTGTGTACATAACCCCCGATTCCTATAATGCGCGCCCTGTCCCACTGGATCCGTTTGTGGAACGTGAGCGCAGCAGATCATAGCCATGAAAAGCTGTACACACATCACAGGAGAACTACAACATTGCGTGGGAAAAAAAGAGAAAAACATGCAAACAGCATGTTGCTTTGTTTTTGTTAGTTTGTTGCCTGTTTTGACATAATGTTGATTAAAGTGATGAAAAATACGATCGCAAATGCGTATATTGTGTTTTATTTTGAAATTGTCCGGACGCTCTGTGCGGTTCCTTGTCTGACTTCCTGGCTGGTTGTCATATTCTGTCTAGCATGACGCGTGCCTGCAGCGTACTCGTCAAAAATAGACTCGGAGCGTATTTGAAACGGAGCAGAGCTAGTGGCGCTGGTGGCACGCGTTGTGGAAATTGGGGGTAGAACGTCACGCTAGCAATTTCCCACCATGGTGATTCAAGCATTGTGCCAAAGGGAGATGGCTGCCATGCAAGAATACTGAATGCTGTGATTCACAGGTTTAGTAAATGAGAATCCAGAAGTTCAAGTGGTGTTTCAAAATAAATTAATGATAACAGGACCAGTACACAGCTGATTTGATTTATGCGTTTGAATTGTGAAACTTAAAAATAACACTAAAACAGAAATGTGTTTCTAATGAATTATTTGAAATTACATTTCCAATAAATACTTTGTATTTTTATAAGAGTGTGACAGTGCCACAAAATGTTTAAGTGTCTGTAAAAAAATTATGAATTAGGTTGTTTCAAAGAAACAAAAACAAAGGCCTAAAGTTATTGAAACATTTGTATTATTTAAGTATTAGGTAAACAAATATTCCATTGATGCACAAAATGTATGTGTGGGGATCAATGAGTCAGTGTGAAATGTAAAATGACCGATGTCATAAAGGCACGATGTGGCGCAGAGGGGAAGGGAGGAGAATCAGTGAGCCGAGGGGAAAATGTCAGAAAGGTGTAGTGCGAGGAAAAACGTTTCTGCAGCTTCGATAAAAAACATAGTCTGTGTGGTGTAAATGTGTTTTATAAAAGGAAAACAGCGCTGCACATCTGTGTATGTTTGGCCAAAAGAAAGACTAAAAAAATTATCTTCAGGCTGGAACAATGGAGGTCCTACTGACCGGAATATTCATTCTGCCTGGATTTTGGTGAGATCGTTTCTTTTTTTCTGCTTCTTTGTTTTGTTCTGGTATACCAGTG
This sequence comes from Labrus bergylta, assembly GCF_963930695.1. NCBI lineage: Eukaryota > Metazoa > Chordata > Actinopteri > Labriformes > Labridae > Labrus > Labrus bergylta. Next base: position 15,131,878 of record NC_089214.1, read on the forward strand.
ACCTTTTTGTTGGATTACTTGGGTTATTGAATGAAAAAGAGGCAGATTATTTTTGTTGGACTTTAAAAAGAGATAAAAAGACACATTCACGCTGATTTAAACAATATAGGTTAATTTTCCGGAGTAATCCCTGGTGTGTTTTAATACTGATTTTAAAAGGTCAAGAGGTTTCCAGTTTTTGCTGGTTTACTCACCGATAGATGATCACCAGGACCAACACATTGCCAGAGACACTGAAGAAGAAGATGAAGTAATAGAGGATGGCTAGATAACCTCCAAAAGTGTTATTATCGTTAAAATAACAGGGTTCAGGGGCTGTCACATAATCTTCATCGTTGGATATTGTGGTTGTAGCCATCTCAGCTCAAAGGTAGAAGAAGTCTGTCAGGTACAGAAGAAAAACACAGAAACACAACTTTTATGACTAAACATAGCCAGTTTAAATGTGTATTTGTAGGATGATTACATTTTAAGAAGCTCTTTAAAGTTAAAGAGCACTAAATTGTACACTCAAATGTAGATTTTTGACCGAGCAGAGAAAACTAAAGGCAGATGTTTCAGGGATGGAGAATCATACTAAGCTGAGCTGACTTACCACCTGGCCAGTAGAGAAGCTGTCGTGTTGAGTCTGAAGGCCACAGTTGTTTGAGTCACGGTGAGTTCAAGTCACTCCAAGATAAGTCAGCCAGCAGTGGGGAGGAAGTGTGTGTGTGTGTGTCAGTGGGAGGGGATCGGCTATGATTCTGCAAGCACACTGTGGCAACACATCCTCTGAATCATGGACGGTTCAGCTGAGGTTCTATAGATGTTTTCACACAGACAGGGCAACTTTATCAGTGTATATGCTATATGCAAGGCTGCCCATAACCCCCTTTCTGGGGCCCAGTAGTATGGGGATGGCCCACAGAGGTTCGCAAAAAAAAAAAAAAAAAAACGTGGTCCATCCTTATATTAAGCAATAATGACTACACTTTATTTTATCCCTAAATACCATTACATCGTAAAGCAACAAAGACACAGTTAATTTATTGTTGCTTCAGTGAATTGTATTGTTTCAACATGTAAACCCTCTCTTCTTAAAATGATACAAACCTTTTTTGTTGTTGTAATGTTACCTACATCAGAGTGACCAGAGGGAGCTAATGTTAGCCAGGAGGCTAGCGCTAATACTACTGATTGAAATATATCCTGGGAGGGCCCATTCACTTAGCCTTTCAGGGGCCCAGCCCTTTCAGTGGATGGGCCTGTTTATTTGACCTTAATAATATATTTTTTTGTTGTTCCGAACACTGATAGCAATACATATTTCAGAGGAAATAGCTCTAACATGCCATACTTTAGTGTAGTATTATTGAGTGTGCCACTGAATGCAACAATCCAACAGCATTATGTATCAGTCCCTGTTTAAATGGAATTAATCTTCTTCTCCAACAGTAGCCTATACAGCAATAATCGGCTGGGTTTTCTATTTTAAATTTAGACAATTTTAAACAGTTACACAAAATAAAAGAGTTTAATGTTAAAAATGTGGGTTTCTGTTCACAGAACCAGGTCACCGAAAGAGATGTTAACTTAGCTTGTTCCGTTTTAACGTCAGACAGGGCATCTACTGGTCACTCACGGAACAATCTTCTCGCTGAAACATGCGAGAGAAAAACTCACTGGAATCATCAGGCGAAAAATCACCAGCACCACCCCAATTCCAACTGTCAGAGCTTTGTATGCGTGGAGCAGAAAGGAATGCGATCTGCATCACTGAGGACCCCTTCACATCCCCTTCACCACAAGTTTCAGCTGCCCCATCCATTTTTTTAAATACCCTCGTTTAAAAAGAAAACTTTAAAAAACTGTTCCCATCGCAATATGCATTTTAAACAAGGCGAGATAAACACATAAAAGCCTTTGAGCCTCTAACCAAAGGTACATTTTTGGCACTATGTGATCGCTGATTTCCCCTTGCAAACAGTTTACAGACGTCTATAGTGCTTTTGTATTGAAGGTGTAAAAAGGAAGTGTGGGGCTTTGTATTGACGAGCTATTGACTCAAATCACAACACTCAGAGGCTCGTCAATAAATGACTCGGCATGAGTTTAATAAAAAAAAAAATTCTGGGGTTGACAAAAGTCAAAGCACAATGTTTGAATCACCGATGTGGATATTAGAGTACAGTTCACTGAAGTAAAATTCCCTGTTTGAGTAAGCATACATGACTTACAAAGCTGATCCTGATTCTGATTAATACACCACTACAGTATGTCCACTTTGTAAAACAGGCGCTGCTGAGTGAGAAACGCTCCTCTCTCGTTCCTCATCCATCTACACATGCGACAGAGAAGAAAATAGAAACAGGGATGTCACTCACGGGAAGTTAGGACACTCCAATAGGAAACAATAGAATCAAACTGATTTTGTTGCTGATGCTTGCTATCAAGATCCATCTTTGAGAAATTGTTATGAAACAGACTCAAGCTGAACCAAATTGTAATAGTGACACCTCTTTATAACCAACAGAAGAAAACAAAACCATCAGGAAGAAGATGAATCATTTCTCTTTAGTAGTTTAAATGTCTGAAACCGCTACCTCAATTTAAAGCATGTGCCAAAAACCAGTTACAGCCGTTTTTATATGTATATTTTTTTTAATTCACAGCAAATATCCATGGTGAGTGATGCCTTTGAATATTAAAGGAAGTAAGGATAAGTCTTTTTTTTTTGTCCGAAAACTACTAACATATGTAAGGAGGCAAGAACAGAAAAGAAATAAGAGGAAATCGAGCGATATTGAGCTTGAATCTAGCCTGCGACATGTTTAGTCAGACAGACTTTTTAGCTCATCAGCCTTCATAAAATAGATGTCACTCAGAGAAGCTGAGGCACCACATACAGTGGATGTTTGCTGCTGTGTGGGGAAAATGTCTTGAGTATTCTGGGCTTGGAAAACATGTAGTCACTGATGGGGATATCTGCGTCTTAGATAGCTCCTGACTTCATCATGGAGCTGCTGCCTCCTGTTGTACCACAAATGTTAGCGGCACTAACACTAGCAGACTTACTTAACTTCACAGTTTGGGCTAGAAATGTTTTGCTATCATAACCCTTGACTGCTACAGTTACTAGTTACATTACACCTACCAAGGGCCTTAAGTATTCACATCACTGTGGTAAGATGACCAAACCAAAGACTGCTACTCAAGCATAGAACAGAGGAAAGAAATGGAAGATAATTAAACACAACATCTGCTGTCGTCACAGTTCTGTTCTCTTAAGAATAAAGATTACTCATTGAAACAGAAACGTGCAATCGCAACTGTATTGTTACAACAGTGTGTTGCCACATAACATTGCTTCTGATTGTAAAAAAAAAGGGAAGTCTTAGCCAGTGTGTTCCCAAGAACTCACATCCAACTCGGCTTCTTCATTTTATGTAAAAGTTTTAGTTTGAGGTTTCATCAAACCCAGTAAGGGGTTATATGCCGTCTCTCTCCAACTGTCTCAAATGGAGAAAATAAAATAACAAAATAAAATAATATACATGAAAACCGAAATGAACATGTTTTTGTTAATTCAATTCCACTTACAATTTCAGTTTACCAGTTTCAGTTTTTTTTTTAAATATTTCCTATTTAATAAGAAGTTGCGAAAAAAAATGGACCACATTCGTTCTTTTCGGGCGCTCTTGGCACCTGTTTCATAATACCTGGTATAGATATGCATCATTTTTCAAGCTGCTACTGGCTTGACCAGAGATTTGCGAGAGACGGATCACTTGACTGCAGTTCTGTTTTGGGTTAAAAAAACAACCCAAAAAACAAAAAAACAAACGGTGCTATTTTTATTGTTTTTCTGATTTTGTATTGAAATGGAAAAAATTGAATAACGAACCATGCTTTCTGTTAATCGTTTTATTTCTGTTCCACTTGGTTCTTAATTTACTCCTACGTCATATATACCCTCTTTATATTTCATCTGTTACAGTTTTTGTTTTTTTTGGTGTGGTTTTCATTATTCAGACAGTTTTCCAACTAAAGGGGAAAACATTTATTTCTCACCAATGTCGTTACTGGTGTTGCATCCCATATGCTCACACTCTGGGTGTGACACTTTACTCCATACACGTCTCACTGTAGCTGTTCTCGGTATTTGGTTTGGTTACCATGGTTACTGTGGTCAGTCAGTCAGTCAGTTTGTCTTCCTGTGGTAAGGTTCTCTTGTGATTTCATAGCACATCTACATCTATCTTCTCAGTCGAAGAAATCTCATTTATGATCATTGTAAATGGCTTGTTTTATTGGCCCTAACATGAAGGGTGTCAATCAATCAATCAATTCTTATTTGTATAGCGTCAACTCATAAGAAGTGTTATCTTGAGACACTTTACAAGAAGCAGGTAAAAGACCTTACTTATTGCTATATTACAAAGACCCGGCCTATCCATCATGAGCACTTTAGCAAAGAAGCAAAAGTAAAAAAAAAAACATCTTCTCTCTTACTTTGGAATTCCATCATTACTGTTGGGAAAGTAGTAACTGAGAATTGAAGAGAACACTGCAGTTGTGCAGTAGTATCAGGTATAAGACAGGTAATGTCCTCCTAAATCAATAGTTTTATTAAGCAGTGTCCCTTAATAAAATGTTGATAAAAGTAAGAAACAGTTGTTGACTGTCAGTGTTATATTACTAAATTAGCTGAATGATAGACAGTATGGCTGAGGCATGCTAATGCTTGAATGCATAAATCCTAGAGGCAAAAACAGAGTTTACAAAGGCATCCTTATTTTCTGAATCAATGTTTGATCTTTATTTTTTTTTTACAATTTTAAAGTTAAAGTGATATCAAATTAAAGTGTACCAAGTCAACTCTATATCTTAGTGATGGATTTGACATGTTTTCTCTATTTTTGCGTGGATAGTAGCCCCTTTTAGCAACAATATGTACCTTCACCACCTTACAGTAGAAGTTACAAAGGTCAATTTTCCATGTCTGCCTGATCTCCTATTTACTGCAGTACGTTACCTTGGCAACAGGCCGAGATATGAAATAGATCCAGACATTTTTCTGTCTTTTGTGGAACCAAAATTCATTTAATTTGGTCTGAGTCAAAGTGAAAATCTGTCCTGTGGTCAAATGAGTCAAAGTTTGACTTCCTGTTTGGAAATAATGGAAGCCCTGTGAAGTGGGACCATCTGGCTTGTTACCAGCGCTCACTTCAAACCCAGCATATATGTGATCGTATGGGGAAGCTCAATTAAAGCTGAATCATGTGTACGTGGTTTGTAGCTACCAAATAAACAATCCTTTTTCAGGGAAGATCTTGCTCATTCCAGCAAGACCATGCCAAATCATGATGAACTGGCCTTCTGCAGTCCTGACTTGTCACCCATTGGAAATGTTTGGAGCATTACCATAGCATAAAATACAGCAAAAGAGACCCTGAACTATTGAACAGCTGAAATACATCAAGCATGAATGGTAAAACATTTCATTTTCAACATTTCAGGAACTCATCTCCCCAGTTCCCAAACTCGTATAAAATGTTGTTAATAGAAAAGGTGATGCAACAGGGTGGTAAACAAGACCATGTTGCAACGTTTTGGAAAGGTGTTGCTGGTTTTAACATTCAAAACGGGCATAACATTTTCCAATGACATCATATTAATCTGTTTCAACATTTGATATGTTGTCCTTGTGCTACTTTCAGTTAAGTGTGGGGTTTAAATGGTTTAAAAATCACTGCTTCTGTTTCTTTCTTTTTTTTACATTTAACATGATGTCCTAACTTTTTTGGAATTGGGGTTTGTAGTGCGGTCAAAGTACAGATACAGACATACAGAGGCAGAATTGTTTTCCTGATGACTGGAAAGTGTGCGTGTGACATATCTGCGCCACAGTTACCTCTTGCTGAGTGCGGACCCAGTGGGGCAGGGCGCGCAGTGATGCTGTTTTTTGTTTAAAGAGGACATATTATACCCCTTTTCTACCTTTTCAAACAGTCCCCTGTGGTCTATATGAAACATCTGTGCAGTGCTTTGACTCAAGCACCAGAGGAGGTTTGTGACCATGTATAAACCAGCTCTCTCAGAACACTTAGTTTTGGTGTGTGTGTCTCTTTAAATGCAATGAGCCCCCCCCCCCCCCCCCCCCATAAAAATGGCAGACCTGTGCAAAAGTTTTGCTCTAGGCTGGGGGTGGAGTCCATGGGTAGAGATATCAGGGGAGGGGAGGGTTTTTTTTTTTTTTTAACCAGAATCCAGCTTGTGACATCACAAGGAGAGCACATTTGAAACAGAACATTTTTCTCTGTGTTGTAAGACTTATGGAGACCACAAACAAAGGACTGGATGGGTTTGTTTCACATTTTGTGGGTCTGCAGACACTCAGGTTACCCAAATATATGTTCAAAAAGACTGTAAAAGTGGATTTTTCACAATATGTCCCCTTTAATAAAGAGAGAATAAATTGCTCCCCATATCATGCTATGGTGATGTTTCTCATACTATGGTGTCGGGCCTTTTCATCGCATACGAGGGATCATGGATCAGTTGGGATAAGTCAAAATACCTAAAGGTCATGTTGCCTTATGTTGAAGAGGAAATGCCGTTGGAATGGATGTTTCAACAAGACAATGATCCCAAACACACCAGTAAGCGCGCAGCATCTTGGTTCCAGACCAACAAGATTAAAGTTATGGAGTGGCCAGCCCAATCCCCGGACCTTAATCCAATAGAAAAATGGGGAGGTGACACCAAAAATGCTGTTTCTGAGGCAAATCCAATAAATGCAGAGGAATAGTGGAATGTAGTCCAATCGTCCTGGGCTGGAATACCACAGTGGAATACCACAGTTGGTTGGAATACCACCTGTGGAAGTTCACAGGTGCCAGAAGTTGGTCGACTCCATGTAACACTAATGTGCAGCAGTTCTCAGAAACAGAGGTTATACAACTAAATATTAGTTTAGTGATTCACAGGAAAGCTAAATCTTCAAGCATTGTTCAGTTTACACAGTAAATGTTGGAGTTTGTGAAGAAAAATGCAGACACTGTTATTTTTTTTTTAAAAGCCTTATATTCCTATTACTTCACTTTCTGTGAATTATCACAAATGTGACTATTTGTTTCTTCATGTTTTGATTTGGAATAGAATGTGCAGTTCTCCCAATGCATTTGAATGTATGGAAATAAAAGTTATCATAAGGATTTTGAGCTTTACTCACTTTTTTTTTTTTACAACACTGCTATTAGTTTGAACACAACTGTATGTAGGTTTCTATAGTTTATAATTCATCACAGCAACCACATTCCCCTGATAGGACAACAAACTCCCACAATAAAGCTGGATAAAACACACATCAGAAAATGGCAGCAGTGTAAAAATAGGGTGTGTGTTTTAGGAAATACTTAGAAACTTGCATAAGAGAGTTGCAGGAAACTTGATGAACAGATAACGAGTGTGAAAGTCTTTTTCCTGTTGGTGATAAATATGATGAAGTTAAAAAATGTGTAATATTTGGTGTGAACTATGAAAACCCTTGCATTAAAACTAAGGGGGTTTGCAGAAAGGTCAAACTGATAATAGTTATCTTTTTTAGAGCTTAGGAAATCAACTGCAAAATCTAAATAAATATTTAATTACCGTTATCATAATTAAGCTTCTCAAACATCAGTACAGCAGCTTATTCACGTCTTACTCAGCAGAGTATCTGTTTTCAGAAGAAATGTCTAACAGGGACTAACAAACAGCAAGTATTCTGCACAGCGAGAGGGTGTATGTAGGATTGAATCAGCTGACTTATGTGTGTTAGAGCTCTGTGGCACAGAGGAATGACATCAGGACGAATGGAGAAAGAAACTGACATGTGTGCACCTACAAGTGTCTACTTTATATTTGTGACTATTATAAAGAAGTGCTGTGAGACAGGGTGAGAGGTAAACTGCTTTTCTTCTCGACAGCTGTGTCTCAGCGGTGGAGTCAGTCTCTCAACAAGAAGGTTGAAGGGTTCGACCCCTAACTCCTGCAGCCTCATGTCGAGGTCTCCTTCAGCAAGACACTGAACCCCAAAATTTCGTCCCACTGCTAAGCCAGCAGGATGTGAATGGGCAGTTGGACTTCTTACACAGCATCCACTGCCATCAGTGTGAGAATGGGTATATGCTACATGCTAAAGTGTAAAAGCACTTTTAATAGTCAGAAGACTAGACAGGTGCTTTACAAAACCAAGGCTGTGTATGGGTGCTCTGCTGTATGAAGTGTTGGTTTAACCTCAACCACACGTCTATTTCTTGTGCCTCCTTTATGTACTCTTGTTAAATCTGTGAAAAACAGAAACAGAGGTCTGAAACCGCTTTTACTAGGGCTTTCAAACGATTTTAATCACAATTAATCGCTAAATTTCTATATTTCATTTTGATTAATCACATGTTTAATCATGTGTTTGAAGCTCTATTACGTTGTTGTTGTTTTTTTTTTACTTTCAAAGATGCAACTAAAATGGACCAAAAAGCATTTGTTATAATTGTGATTAAAGAAAATGAATGCATTAACTTCAGACCTTAAGTAATCGGCATTAACTAGTTAATGCTGACAGCCCTAGTGTTTACCTAACTGTTTCCCATTAAACCAAATCATTTTTTGCACACCTACCAATATAGATGAGGATAACCTTGACTACCTTGACTTGGGAAACCAGACGACAAGAACATGCCTGCAGGATTATTGACATTAGCAACATCCAGCCTAGCATGACTCATTATTGCAGTGGCACTGGGGAAACAATGAATACTGATTATTGCAATTAGTAGATTGTTATTTTCAGATGGATTATGTCATGTGCCTCAGCAGTGAAGCCCAAAATGATCTGAGAAAAGTGTAGGTAATGAGTATAATGTTTACAGAGCTTCTGATTTCTCTAAACTTTTTTGTGAGCAACATCAGCAGGGAAATGATTTGTCTTCATGAGAGGTACAATCATTTTTAAAAGCAGAGGAGATTAGACTGAAATGGCTCCCCACTGACTAATATTAACCTCCCCTTATGACAGTAAGGATTATTAAGAACCCACAGATATCAGCAGCAAGCAGTGGCTGTGTGTGTTTCGAGTGTGTGTGGTAAGTTCAATGAGTGCAAAGGCAGCATGCACTTAGTGGGGAGGGGGGGGATTTCCACAGTAAGTACCATTGTTAGGATGTGTTAACAATCTTAAATGAGGGAGAAAAAAGATCAGTGCTCGCTGAACCCCACTCACGTCTGTGTCAGGGGATTTGGACCAACATCCCTTCTACTGAGGACCAACATTAAATACCTTGAACATGAACACGCTTGTATGTAGCCTACTCAAGACATATGTTGAATCTTCAAAACTACAAGACATACGTAGTTTCCATTTTAAAAGGACACTGGGTCATTTCTTTACCCAACATTTTTTACAGAATGTGTAAACAGGAGGAAATAAGGCATTTATTTGGGACTATTTTCTCATTCTACAGATATGTTTCTTCTGAGGTGATGACTCTCTTTTATAAATGTTTTATTTAATCTGTTTTAAATGTTTGTAGTGCTGCATGGTTTGGAAGCCTAACAAAGAACCCCTCAGAGAGCTCTTAATTTAGCTTAAAAAATCTTAGCAGCTGTGATTGGTTAATCCAAAGAAATGGAGAAAAAAAAATCAATCATAGAATCTAGATATTGTGTAATTATAAACATGAAAATAACATCAGTGTGATCATTTGTAAGATGTACTTTAAAAGTATATAGCCTGCGAACACGTGTCCAAATGGACACTTAAACCAAACCAACATTCTCCCGAGCACCACAAGACTCTTGAACTCCACTTTTGCACACACAAGCATACTACTGCACACTGTATGCCACTGCACTACACAGATAATGTCTGAGACACTTTACTTTCTTGTTTTGAATATATATATATATATTCTATACATACATATTTACATATATATACTATACATATAGTCTAGTTTTATTTAAACTTTTGCTTCCTAATTGCACTGTACGTTGTTACTCTATCTTCTATACTATTTTTTATTTTTTATTTTTGCATTGTTAAGGAGAGCTTGGAACACAAAAATTCCATTGCCAGCTATGACTGCTTTGCCTGTTATGTTGTGCATTTGACTATTAAAGATAACTTGAACTCACTTGACTTGAACTTGCATCATTGTCAGCGTATGAATGTGTATGAATGGGATAAGTTGCTTCTGATGATCATTTTAAACTGCAACCACTATCATCAGTGAGACCAAGAGATGACCAACCCTACCACTGTTTGTTAAATATGATCACATGTGGAGCTTAACTCAGAACAGAGCACATTTCCTTATAGAAAAATAATAAGACAAGAGCCTGTGATACATTTACTGAAGGTTTATTTCAATACAAAATCATTTTACAACTCATAATGCAATGTAATCCGACAAATATATATATATAAAAATACCTTTGTAAACATTACATTTCTCCAGCATACGGATATTATCATGAACAATTTGAAAAGGTTATTAACTGACGCATTTTTTTAAAAGTCTATCACAAATACAGAACACGGGCAACATAATGCAAAATATCCTGGACAAGAACCTTGTAAGTGTGTTTTGAGTGTAATCACAAAGTTTTTAATCACATTGAAAAACTTCAACTCAAATCTTGTCACCCTCTGCACAGGAAACTAAACATGTCCCCATCCGCACAGGAAAATAAACCCCAACATAGCACCGACTGCATTGATGACCTTAACTGATATGCTGACATCTTATACAGCAAGTGTCAGAACTTACTCATTTATATCAGAAGAAAAGAATATACTGGCTATACTGTGTTAAAAACCAAACCTAGGCTACATCTTTCAGTCACAGCATTAAATATGAGACTGTATTCAGCAGAAGAAACAACAGAACAGGACTGCAGCTTTCTCTGTGAAAAAAAGCAAAAGTAGCATGACAGTGAAGTAGTGCTGCAAAAAGCTGAAGGTAGGAGTTTGACTTTCAGGCCAAAGACCTCGTCCGATCTCATACCAACGATCAGTCTTACTTTATTTCACCCTCAACCATCATTCTCAGGCTCTTTTCCCTACAATTTACCTATGGCCAGGTCAGCAAAACATCATTTTGCATTGTTGGTAGACACCAACAAACATGCCATTTGTCATTTGCTGTAAGAATTTGTTGACAGAAAACTGTTGATGAACTTCCTGTTTGCTGATGATGAAACATTTGGTTTAAAGGGTTGCTCTTTCTATCTTTTAAGTAGTGATCTTCTGTAAAGTCAGGGAATTTGCAAAAGGCAGATTAAACATCGTACGTTATAACAGAAGCACAAGAGGTTTAGGAATCCTGACGTTTATTTTCTAGCATGTGTTGAGCTCCGGGACTCCTGGATCCTACATTTCCCAGATTGCAACAACAGGTATGGCTGCAATGTGATATTATTTTCACTATCAATCCGTACTGTGTATTTCCAATACTTAAGGAATATTTTCTTGTCAGTACGATGCCAGAAATTATGAAAAATCATCATCCGTATTGATCCAGAGCACAATATGATTTTTTACAGTAAGCTATAGCTTTTTTTTTTTGGTTAGCCAAAAGTCCAGAACTCTTAAGTTTGGAAGCTGGAACCAGCATGTTTGACATTTGGTAATTAAATTTCCTTCACTCATACTTACAGTTTTAACTAAAGGTCCCATATTATCCTCCTTTTCAACCAGTTTAAATGAGTCTCAGGGGTCCCCAAAACATGTGTGTGAAGTGTATTGTTTAAATCCACTCTGATCCTGTATTTGATCATGCCTATAAACCCCTCAATTTCACCCCCGTTCAAAACAGGCTGTTTCTGTGTCTGTACCTTTAAATATAAATGATCTGTGTCGGACCACGCACACATCTGAAAAGGCAAAAAAAATGGAGAGGATGGACTTTTCTCATAATTTGGGGAGCTTGTAGACAGAAATATTGTTTGAATAACTATACAGGGGTATGGATAACCAGATTTCTCAGTGTGCATAAAAACGCAGTCACTGTGTCCACAAGTCAAAATATAATGTACATTTTTTGAAGGTTTCTTAGTTAGCACATGTCTAATCCCAAGAGGATGAACCTAAGTGTTTTTTAGGTTACTAAAATAAATGACTATTTTATTTGTTTCATCAAACTTTTGAATGGGATGTGATAAGCAACAAAAGCATCAATAGGGGCTGCTCACTCTAAAATGTTACTCTAAATTTAAATAATATGAGGGATGAAGTCTAAGAACCCAAGAAGCTGAAAGCTAAAAGCAAAGTTTGGCAACATGCAAAGAGTTAGTCTAACATTGTTACTCTTCCAGCAGGTATGTTGGCTTTATGCTTGCTTAAATTCTTCCCACTTTGTGTTACTTCAAAGACTCTGTACTCTTGCTTACAGCGCTGATACTTTGAAATCTGCCAAGCTTATTGACAAGACAACAATAACAGGTGAGAACAACAACAGAAAGGAAACTGGGATCCTGAAGTCTGAACCAAAAAGATAGGTGCAAACACGTCTGTGACTCCACCAGGCATTTGGAAGGGCTCCAAGTGTTTGGCAGAGTTTTCTGATGACATGTTTGTCTTATCAGGCCTCACCATACACTGACTTTTTATGTCTCTCTTTTGGGGAAACTGGGACAAGAGCCATTTTCCATAAAACAACCAGAATGCCCCTTAAATGGCTATGGAATTGACTGTCTTCTGAATGCTTAAGAAAAAATATGTCTTTCTCCTTGCTAATACATCGCTAAACTGCTTATTTCTGTAGTTGCATGTTTCTGTTTTTTTGTCTGTATCAGCTAATATGATGCTGTGGCAGCTTATTGTTGCTAAATCCCTCTACCTGGAACAGAAACAGCTGCTCAATTTGGCTCCATAGAACTGCTCCTGATGTACCGCCATAACTTCATAGAGATGATGTGACTAAAAATGGTTGATCTGAATTCTTTTTACTGAATACAATGACTTTAAATGGGCCATAGAAAAGTAAAGAAACAAATTGTAGTTGCTTTTAACTAGTTATAAAGGTTAGTGTGACCCCAGTCTTTGAACCTTTCAGCACTCTATGAATGTAAATGCAATGTAAACGCTGTCATTTCTTGGTCTATAACATCCCAGAGTAGTGCCTCTTTATCTGCTGAGTTTCAGTTCAACAGCAGAATATAAGCTACACAGCGGCTTCACTCTCACTGTCTTCATCATGATGCAGATTTGCAGTAAACCAGCAAGCTTTTTTTCAGGTCTGTCCTCAAGAGTAGAAGAAAACTTCTCAAATTCTTGTTTTTTAAGAGGAGGTCGCCATGTGGCATCGGTTAGTTTGCACGTCCCATGTACAGAGGCGTTGGCCCTCGAGGCAGATGGCCCGGGTTCAAATCCGCATGATATTCCCACCTCCCTGAATATCTGATTCTAGCCACTTTCTTGTCTCTACAGTAAATATATTTAAAAAAAGCCCAAAAGTAAACCTGAAAAAAAAAAAACTTGCATGCTATCATTTGCTTAACCATTCCACATAAATGTATTCACTTCGCTAAAGGCTGAAAAGCAATCCATGAGCAAACAAAATAAATGAATGAATGCACCTTGTTTAACACAGGCATTTCGAAACACATTTTAGATATCCTCAACTCGGTCTGCAGATCACGTTATTTTCCTTTCTATTTTCTTAAATGTCTGCACCCTTAGGATCAGTAGCCGTCAGTAAATGATTCAAAATAACACATCAACAGTATAACTCAACATAATATATATTTCAGATTTGCATGTTTACTTGTCACTGCAAAAAAAGAACCACTGATTGCTGCAGTTACATTGAAATGATTTTGGTCAAATGGTGTGCCGTCTTACAAGTGTTTAAATAAAATTGAAAAAGTTAGAAAATAGCTAAGGCTGCCAAACTTCCATCTTCTTCTGTTTCTCTTCAAGAGAAATCTAATTTCCATTCACATTTTCTTGAATGACTTCAACTTTTATGTGTGAGAAGAGTGACTTTATGCTGCAGTCATATTATGAGTATAACACGACTGTTACTACTGATGTTTGTTTTTTTGCTGTGGAAATGAAATACAATACATTAATAATGAAGACATGTTAAGTTAATAATTTCAGTTTAAAACGGCAAAGATCCTCAACAGCAAACTGAAATGGGAGTAAAATAAAAACGGGGACAGGTTAAATTCTTAAGAAAATCTACTGCTGCTGAAGTAAATTTTTAAGAATGTATGGCCGTGTATGCATTGTAAAGGCATGCACGATAACTCTTTGGCAAACTAGAAAATAATGACAGATACAAAAAGACATTTAGCACAAACCAAGAATGCTCCATGCTCTATGGATAATCTTTGAGATAATAATCCAAAAACCATAATCTAACCCCAGCTATGATTTCACAAGAATTGGTGTTTTGAAATGTTCTCTAAATTCCACAGAAATTGTAGATACAATCAGTTCACTGAGTCAGTTGAACTGAAGGCAGAAATAGTCTCACAAGTTGACATTACCTCATTGGATCATACCACAGGTATGCTGTGTACAGTTTTACCATTCTGCGGTAAATGATAGATAGATAATTATTCAATGAATAAATACTCATTTGACGTGTACTTTGGCACAAGTTCGTCAGGATCAGGCTAATATAATTCCATTGCTTTATTAGCCTCAGGTTTCATATACAGTAATCTCTCAGACTAGGACCTCCTCTTTTTTTATTTTACAACTGTATGTTAAAGATTTGTTGCAGATGTTTAGACAAAATCCTGTTGAGGTTAACCTGTTAGCATCTGGTCTTGCTAGCATAGCCTAAATTATTAGCTCAAACATTAAGGATAAGTCAAGTAAAATAAGAGGTACACAGACTTCATCATTTAGTGATGAGGTAAAGCTTAGGTAAGAATTATGCATTCTGTGCCCACAGATTACAAACCAATACACACAGATTGCATCTCCTTGCGTACACTTTGCAAATCTGTGTGCACATTTTACTAAACTTTTCTGTGGTTTACAAAGCTGTGCCCACAGATAGCAGAACTCTGCACAGTTTACCAATGTGTTTGCACAGTTTATAACTCCGTGCTCACAGATTGCATATCCATGGGCAATGATTTACAAAAAGCCTTATATTTTTTTCTTTCCTGAGCCTTACTCAAACTTAGAAAGTTTTACAAGAGAGTTGACCTAGTTGTCTGGTACCTCAGTAAGCTAGGCTGCTAGCATGCTGTTCATTATCATGAACCAGTGCCTTTCCTATTTCAGTTTATTTCAACTAATGAGGTTGTTTGTGCCTCCAGAGCAGCTGTTCTCCATACACACTTTGTCATAACAGACTCAACAGTCACACACATCTCTGTAAATCAGTGATTCAGTAAATCGTTCCTGGAAACACCTGGGTGTTTGAGTCAATAGCAGCCTCCCACACACTGCTTGAACATCAGACATTTGGTCCTTTGCTGTAATGTTCCCTGAGGTTGTAGGTCTGATAACACATGGAAAGATCACAAACCCCTGGAAGCCCCGGGTTCCCTCGTTTACCGGGGTCTCCTGGTGGTCCTGGTTTTCCAGGAATGCCCTGATTTCCTGGATGGCCAACTCCATCGAAACCGCGAGGACCCTGAATTCCTGCAGCGATAAAGAAAGAAGAAAATAAGGAAAACACAGCTGGTGATGGTTCTGCCTCATTAACGGAAAGAAAGTGAAAGGTTTCATTAAGCGTTACCATAGTTCTTGCTCTATGAACTAAAAATATCACATGATGGATCATTAATTACATCTGTTCATACATTATGGGAAGAGTTAATAAGCTATTATAGCTTCCACAGAGATATACAGCACACACTGTCTGTGACATGCCCTCTCTTCTCCTTCACCCCACCTCCCCAAGCTGTCACAAAGAGTACTGGATGAAAATTAAATACTAACAATGCTCGCTCCCATGTCAATTAAAATATATGAGACCACAAACAACCATGATTCATCTTTGTTGAAAGTGCAATGAAGCACAGATCAGACGTCAAAGACCATGGTGAGGCTGCTCAAACTGCTCCAACTCCACATAACAGCTAATTGGGTAAAGACATAACATGCTGATTGGTGGGCTTTTTACATACCTGGCTGTCCAGGTGGTCCTGGGGGTCCAAGGTACCCTTCCCCTTTGCTGCCTTTGAGGCCCCTTGGTCCGATGTCACCTGGGGGAAAAATATGACTGCTTTAAAAAAAATAGCAGAAGAAATACAAGAAATGCATAGCTTTCCCTTCAAGCTTTCTATGTCCAGTCATGTGCTGTGTAAGAGTCTGCATGATAAAACTAAAGGAATGTACTTCTCTTATTCTTTATTTCAACTTGAATATGATGTCATCAAGTTTTAGCTCAGCACTTATTTGGAAGTTGGGGTATAAGTTGTGTCCTCAAACACTGAAGGGGGCAGCTTTATGGCATAATCAATGTTGTACCTCTTCGACTTTTAGAAAGGGTCATGACGAGGTTTATCTTATCATCCAAACCATTTATGTACTTGTACAAAAAATGTCAGTCTTTGCAGAAGTGTGAAACCAAAGATTGATAATGAACCTCTCTGAAATAGTCTTTATCTGTTCTTCCAACCACTCAAAGTGCTTTAAGGCACGGTCACACTGACAATGTTGTCATACCATGCTGAAGCACGATTGCCAATCTGCCCATCAGGATCTGATTTAATCAAATCATACTGATTCACTCGTCAAGGGAATAGCTTTCAGGAATAACTTGGGGTACACTGTCTTCCTAGAGGACACCTCACCTTGTGGAGGATCAAACTGCTAAGCTTCCGATTGATGGACAACCAAGCAGCAAAAGAAAGATTGAAGTATAACAGAGGTACACAGTTTTGGCAGGAACAGGCACGAACCAGTTGTTATCTGACCTTTGGTTCAGCCATATCATAAGATCCTGTTTTGATACACGCACACATGCACACACGCACACACGCACACACACGTGCACACACACACACGCACGCACGCACGCACACACACACACACACACACACACACACACACACACACACACACACACACACACACACACACACACACACACACACACACATCCTGTTATGAAACCACCTGCCTTTCCAGATAATGTTCTTTAGTTCTTTTTAGTACACATGCTGTAATTGCTTGGTGGTTTGATTGCCCAAAAAAGAATGATGGTGATGATATAAAAGAACTGCTCCCAGTGAAATAAACAGATCCTCGATTCATAAAGCCATAAGTGTCTGTCCAATTATTTAAGAGCTCTTGCTCCACGACACTATACCTGAAAAGCATCAGAAGTGATCGATCTGACCTCCATTCAACAGAAATAGTATTTTCTGACTATGCCTGTATTTTTAGAGATATGACAGTGGATAGAGTCAGAAACCAGGGAGAGAGAGAGTGGGGTATGACATGCAGGAAATAAGCCACAAGTCAGATTCGAATCAGGGCCGCCCGCTTGGAGGACTACAGCGTCCATACATGGGGCGCGCACACTAACCACTGCTCCACCAGCGCCCCTAATGTTCTATTGTTGAACTGGGACTCTTGGGAAACAGACAAACAGGACATACTCCAGGTGATGTTATAGACCAAGAAACAGCACACGGACAAAAGTAAGCCTCGGCTGAAAGTCGTTTATTGCTAACAGCTGAATTCACCAGAATTACAGAGAAAATGGCATCCGTTCCCAGAGGCATATCTTTGTCGTGAGGGCGGGATTGACTATGATTGTTTGAGTTTAACACCCCCTTCCCCCCTCCCCAACACTTGCGCCTAAACATACTTCAAACAATATTGCCTGAATAGATCTCCAGTACTCTTTTTAACTGATCTGTATTTCTATTAAGTGTAGCAACTTGCAAAAGCCATAAAAGTCCGCCATCTGCTTCATTGACTTGATGAAATTGTTCTACATTTTAGTTCCTTAAAAAACCTTGAGAAGCTCCAAGATTCTCGATCCTATACTTCATACATTCATTTTTGATAAGAGTCATTTTGTAGACCCTCCCTTGCTGGTGAATTTCCATCTCTCTCAAACTTAAATTTCCACTATATCTTTCGGTCTCTTCCCTCATTTTGACACCTCTAAAGTGTCGGATGATCCTGAGCCATTGAGTGGAAATGGTACATAGCAGTGGAGAGGTACAGTTTGGCGTCTGTCACGGATGATTAGCCACTCTCTGTCTTGAAGTGGTGATAAATCAACGACAGCTCAATGAGATGGGTATGCATTTTGTATTTGTTGTCTTTTGCTCTGCTGACTTTTCACTGATGTTCACTTGTTTAATGATGTTGTTTTATGGGGTACAGTGAACATCAACACATCCAATTTGTTCCTCGTTGACACCGTTTTGATTTTAATCGTTGATGAAAGCGGCGGTAAATTTTGTCCTTGCTCTTGTTCATGAAGTTGTGTTGTTATTTACTGTCTTGTTTTTGTCAGGGTAAAGAAAGTGATTGAAACATTTTTGTCAAAGTTTCAGACAGTGAATCAAAGACCGCTGGCTTTAACACAAGCACTGAATACAGATTATAGTCACCTGCCTTGAGGTTCCAATCAGGGATCAATTTACCTTTTAGGCCTGCAGAACCCTGCATACCAGGGGGTCCTGGGTATCCAGGAGATCCACTCCTGCCAGGGTAGCCTGGAGTTCCCATGGAGCCTTTGGGTCCTGGTGCTCCTTGCTCCCCTGGGGGTCCCTTCACACTGTGGCAGGATTCACACCTTGCTGGTTGAGCCAGGCTCTGGAGCAGTGCTGGAAGCTGATCTGTGGGGCACAAAGAGGAGCATGCTGAGGAATCCATCTATGTAGAAAGTATTATGTAAAGCTGCTTCTAAGATAGACTAACCACCAAATATTATAAGCATTATTACAAAGAAAAGCCATATGAATACAGTGAGTATTCTGCCAGCACAGTGAAGGAAAAATATGCAATGTGCGATCATGTCGTTCAAGTGAATCTTAGCTATAACTCACAGTCTTTATGTTTATCTGCTGTTCTTTATGTTTCACACAATACCTGTATTTGCATCATGATTCTTCTGAATCCAAAATATAACCAACAAGCATTTTGGCCTCAATTGTTCTGAGGGTATCTGATAGCTAGCTTGAACTTCATTTGACTGCATCAAAATGGTGTGAAAGCCTGGACCTTACAGCCAGGCTTCCAACCAATGAGTAAAATGTATGAATGCTGAGTGAGAAAGTACTGTTGTTAATTCCACAAAAATTATATCCGGTAACACTTAAAATTAAGGTCACGATATTCATTAGCTGCTTATTAGCATGCTAATTATTAACATAGTAGCTGCAGTTCCTTACTCTATGTGACCATAGTCTGTAGCTTATAGTTCATTAAATAAGAGTTTGCCCTCAATGCTCCCCTTATTACTGCTCATTGATAGGAAGTTAGGAAGTTGTTGAATTGAATTGTGATCTTAAAATGCTTTCGCTTACTTCTACTTAATAAGGGGTTTTCGAAAAAAAATCATAGTAAGATCATAATTCATGTTTAACAACTTCCTAACCTACCATGAATAAGCAGCACTACTGAGAGTAAACTTGTAATTAATGGCCTATTAGCTACAGAATAAGGTCATGTAGAATCAGGTTAGCACTTAATAATGACTAAGAAGCAGCCAGTATGCTGCTAATAAGCAGCTAGTTGATAGTGAATATTGTGGCCTTAATTTAAAGTGTAACCGGAAATGTAAATAAGCTATGATTTCTCACTCAGCATGCACACAGACTTTTGGGATGTGTTTATTGTGAATGCTCAGATCATTATAGCAATGAAATTGTGATCAACTGCGCAGCTGTAGTATGTATTTTTTAACGTCAGAGACATTCAAAGATTTTTCATATTTAATTTTAAAGGTCTTACATGCATCCAAGATTTCAATAATCTCTGGATTTTTCCTCTCTGCTGCAAAGGTAATGGAATCTGTAACCAATCAGGAACCAGCTTCTTACAGAAACATCTGGTGTTTTCACATTCGGGCTGGGAAAGAGTTACCCAATAGAATAGAGGGGGTTCCCATCAAAGCTATGCCCATAAACTGTCCAATATATCAAACTTTACTTATAGCTTTAGTGAAAAGCACCATCTCCATAATTGTTCTTGTGTACCGCTTCTGTACAAGCGATTAGATCTGTATGTAATCAGAAACAAATTTCATTTTTGCAATTTCTTCAGGCTAAAGAATTGATGTGACTTTGTACAAAGTTTTTTTCTGCTCAATTATGGAAAGGGAAAGCAGCCCAACAAGAGTCATCCACAGCAGCTCATTAAACTGTACCTGAAGCAATCCACAAACCAATTTGATTACCTGATTAGTGTAAATCTATCCAGTCCCATGTAGCCGATGCTGAAAAGAGTTCTAATCAGCCATGGAGCAACAGATAAGGTAAGATAGTATCCCCTCAAGCCATTCATTTTTGTTCATACACATTTATAAAACTGAGCAATGTAATTGTAACTTAGCATAGCACGTGCAATTCAACATAACAACCACTTTAAACCCGGCAGTGTCAAGAGCGAGCCTAGGCTACAAGTTTCCTCTTTTTTCTTTGTCCTTGGGTACGTCCAATGACTCCTAAGTTGCATTCATTCACTTGCATCCCTTACTTGCGTTTTCGTCCCTCCCACAAAAGATGCATGGAGAGACTCAAGGAAATGAAGCCGAGGAGGGAGGGAACAAGGAAATATGTTTTAGGAGACGTCCTTTCCTCTGAAGTATCACGTGATAGCGACATACGTTTGTCATGATGACTTCAGCTGATCATCACTCAGCTGTCAGTCTTCTTTTACAGCTGTAAGTGTATGCACACATGTGTACTGTATAAATTCTAATTACACAGTAACAGTGTTTATTATCTGTATGTTACCTGATTACAGACATCTGCACACAATGAACTCCCTGCAGTCTGTTTGAGCTCTGATTTAAACCATACAGACCATTTCTACAGAAGAATGCTTTATTATTAAATTATTTATTATTTGATTTGATTTGTATTGACTGATAATCTTGTGAATTTAATATTTTATGATTATGTTTCATAATCTATCCGTCCATAAAAAAAACTCCTAAAATTATTTATTCGGTTTTAAAATTCAGGAAACATGAAAAATCAACAATAAAACCACTAATTACATCAGCCTTATATGAACTTTATTGACAAGAAGATGAATGTCAAAAGTGTTCCTCACAAACATCCTCATGCCAAACCCTTTTTTAATCCCAGCTCATCACATGCCGACTCTTTAGAAACTGACAGGTGTTTATTGTCTGTTTAAGCGTCCGTTATGTCCATTTAGCGTCTTTTTTAATGTGCTTTTTTTCTGTTATCAAACTCTGCTGATGTTAATGGAAGTCAGATCTGCTGCAGCCTTTCTTGAAGGCTGCTCTCGTGTATCCTTGCTCATCAGATCTCCTTCCTCAATCCTCTCTCCTCCAAGCAGCTTTAGTTGCTTTGGGACTCTTCTTAAAATGGCAGGGCCAGAAACTACTTCCGGTTCGAGCGAGGAGCGAGGGGACAGAATGTTAGAGACACGAGATGCACCTTGTGCATTTCCCCAGTGTTCCTGCCCTCCCTTGTTTTTCTTCTTGTATCTGTTTGTCTCTGGGCGTTCCCATCCTCAGTTCTCCTCACCTGCTCTACCCCCTGCCTCCTTCAGCCTCCTGTCTCTCATCAAATCATCAGCCTATGGTGCATATATTCCCTGGTTCTTCAGTCCTTCAGTATACTTCTGTGGGACTACATTAAGGCCAGCTGGTAACTATTGTGCATATAGACATTATTTCCGTTTGTGTTGTCAGCCTACTAACCTGTTTCTCTTTTCTGTTAGATGTATGTGGAGTTTCAGACGGAGGCTTTTGAACTTGGATTCTCATAAAAGACAAAAAACAAGATACTTACTACGCAGGACATCCGAGCAGAGCTTAAGAAGATGTTCATCTGAGGGAGGTTTGCCCTGCAACACAAAATTACACTTTGATTCAGCTTAGTCAACTCTGGGACTGGGAAAACCCAACTTGTGGTTGAGCATGCCTAAGGATTTACCGGATCTGCTTAACCCTCCATTCTGTGCCTTCTCAAAGCCCACACACACTCATTACTCACAAACATAACTCCCCACCCCAGACAGGAAAGTCTCTGACTGCTTCTTTAAGTGCGTTTTCTTTCTTTTCTTCCAAAGATCCACTCAGTAGTGATGGTCAGGAGGAGAATAACTCACAGGTTTTCCAGGGTATCCTGAATGACCTGGTAGTCCCGGCAACCCGTCCTGGCCAGGAAATCCCCGGGGACCAACAGCACCCATATGGCCCATCTCTCCTTTCTTTCCTTCAGTCCCCCTAAGGCCAAAATCCCCTGTCACTCCTTTCTGAAAGATCAAGAGAGAGGACAGAAAATCTCAGATTGCAAAAGAAAAAAAAGTGAAACTGAGGCAGAAAGAAGAAATCGACTTTTTGCTAAATCTTTCTCCCAAAAATTTGACCTCAACACTGCTTTGTATAAAAGTAACCTGCATGGACTTACTGTCAAGGTTTAAGAGATACTTTTTGGGTTAAAGAAAATGCTAAACAAAGAGTGTGAGGTCTTCATGAATGCACTGATTTAAGCTCCAATCATTAGCTGTCAGGCTAATTAGCTCACTATAAAGTGTTGCTAATGTCTGTAACTTACAAAGCAAAAGGTCATATCTTTAGCCTTGGTGACTACATTAGAGTGTGAACTTACAGGTAACATTCAAAAACATATATTTTAATTGAATTATTAAATTATATCCCCATTGTGAACACTGTTGGATATTCTGCCTGGTGTACATTTGAAATGTTGTAGACTTCCCCATCTTTGTTGTGCAGGAGTTCGCTTTGAAAGTAATGACGGCATTATTTTACATTCTTACAAACATATTGAAAGTGATTTAAAAAGCTTGTTAAAAAGGTGGGTCGTTTTTCTTCTATTAAATAGTGTTCAATCAACATGCTCAGCTAAGGGAGGCTGTATCTCCATAATTTGTGATTCTGCTGACAGTACAGTAAGTGTTTGATATTTCAGATGTGTTCGTCTTCTGAGAGACGGCTTTTGTGATGTATATTTTTGCCCATGGGGCCAGATTTCCCCCCAGCCTGGAGGTATTGGCTCTGCAAGTCGTCTATGGCAGCCGTACAGGCTTGACAGGGCTTCTCAGTGCGCTGCAGAATAAGACAGAATGGATTATATCTAATACCGCAAAGTCTAATTCGACAAACCTCTCCTTTCCATCCCCTGGGTCCCACTTCGCCCTGATGGAAGAAAGGAAAGAGAGCAGGGAAGGGTGGGGTGGAAGAGGGAAGAGGGAGAAATAGAGAGAGACAGTTAGAAAGTTCTGCTTACATATCAAAGACAGAGTTGGTATGTCAGACGAGCTATCCTCGCTGCTCCACATTGCTGATGCAGAATGGCTCTCTTTTCTATCAAAACCCCTGGCTTACAAAACATTTTAGATTGGTTATTGTAATGCTTTCTCTAAAGCCATTTTTGTGCTTCTTCTTGTAACTTGATGAAAACTGCATCTTCGGATCCACTCGTCCTTAAAAAAAAAAAAAAAAAACACCATCCAGTAGTAACACGTATTCTGTTAAGAGTTTTCTTTTTCAAATGAAGTATAATAAGGATTTGTCTGAGGCTCTGGGTGTGTTCTGTTTGCTCGACAGTGCTTACTCTTTTCCATTTTAATCCATAGATGCCTTTTCCTGAAATGTAGCTTGGTCTTTAGGAATCACCTGTATCAATGTAGTTTACTGTCATGTGGATAATAAAGGCACCACCCATATCCAATAGGAGACTCATTAGAAAGTCAGTGATGCGACTTGGGGGAGTTTAGGTAGGGTCAGCTTTATTCAAATCTCCACTTGTGTGCAGACAATTGATGGTAGCTATATTGGCATGTTCTATGACCTTGCCACTGGGCTGCAAGCTTTTTGGAGCCATGTGTTTTAACACTGTTGAAACATCCATGCAGGCCTGGGGGCTTTATAGATCTTTAGTGGCTCTGTACCTACAAAAGTTTCTCAGAAAAAAAAACAGAAACCCCTTTCAGTTATTGGCTGTCACCTCCTTATTTCACCCAATAAATTTCAACAAACATGTCTATCTCATAAAACATCAAACACACTTCAATTTGAATCAATACACCCATCAAATCTGACCTCACAACACCCTGTGACATAATTTCTCTTGCGTCATTGCAACAAGTCTATTTTCTTCCAACATATTGATTGTGCATTGCGCTTAGAGAGCAGGTCTAAAACATAGGACAGGAGCTGCTGCCAACATTACTCTTACACTTTGTGGACTGTATAGAAAATGCATTAGACTGATCCTGGTAAAAGGGTCACTTTATCTGTAATGGATGTGCTCAACAACTCTCCATGCCGTGAACCTGTGCCTCCTTCGCAGGCTCAATCTCCTTCCTGTATTTCCTCACTTCCTCCATGGTGAGATTTCACATCACAGAGAACAGCTTTTGTGTTTTATTAAGCTGACTATTTCATGACCCTGAGATGATACTGTGCTAATCTACGTCACATGCTGAACTCCAGCCTTTTATTGCAAACTTCAAAGATTGAGAATCTAGGTCGTATTCTATATATGTACGTATATATCATAAAAACTACAAACCATTGCCTCACAGGTTGTATTCCCTTTGCCCACCAGTCGAGTTGCAGTTTACATCCATCTGTAACTTTCTAACAAAAAGAGGGCTCTAACGGATTCATTAATTTAAAATAGCTTTCTTCCAGAAGACGTATGAAACATTTTTTTTGAAAAGGAACAAAAAAAAATAAAAAAATGCAACAATTGAGAGGAAGCATCCATCAAGCATTTATAAGATATTGCGTTCACAAATATGGATACTTTATAGCTATTGCTAATTTCCAACTCTTGTTCCTAGTTGGGTAATGTATTCACAACCTTAATGTATACTGCCAGTGGAAAAGGGATGGGTCAGGATTTTCATATATTCAAATAGTCATCAATTACATTTTTTTAAAGTTTTTGCGACTATTATCTCATCTTAAAAAATAGTTCAAGTTAAAAAACATTAAAGACTTTTCAAAAGTAAATATGCTTTGACAGGTCTGTCCTTAAGAGCAGAAGAACACAACTTTACAAATGTGTGTTTGTTGAATGGAGGTCGGATTGATCATGTCTGATGCGTTTCAGGTCTAGAAAATCTAAACACTTATTGGCTTTTATGACAAAGTGTCAAGCAGATGTGTGGCTCAAGTTGAAATGATTGATCTGTAATGGATTGTTAGCAACACTTTTATCCAGATAAATCTATTTATAGAGATCATTAAATCATTGTTAGATTACCACCAATAGGAAGTAGTATGTCTTTAACCTGGATAACACCCCGCCTCGTTTCGCTGTCCACACAGACTGTTTCTCCAATCTACACCAAAGCATGTTGATACAAAATTGGTCAATTCAGTTCGCACTACAAATGTAGAAGCAATTGGAAACCAGAACACTTCCCATGCTGACAATCCAGGCCCCCGTGGACAGATTCAACATTTATATGCAGATTCTGTAAATAGGGATTACAACGGAGTAAACTAAATCTGCTGATAAGGACTTAATCCTTCAGCAGAAGAACTTGAGTGCATTCAGGTAAAGAAACATTACAAATATATTGCTTTGGTCTGCATTGTTTTTGACAGGTGTTTGTATTATAACATGCACAGGAGGCTCACTTTTCTCCTGTAATGTATAGGCCAAATTACCTCGGGGCCTGAAACGTTTCATAATGAGGAAGGAAACCAGGAAAATAGAACAGGAATTCAAATGAACAGCAGCGCAGAGATACATTTATTTCACCCAGCACACGAATAAGGAAGTCTGTCTCAAGACAAAAATATGTCATATTCGTTTGAGCAGTAACACACTTGTGATTCACTGCTGGTGCATTTAGCCTTGAGAGCGTGTGACATGGAGGCTGGGCTGCTCTCGACACTGTGGAATTACAGAGTGTGAACATTAAGCAGCATACTGAGAAATACAATCGTTTTTATCTGTCTCAAGAGTCACAGACGAGACTACACAACTCTTCAGATGATGAAATGTAGCTTCTGCCTGGCTCTCACACATACACCCACCCACACGCACACACACACACACCCACACACCCCTGACTGGATTTATGGTCCAAACCTCATCCAGGCATCCAGGGATGTGAAGATCAATGCCTCGGCAATCGATGTATACAGATCAATTCTCAAATGCTACTCATTTGGTATTGTTCCTATTAAAAAGGATCGATTGCAAAGCTTAGCATGAGAGCTGGGAATTGCAGATCACATAGCAATTCATATCACTATGTTTGTTCATTACAAATTATTGATGAGGATGGTAATCTCGACACGGATAAACATGTTGAATCAATTATGCAAATGTTCCTCTCTCACCTTCTGGAGCCTCATTTCACCTTGTTGTCAAGATTCCAATCATTTCCCATGCATTGTCTGCTTGCAATTTTAAAAGATATCTCATCCACATAGTTGGAATTCAGACTTCAACTAATGTTTTATCTTGACCTTTCAGATGGTTTAAATTGAAACAACAAACCAAAACGATCCCTGTCCAACAGCCTGTTACCACAGATGGTGGTTTATTTTCTTAATTTGAAGCGCTCATGACCTCGATATAAGAGCGTTTCTTGCTAGCGCTTATTGTTGCTAGGTTACGAAAGTTAACTTCTGCTAACTTCTGTAATGGTGGTAAGGTGTGTTTTAGATAGCTCCGTCTGCTTCATATTTCATTCAAGGAAATAGCACCAAGAAAACATGAAAACGATGTAAAGAAGTTGTCTCCTGGCATTAGCAGCATCTCTGGACCTGGAGATTGTACCCTCGAAAAGACGAGTCAGACTAGCGTCTCCTCCGCCCGCCATTGCTGTGAGGGGGAAGTGACATTGATGAGCTAGGCGCTGTTCTGAGAGTTTAACTTCTTTTTTACTGAGAGTGCAGAAAAAACGCTGAACTACATTGGTTTTGAATATAAAACAGGCACTGATATTACTAAAAACATTGTCTGTGGACACAGGCCCTCACCAACCACAACAACACGTTCAAATACTTAAAGGAAATGACCTAAGCAGCTCTGCTTCAAGAGAACCATGACAAGCTTACGTTCCAACTTTAGGTCAAAAGAAATGGCCTCTCCGTCCCTTTTGCTTATTGTGAGATTTCCTTTATGAGCTCTTTTTGACAAGAAAACTTTTCAATCTTTGGATGCTTTAAACTACATGGCAGTGAACTCATTTGTTTCTTTGAAGTCTCCGGGGAAGACAGTTGAAGTTGGCAAAACTTGATGAAAAAAATAGAGAGAGAATAAACCAATAGGATAAGGAATAAGATAAATCAGCAGCCCTTTGGCCTCCAACCAATCAAGTTATTGCAGCAGTCGTTAGCAACAATTAGTGAGTGCAGTTATGGAGGCAGGAGATTTCGAGTTTTTTAACCCTTTTTAGATCTGACAGTGCAGGAGTGTCATAACAAAGCTCTGCTGTCATCTGGTGCTTACACGGCACTGTTTCACTGTTCTGTCTCTGTCATCTTACTGTGATCCCATCTCACTTTTGTTACACCTATCACTACCTGTAATGTTGGCAAAGCACAGGGACGACTTGGTGTCACCACTGCGTTTCTCTGTAACATTTATGTTGAAGGCGAGGCTTTAC
The DNA here is from genome assembly GCF_963930695.1 of Labrus bergylta. Lineage (NCBI taxonomy): Eukaryota > Metazoa > Chordata > Actinopteri > Labriformes > Labridae > Labrus > Labrus bergylta. The sequence goes on from NC_089214.1 coordinate 15,159,638, forward strand.
GGGGGCGTGAATATCCCACCTTGAACTGGTGATATGAAATGTGGTTTATGAAAACCTCCTGATCAAGACGATTCCTGAGAACGTATATTTTCTGCTGTGAGGGATCTCATACTCAGACATGCTGTCTGATATGCTTTCCTTCCATCACTTTGTGATATGATAGCCTGGTCTGAATTCTTAAAGTTACCATCAGTAAGACTGTAAACGGACCATTGAATTCAAGTCTAAGTCCTGTAATTCAGCCTTCTCTGCCTGAGTGTCATCATTGGCTCTTCCAACTCTTCAGGGCAGAAAGGCCAGACGTAAGCTCCTCTGCTGAGCGTTAACTTTTTAGACTGCATTTGGTTTTCCTTTGGACTGATGATTTTGACCACTGTGTGAAGAGCTTCCATGATGACTTATGCTCTCATCTCAAACGTTTCCTTTCTCATTTTGTCCTGCTCTATAGCGTGTGTTTGTTTTTATGCAGGCTTAATTTTAATCTTGTAAAGCAGCCTGTAAAGTCAGTTTAATGTTTTATATTGGTGGAGTTTATTACCACTGTATGTATTTGTGATAAAGTGTGTATGATGACTTGCATCAAAGGGTTTATGATACGACTACAAACAGGCTTCCCAAAAATGTAAACTAAAGATCTAACACCGATGCAGCTTTTTGAAAAAAAAAAAAAAAAAGAAAAAAAACCCAGCCGAGATATTCCCCTATCCATGTGCCCTTGTGGGGACATTTTGTCCCCTATCTGCCGTACATTCACACGAACACTCAAATTTGAATATCCCTGCTGAAGGCAAAAAAAGAAAACATAAGCTTCGCTGCCACCCAGTGGAAGAAAAATGACTCTGCACTCACAGGTACACCGGGCGTCCCATCTTCTCCGTCTCTGCCAGACTCGCCCTGCAAACAGATATGTCATGATTAACAGAAGGTTTGTGTGAGTTTGTTTACATACATGCCTGTGTGGCTTCATGCAGTGTGTGTGTGTGTGTGAAAGGGTGAGATTGAATGTGTGCTACAACGGGTGTGTCAATTTAGCTGTGTGTGTTGGTCCATGTCTTCATCCTGGCTGTGTGTGTGAGAATAAAGAAAAGGTCATGATTACCACTAGCAGCCAATAAGAGAAACCCGTGGAGAGAGGGGATAGGAATTGGCTAGTGGTGACCTTTAACAAACCTGACTTTTTATCTCGTGTGTGTCTTTTCTAACTGCATCCTGCAGCAGTGCACACACACACACACACACCCTGCTCTGCTCTTTCTCTCTCGGCTCCTCTGGGCTGTCACACTGTCTTCCATTAGTGCGTGTAAAGGCAAGCAACTGAATCAGAGCATTCATCACATGCTTTGATTGTTCCATTTCTGACTGATGCTGTGTTCACAATCGTACAAGTACAACAAGGTGACATCTTGTTGCTGTGCTCCTGAGCAGCAGCGGAAAACCAGAAAAACAAATTATCTGCAGCTCATATATTGCACAAGCATGTGACTTTGTTCTCTGTGAATGAAACCATTACATTAGTCGGGACTGGTTTCTTACATTTTCACTCAGACGTGAAGATATCAAAGACTACTTGAACATTCCTCTGATCCTTCTTACCACTAAGAGTGTGAAGTAAATGAGAGCAATAGAAGTGCATTGATTGTTGTTGAATCCTTATTAATAGTTTATGATAATCAGGGTCAGAGTAGTGATATGCAGCTCAGCTTTCGGGGATGTTACGTTAGCTCAGTAGCTCAATCTGTAGGGACTTGAGTTGGGAATTAGAGGGCGGACCATGCCTGGATCCTGTTTGTGCATGTGTGTTTATTTCAGCATATGTGTGTGTGTGTAGCATGTTCTACAACAGATAGAACAAATAGAATTTCCCCAAGTGGGATTAATAAAGTATATCTTCTTCTTTTTATCTGGAGCTTATGATGTCATTTATTAGCTCTGCATTTCTTAACTTGAGTTAAAATGCAAGAATACTGATAAACTTCCAGTGTTAGTGGCAAGTATAAGACAAGAAAAATATCATCTCTATATATTCTTGTATTCAGAAAAAGAAGAAGAAATAAAGATCCAGTATTAAGATCATAAAAAATGTATAGAAAAGCTTCTCCCTCTGATTCATATTTGTGTCATACCTGGAACCTATGCAAAAAGATTAGCTTTACGCTCAGTATTTAGATTTGATTCTTGACATTTTCATTTCCTTATACCTCGCATATGGCACTCCTCCTTAGTCTCAACAGAAGGCAATGGTATGTAAACACCTTTAAAGAAGTGCCTCAGTGCTACACAAAGTACCCTGCTGAGTCTTGTTTTGTTTCTATCTCCCAACAACACAAAGGATGCACATTCATGTGCAAAAAAGGGCTCATGGGAAATGAGGTACACAGTCCTGCTGACAGTTCTATGCTATGAAAGCAATGAGCCTGTGAAAGACAAGCGAAAAGACTTCTAACAAAGAAGTTAGCTCTTCAAATGATTAATGATGAAAGAAAAGCCTTTAACACCTGATTTTTTTAAACCTCAAGAATACACAGGATGTATTTTTTTTTCTCAAGACATTTCAAATGTATACGTCTGTTTTGACAAAAATGAACACTGACTAACCATTTCTTAAATATTTGAATATGTGTGACATGAGCCAGGACAGTGATATGAAAAATGACAACAAGTGAAATGCTCCTTCGCACCATAATTGACCCCTCCCCCTTTTTTTTAAACAAATGATTTGTTTTTATTTTTAAAGACTAAATGATAAATTATTAAGCCTCCTCTTTTAAGATAAGATAAGATAATATAAGATCATCCTTTATTCATCGCACAACTGAGACATGTACAGCGTTACAGCAGGCAAAGCAGGATAGCCAACAAAAGAAAAGCACACATAATAATAAACTATTGTTGTGCCGTTTTACTTGATTACTTTTTTTCATGCACTGATTGGACAAAAAACGAGCTGTTACCAGGAGTAGATGATGAAAATCAGTGAATAAAATTCATGTTTAAATTGCCAACTTGTCAAAAATGGCAGCTCTTCAAGTAGCCCCACACAGTTTCATCATTACAATCTACAATATCCTTTATTAATCCCACCAGGGGAAATCACTTTAACACTGTTAATGAGACTGGCTACAAACACACAGGATAAAATACGCATGCATGCATAAACAGGTTCCAATGGACATGCATTTATGGAGAGATGTCAGAGTGCGGGGGGTGCACATGAAAGAGCGCCAGAGCAGTTGGGGGTCTGGTGCCTTGCTCAAGAGTACCTCTGCAGTGCTCAGGAAGTGAACCGGTACCTCTCAGCTACCAACGGGACTTGGTAGTAAACTGGCGACCCTCCAATTCCCAACCCCAGTCCCTACAGACAGAGCTACTGCCGCACCGCTTTAGGGCACCTATGTTGTGTCATTTTAAAAGCAAAGGGCGACAGACCTCATAGTCATAGCTTAATTAAGTGGAAAGTAAGAACTGGCTTCTGTTCATTCTCAATGGAGGATCATATTTTGATGCAGGATTAGTGTGACTTAATTATCAACACATACATAATAGAGTCTATTCTAATGACCACGAGCACATCACTCTCTTGTTAGAAGATGAATCGTACCTGGTGTCCTTTAGATCCCGGCTCTCCCCTCTCCCCCTGAAGACACAACAACAAAATATCCGAACATGTTTAACTCACAGTTCAGTACAGATACTTGTCTTGACACTGACAGTTTGCCGTCTAAATAGCGATATGCTGCGTGATGAATTAGAACTTGAAGCATTATTGTCGCCTTGACAGCTTCCTGTTCATAAAAACAAAACACAGTGTGTTAGCCAGGCTGATCTGGCTTGTACTGTATTTAAAGCTTTTGAAGTGTGAAGGACAACCTTCAGCCCCATTAAAATGTATCATGTCATCTTAGTAAGGTATGAATTATACATTAACAAGTGTATGTATTACGTTGAGCTGTCGGCACTTCTACAACACAACATGTAAATGTAAAAACGCCTGACAACCAGAAGCATAAATCATTCATGAAGTGTCACCTCTGTTGCCATTGTAGACTTCATTATGTCCATAAAGCCATGCAGGTCTTTCTATGTATTATATGTATGTATATGTTATAAAATGCATTGACTCTCACCTTGTGGCCTTTAAACCCCGGCAGTCCAGTGGCACCCGGCATGCCTGGGAAACCTGGCTCCCCTATCGAGCCCTGCAAAGTTGAAAGATTATTGATGCTGAGAAATCAATGGATGACATTTAAGAAGGTTCATATGAAGTTTAGCCCTGCCATCAGGGGGATTAAAGGGTAGAGTGACCCAGTCCCAAGAGTCTGAGGGGTGGGGGCAATGCAAAGGTCTGTGGTTGACCCATGAATGGGATCAAGTTCAACAAGTTACCTGCTGACATATTACTGACCCAAAAGTGGAAATGTATTAACAAGTTCAATTAATTAAATTTTTAATTCCAACACGTTTCAACTTGTCTTCTAAAACCAACCTTCACTTGTTAAAACAGTGAACGTTTTGATTTGCTGAACACACATGCTAAACATGAGCATACAAAAGTTGGAAAAAAAAAAAGGGAACAACAAAAAAAAAAGGCCGGAGTACAGACAGTCGAAGATGAAGGAAATGACTGCAGCAGGAAGGAAGCGGTTAATTCTTCAGGCAAATAAAAAAAAAAAGTGAAAAAGCAGCAGGAATGAAAATCTGACTAGAAAACAGCCAGCTTCATACGGCCAGACCATTCCTCCTAATCCACTATCAGCCATTTTCGGCATACCACCTGATACCACCCTCTCTGTGGTGACAAAGCGTGCCTTTACAACCTTGCTGGCCCGGCGACTAATCCTGCTCGATTGGAAGCTCGCTCGCCCCCCCATCACATGGCCGTTGGATTAAAGAAGTCCTCTCTAATCTAAAACTCAGATTCTCACTCACAGTTCTGCCAAGACATTCCAAAGTACATGGAGTCCTTTCTTATTATATGTTGACTCCCTTAGTTTATCCCCAGATTCAGGTGAGGACTAAATCGCTCTAATAACTCCTCTACCTCGCTGTGCAGGCGGCTAGTCACCTAGCTAGTCTAATGTGCTGTCTGAGTGAATGTATGTGTGTGTGTGTCATATGTGGTTGGTTCTGACCTGAGCTGGGTGGGTGGGTGGGTGGGAGGAGGGAGGGGAATGGGTTTGTTGACAAACTTCTTCAGAACTGTATTATGCTGCATTTCCACCTGTAAGGCATTTGAGTTATCCTGTTGTTCGGCCTGAGTCACAGAGACCTGTTACAGCATGTTGTCACTCCTTTCTTGTCTAAAACAACATGATTCTTATACAGTAGGTACTTTACTGTCGGCCCAGATTTGACTCATAGATGGTTCTATTTTAATGCAAAATGTAATGTTTTGTAAATTGTCTCTTTCTGTGTCTCTGTCTGTAACTTTGTGTTTTTGCTGCTGTCTGTCTTGGCCTGGTCTCCCTTGAAAAAGAGGTTCTTAATCTCAATGGGGCCAACCTGGTTCAATAAAGGTTAAATAGAAATAATAAAATAAAAAGGTGAGGTGGAAGAGGTGCATATTTGCATTTAGGGGGTCAGTAGGGGGGATATGGATCACTTAAACAGACACTTATTTTATCCAGGGGACTCATTATAAATTGCCTTCTGGAACCGATGGTCGGTGATGACTCTCAGAAATTGCCTCACTTTCAAGGTCTCATCTCACGTACTTTGTCTCATAATAATGAACCTTGTGTATTTTTTTAAGCACATGCTGAGCAGTTAAACATCAATCTTGATCTTTTCTCTTAAGTTAATTATTTGGCACGTCATAAAGTCATTAAATGCTTGATGTATTTCCGTTTTCACACATGCACTCCTGAAAATTTCCAGAAAATTTCAGACAGCCTGCCGCTGAAATATTCCCGAGGTGCTTCTTCACACATGCACCACACAGCAGGAAGATTTCCCTGTCAGGAGTGTGTGTGTGTGTGTGTGTGTGTGTGTGTGTGTGTGTGTGTGTGTGTGTGTGTGTGTGTGTGTGTGTGTGCGTGTGTGCGTGTGTGTGAGTGTGTGTGTGAGTGTGTGTGTGGGGTAGGAAGTCTCAGGATGCATGTCAAGATAACGAACGAGCTTCAGTCCAATACTATGATGACAGGTTTGCCTTTTAATCAACTACATGTAACGGACATATTCACAGTATTTATCTACTTCATGAGGAGAGACCCTCCTCATGAAGTAGATAAAGGGTAAGTGTCAAATATTAAAAATGTGTTCAGAAATGTCATAGTCGGGTAGTTCCCAGGTGTGTGTATTAGTGCAACTGTCTATTCTGTCCCCTGTGACAACTTCTCCGGCAGCTGCAGTGAAATAGAAAATGTTTTTCTCCAGTAATCAAGCCTTTTTAAAATATGACTTAAAGAGGTGTTAGAGTGAAAACTTTTCAGGTTCTCTCATTCTCATAAAAACATCACTTTTCAAAAAGCTGAAGTCATTCCTGTTTGACGAACAGCACCTTAAAAAATACAAAGTTACCTGTAATTAAGTAATTCCTCTTTTTTTTTTAAACAACAAGGGGTTGACATTTATGGAAGTAATTGCTCAGAAAAATGTCACTTATCAAACAAGTGGCATTTTAAGCGTGTCTGTCAGTCATCAGCAGGAGCCAAACTGCAGGCTGCTGAAAGAAGGAGAAGAAGTCACTGACAGGATGAGAGGAAACAGATGGAGAATGAGGTTGGTTCAGAAAAAAGAGGAAATCTGTCACCCTGATCTCATCCTGATGCCTCGAGGGGAATCAGAAATGCCCTCACTAATCTGACCACCATGTTAAATTTTCAAGGGCTGACTTATATGTGGCCTTCAATAGATTAACCAATGACTGGTGAATAAAGATGCAAATGGTTGACTTGCTGTAGAACATACAGGATGAGTCACACACAGACACAGGGAGGGACAAAAAAAGGTGTTTGCACACTGATCTGGTTCCTGTCTATTCAAACGAGTGTGTTTTTAAACCAAGGGTCCTTTTGTGGATATTTTGGGGGCTTAATTGAAAGGTGCAAAAGGTTTTAGGCATGTCACCTTAAGGATGGTACACATTACAAGATAACCAGGCCTATTTCGGGGTTGGTTCCCCCCTTCCGAACAAAGTCAGCAAAGGCCCGATTATCTGTTGGTTCCAAAGATTCTCCCGTGGTGTGAGGTGTGTTAAGAGTGATTTTTACCCTGATCCCCGATCTGCTCGGAAGATGATTGTGGCCGCCTCAATTTGAAATCGTAAATATTTAACGTGTTCAATAATTTACGGTCAGAAATCCTATTGTGTACTGCGGGGAGAACACAGACGACGGCCAAGCATGGACTGTGTGGACGGTCTCGTGGGAACGGAACAATATCATATCAGGAAGCTAGCTGACTGAAGCAGGAAGCACAACTAACCATGGCAACGACCACAAGCACCAAGCGTAAAGTTAGATGGACTTCATAAATTCAGGGCCAACTTGTTAATTTGTTGCAACAACAAAAGTGTTTTTACAACATGTAAAACAAACCACAATCCAACTGACAAGGAAAGGAGCTTGTGTGGTGTGCTGAGTTGGTCGTCTTGCTGTACACCAAACACTCTAAGAACTGAACTGATAAATCTGTCATGATTTGTCGTCATGTGTGTGGCCTCTCACATTTTCACAAGCATTTCAGATTTTAAAAATATGTTAGCAGTGGTAACATAATCCTGTTTCACTAAAAGTTCTTTTTTTTTTTTACCTCTGACTGATTAAAATCTAACAAAGAGTACAGTCTAGACCTGCTCTTTTTCATTTTTAATTCAGTGTATAATACAGGGAAGGATTAAAAGTTACCTCACAGAAGTTGCAGATAAAGAGGCCAGATTCTTTTAACTGTTCTGCACATAAAAACTGCATTCTCACGACAGCTCACTCTGACTTTCTGCAGAAAACATACTAAGAGGCTGGAAGGAGAATCTCCAGATGAGGTCAGAGTAAAGAATATTGGGACGTTTGCGTTCACACATACAGTTCCTCCAGGAGTTTTTCAGGAGTTGAAAGCACAAATGTGAAAGCACTATTTGGGTTGCCGGGATTCAAATGTTTTTATTTTTATTTTTATTTTTTTTTTATACCTTTTCATCATTTAGATCCAAAATTTTA